>NC_092709.1:200273418-200590203 GCF_047496885.1 Scyliorhinus torazame
GAGGCAGAGATAGTGGCGGCAATGGACGCAGAGAAGGCATTTGATAGGGTGGAGTGAGAGTATTTATGGGAAGTGTTAAGGAGGTTTGGGTTTGGGAACGGGTTTATTAGCTGGGTTAGACTTCTTTATGGGGCTCCAACGGCAAGCGTAGTTACAGGTCGACATAGATCGGAGTATTTCCGACTATATAGGGGAACAAGACAGGGATGCCCGCTGTCTCCATTGTTGTTCGCGTTGGCAATTGAACCTCTGGCCATAGCGTTGAGAGACTCCAGGAAATGGAGAGGGGTGATTAGAGGGGGAGAAGAACACCGAGTCTCGTTATATGCGGATGACCTATTGTTATAAGTGTCGGACCCAGTGGGGGGAATGATAGAGGTTATGCGAATTTTGAGGGGGTTCGGGGATTTCTCGGGGTATAGGCTAAACATGGGGAAGAGTGAATTATTTGTGATACATCCAGGGGACCAGAGTAGAGAGATAGAAGGCTTGCCTCTAAGGAAAGTGGAAAGAAACTTCCGATACCTGGGGATTCAGATCGCTAGGAGCTGGGGAACCTTGCACAGACTTAATCTGACACGGTTGGTAGAACAAATGGAGGAGGACTTCAAGAGGTGGGACATGCAGCCTCTATCGCTGGCGGGCAGGGTGCAAGCAATTAAGATGATGGTCCTCCCGAGGTTCTTATTTGTATTTCAATGTCTCCCTATACTAATCACGAAGACCTTTTTTAATAAAATAGACAGGAGCATCACGAGCTTCGTGTGGGCAGGGAAAGTTCCGAGAGTAAGGAGGGGGTTCCTTCAGCGTAGTAGGGACAGAGGAGGATTGGCACTACCGAACTTGGGCGATTACTATTGGGCCGCCAAAGTGGCAATGATACGTAAATGGATGATGGAGGGTGAGGGAGCGGCGTGGGAAAGACTGGAGAGAAAGTCCTGTAAAGGGACGAGTTTAGAGGCGCTGGTGACGGCGCCGCTACCGATCTCACCTAAAAAGTTTACCACGAACCCGGTGGTGGCGGCAACATTGAATATCTGGGGACAGTGGAGGCGACAGAGAGGGGTGCGGGGAGCCCTGGTGGGGTCCCCAATCAGGAACAACCATAGGTTCGCCCCAGGAAGAATGGATGGAGGATTTCAGAGCTGGTTCCAGTTGGGAATTAGGAGGGTGGGAGATTTATTTATAGATGGGACTTTTGCGAGCTTGGGAGCGTTGGAGGAAAAGTATAAGTTGCCCCGGGGAAATTTCTTGAGATATATGCAGGTGAGGGCATTTACTAGACAACAGGTGAGGGAATTTCCGTTGCTCCCGACACAGGGGATACAGGACAGGGTGCTTTCAGGGGTGTGGGTCGGAGAGGGCAAGGTGTCAGAGATTTACCGAGAGATGAGGGAAGAGGGGGAGGAGTCGGTGGGCGAACTAAAAGGAAAGTGGGAAGAACAACTAGGGGAGGAGATAGAGGAGGGTATGTGGGCTGATGCCCTAAGCAGGGTAAATTCCTCTTCCTCATGCGCCAGGCTTAGCCTGATTCAATTTAAGGTGCTACATAGAGCACACCTAACGAGAGCAAGATTGAGCAGGTTCTTTGGAGTGGAGGACAAATGTGGGAGGTGTGGCGGGAGCCCGGCAAACCACGCACATATGTTTTGGGCATGCCCGGCACTGGAAGGGTATTGGAAGGGAGTGACGGGAGTGATTTCGCGGGTGGTGAAGGCCCGGGTCAAACCAGGCTGGGGGTTAGCTCTATTTGGAGTTGCGGAAGAGCCGGGAGTGCAGGAGGCGAAAGAGGCCGACGTTGTGGCCTTTGCGTCCCTAGTAGCCCGGCGCAGGATCCTACTGATGTGGAAGGAGGCGAAACCCCCCGGACTGGAGGCCTGGGTAAATGATATGGCGGGGTTCATTAAACTGGAGCAGATAAAGTTTGCCCTGAGAGGATCGGCTCAAGGGTTCACCAGGCGGTGGCAGCCATTTCTCGACTACCTAGGGGAACGTTAGAGGGAAGACAGATGACCAGCAGCAGCAACCCAGGGGGAGGGGGGGGGGGGGGGGGGTTTAGTTTAGGTCAAAGATAAAGGGGTTTTGTTACTTGTGTATTGTTTAAAATTTCTGTATTATTGTTGCGTTTGCTTTGTAAGAGGAGAAAAATTGTTGTTTGGGAAAAAAATTTCAATAAAACATTTATATAAAAAAAAAGAATACCTTCACCCCAGGCTGTAATTTCACTGCTCAAATCACATGGCAGGAGTGATTTTGTTGCCAGAAACCTATTGATCAAGAATACCTTCACCTGCAGGTTATAATTTCACTGCTCTAATCACATGGCATGAGTGATTTTGTTGCCAGAAACCTTTCATTTAATAAAAAAAAAAAAAAAAAAAATGACAATTAGCATTAAATTAGTTTACTGGCCACCTGGCCTTGGAAAATGGATAGTTCTTAAACACACCACTTGGTGTAGGGAAAGAAAGGGTCTGTTAATTGAATAGCTCCAGTCTAAAATTTAGATAAACTGCCCAAGTAAGAGATGGGGACTTTTTAAAATAGAGATTATGCCATGGTTCAGACGATCCTGTTCATAAGGCAAATGAAGAAGTGTAAACTGCTGTTTGTGTGGAAATGTCCACATGAAGTGAAATATGGGGCTAGCTAAAATCTTGCACTCCAGTTGTATGCATCTTTCAGAACATTTAACATCTCCATAGCATAGCTAATCAGCAGTTCTTCATTGTACCAATTAGTCAATTAATCTGTTGGCGGGAATTTGGCATAGCCAATCCACCTACTTTGTACATCTTTGGGTTGTGGGGGTGAACACTCAAACACAGGGCGTATGTGCAAACTCCACCAGAGTAAAGGGAGCTGCAGTAGAGTTGCTCACTTAAAGTTGATGAATGTCCCTACCCTCTGTTAAAACGCCACATATGGACTTCACCACTTGCCTCCAGCATATCCATTAAATATTGAAACAGCCATAGTGCCAAACTGCCAACAAAATAATTTATCATCGTTGAAGAATGATTACAGTGATTTGTTAATTTGCTATGACTGGTTACAGAGCCTTAAATTATGTTAACTACTGTTTGCAGTCTGATAGCATGCACAGTGCCTTAAACTCATACAATTCATCACAATTATTTCTGGTCTATAGTTCACTTTCTCAAAAGGCAAATGCTAATAGAACAGTACATTCTACACTCCCATGGTATAGAACCCATAAAAATCACAGTGGATAGGATAGATGCATATTATAAGCAGGGTCATTCCCAGCAAACAGAGGCAGGTACACCATCAAATGGGTGATTTTTTTTTTTTAAACATTCAATTATGTTCTTTCCCCGCAGAAAGCCACTGCTGTGAATGGAATCTCAAATATGAAAGCTGGAGGATTTCAGTCTTTTGAGTATGTTGAATGTTGCGTAGTCAGTCTTTGACTTTCTTTTCCAATAATGCAGAAAAAGATGGTCCCACAGTTCAAAGTCCGTTGGAGACAGATGAGTAGACAGAACAGTATCTGCTTTCAGAATTCTGTAAATTCACAGACTGCAGATAAAGACTCATTACCAGTACTTTGTTTTGCATTAGTTTTATACACCTATTCTCATAACAGTGCAATGTACAAGAAAAACAATACTGATTTTACACTATACAGGTCTAAAATATTTACAGAGTAAAATAAGTTAGGTGAGTTCTCCTAATAAATTGCTAGGCTGAAGCACTTTTATTTCTGTTGCCATTCAGTTTAAGTACCTACAGGCAAATTTTTGGTTAGATACCAACAGTATTTGTAACAACAACTGATCAGAGAGCATCTAATGCCCACTGAACAGTAAACAAAAGTAACAGATGTAGAATTAGTTTACAGTGCTGAGTAAAACTCAGTTTAAATTTACCTGTCACGTATCCTAACTTTGTAATATTTTCTACAGCATACCATGGATCACGTTAGTTCTAATACAAAATAAATTTCTTCAAATGATTTTTTCAGGCATGCTTTGAGACCTTTGAACTATTAACATTTTATATTTATAAAGCTTGCAGTCAATTTGTCATAAATCAAGTTTTAACCTCTTACCCATGTGGTAAGTGGCATTAAATGGTCTGTTTATGCAGGTGTTTGATCTGTTTTGTCCACAGACGCTAAAGTTAAATATTCTTGTTGCCTTGAAGCCTTGCAGGTTATTCAGCCTAAAGCCATTTCCCAGATGATTTTAGCATCATTCCACCTGCTGCAGAGAGCCTGGATGTTATTACTATACATTATTACAAGGGAGCTGGCTTGTCTTCAGAAAATGAAGAATAATGCCCCTTTCTTCCTCCTGTGCCTTTTTCTTTCGTATGACTGACAGTACAAGTGCAATGAACCAATAAATGGTTGCACAGTCAATCCTATGTCTTATGCACATGAGTGATTTGCTGTTAATTAGTTCCATACAGCTATTACCCACTTGTTTATCTGGTTTCATGTGCGTGACTTTCTATAAATAGAGGCAATCTGGACAGAGTTCAAAAAAGTTGAAGCCGGGGTGTGGTTAATGTACATGGTGCACCTTCTTATCAACACTGAATGGGATGAATTGAGTCACTGGAGTATCTTAAAATCCAGTACTTAGAACATCTGCTGCAACTGTTGCCTTTGCCAGAAGCTGGTACGACTGCACTGTTCGGAGAGACTCTCGAATTTGGAGATTCAGCTCCATCAGTTTGGAGCAGACTTTGGATAAGTCCTGGTTGGACCCCACCACAGCGAAGCTGCCGGTTTGGCCCAAGGTCTGATGGCGGAAATAAATGTGCAGGAGAGTTTGTACTGGATCATCATCACAATTTCCAAAAATATCATTGGGCCATACAGATCTGTGGATAAAATATGGAAAAACTTGCATAAGTATAAATTTACACAATCTAAAAAATTATCAACTGTGTATAGTGCATTTAAGTCAACACTAATTACCTTTTTAACCAATTCCAAATGGGTGTTGGGTCTCTTATTACTTAATTCATCTAACTCCTTGAACTTGGTAAAATGAAAAGGATTCCAAGATTTTTTCATTGTCAAATTATAATTGAAAATAACTTTACTTTTGCAATTTAAGCAATGGGTTTCAGGAAGATGACTAAATGCTTGGAAGAGTTGGGTAATGAGGAGTCGTTTTTTTTTTAAAGGAGGTACCGTGTGGAAATTCTGGAGTCCAGGGCCTTGACAGCTGAAGGCACAGCCCCAATGGTGGAAAAAGTAAAATTGAGAATTGGAGGCGTGCTCTAGAATTGTAGGGCGAAGAGAGATGCTGAGAGCAAGATCACAGGAATCTGAAACTTAAAATTGAGGCATTGCTTAAGTACTGGGAGCGTTGATCACAGGGTGATGGGTGAATGGAATGTGGTGCGAGTGAGAACATAGGCAATAGAGTTTGGGGAAGATTGAATGTGAGGGGCCAGCCAGGAGTCCAGGGAATAGTCCAGGTAACAATGGCATGGATAACAGTTTCAGCAGCATATGAGCTAAGGCAGGGCAGGGTAGAGTTGATGTTACAAGGTGGAAATCGGTGGTCTTAATGAGGATGTGGATATGCAGTCAGAAGCTCTAGGGGGTCAAATATGACACCAAGATTATGAATGGTCTGGTTCATCCTTAGACAATTGCCGGAGAGAGGGATGGAATCAGTAATTGTGGAATGAAGTTTGCATTGGGAACTGAGGGCAATGGCTTGGTCTTGCCAATATTTAGGCCATTGAAATTACTTCTCATTCATTACTGGATATCCTTGTGCTTATTGACCTATATTGGCTCCCAATTAAACAATGCCATCACTATATAATTCTCATCCTGGTTTTCAAATCCCTCCGTGGCCTTTCCCCTCCTGATCTCCAATCTTCATTCTTTCTTGACTTGCAAAGTCATTTAAATTAGTAAATGTAGGGTTGAGTATGAGGCAAGAATACAGTTTGCCACAGTTACTGGTTGCAAATGTTCTATATAAGTTTCTAGGGGTGGGGGGGGGGGGGGAGCAGGAGTTATGATACAGCTGTTCAAAACAATAGTGGACAGGTAAATTCGGAAGTAAACAAATTCATTATATAATTGTTTTCTACTTTATAGAGTACCAGACATACAGATGAAACATTCAAAGGTGGAATGGACAGACTTACTGGGTCAAAGAGTATTTTCTCAGTCCGTGCTTTACAATACATTCTTATATATTCCCCAATAATGATGTGAAGGGTGCTTATGCAGTAATCGCAAATCATACAAAAACAAACTAAATTTTAACACCATCCATTTAGTATCAATCGAATGGATCATGCTGGATAAAATGTAGCAGAATATTTCCAATGCACACCATAAATACTATTGTAGTTAGCTGGTACAAAATACAGTTCAAACCAGACATCTAAAATGCAGTTGAAGTCTTAAGAATATAGGATGACAGACTCTTAATTTATGCCAAACCTAGAATGTAGCTCAAAGTATCTTTTCAAGTGGTCTTGGTTGCCACCAGAATCTTTTGGAAACCAGCCAATTCCTTAAAGTAGTCTTTTCAATTGCTGACATAATTGTTTAATGAAATGACCATGGATTAATTACATAAATTACCTGAATGCTTTGACCTGAGCAAGTGCAGATGGGAACTCCTTATTCCTCAAGGTCTCAATGAGGGAGTGAATAGCAGTCTCTGTGCATGTCTGCAGGGCTTCAGGGACTTCAACTTCATTACTGAAATTTTCTGCCTCTTTCAGGCTGGCTTCCAAACGAGCCAGTTCTTCGGACATATTTATAACCTGAAAATTGATGGTTTCAGTTTTATTATTGTGACATTTCCGGAAATATTCCAATCCCTTTACCTCTTCTATATTGCAAAAATCACTGTAAATAACTGAAAAACAAATTAGTAACTTGGAATACAAAACATGATATTCCAAATTTCTGTTGGGTGACAACTGAACGATGAAGGAACAGCCACGTCTAGAATATGTAAATATTCTACTACTATAATAATTGTGAACATTTCCCTATTGGACCTATTATTGCATTCTTAGTCACTGGCTGTCGACCACCAGGTCAACTGCATTACTGGCAAATTCTGTACATTACTATGGAGAAATATGGATGTCACCAACGATGGATATCAAACATGAGCCGCTTTCTGACTGATCAGGAAATAGCACAAATGGCTATTGTAGAGAAATCCAATGCCTATTGCTACACTGCAAAAGAGATGATTACAGCTGCAAGGAAAAAATGGGGTTTATAAATTTTTAGTTCAGCCTATGATCTTATCGAATGTCAGAGCGGGCTCAGAGGGCTGAATGGCCTGCTCCTGAGTCCTATGTTTCGAGGTGTCCTGCTCAAGCATCAGGCTGTAGTAACTATTCCCAGTTGTCTTTCAGCAATAGTTACTCTGCTGCAGGGATTGTAGATGTCAATGGAGGCCAGGATCGAAGGGCTATGGTAAAAAAGCCAAGTGATCATGATTACTGGATTTAAAATCCAGAGACCATGAATTCAAATCCCATTTTGGCCAACTGAATTTGTGAAAGCTGCCGAATTGTAGTAATAATTCAATGTCTTTCAGGGAAGGTAGTTTGCCAGCCTCATGTTATCTATCGATTCTAGTCCCAAGCTACGTGCTTATCAGTTATAAATAATAGCTACAGAGTAAACCTTGCATATTTTTTGTCACATATGAGGTTTGAGGATTGGTGCCTACGATAGAACAGCCTAACAAAATCATGAGTCAGCCAAAAGTCCATATTTCTTCATCACATTCTCTCCCCTCACCCCCAACACACACACACATATAATATATGTCCCATCCTACCACAGGCAGATAGACCAGAAGTTCAGAGTCCAGGCTCCATGAAGCTCTAGGTTAATGAAACCTCATGCTAAATACAATCTCATGTGCAATACCCCACCTGATAGATTGAGTTATTCCTCTTCACTATCAACTATACAGCCAATTTTTGTGTCATCTGCAAATTTCCTGATCATGCTTCCCACTTAAGTCCAAATCAGTAATAGATAGATAGATATAGGGGACCGGTTTAGCTCAGTTGGCTGGACAGCTGGTTGATGATGCAGAGTGAAGCCAGCAGTGCTGGTTCAATTCCCGTACCAGCTGAGGTTATTTGTGAAGGCCCTGCCTTCTCAACCTTGCCCCTCGCCTGAGGGATCCTCAAGTTAAATCACCTCCTGTAGGTAAAAGCAGCCTGTGGTCATTTGGGACTATGGCAACTTTAATAACTTGGTGTTAACTGATGTGTCAGTGCGAAGGTCAAGGGACTTCAAATTGGGCAGGTGTAAAATGGCTGCTTGATTGAATTCTGTCAGTCTCATAACCAAAGGTTAAATTTGGTGTCTACATGGTCCCGCATGGCAGACTGGTCATACGGGATCAGAGGTGAGCTGGCAAGATGGATACAGATTTGGCTCGGTCATAGAAGACCGAGGGTAGTAGTGGAAGGGTGTTTCTCTGGTATGAAGGACTGTGACTAGTGGTGTTCCGCAGGGATCAGTGCTGGGACCGTTGCTGTTTGTGGTACATATTATTGATTTGGAGGAAAATGTACCTGGTCTGGTTTGTGGATGACATATTTTGGTGGAATTGCGGATAGTGATGAGGACTGTCAGCGGATACAGCAGGATACAGATTGGTTGGAGACTTGGGTGGAATGATGACAGATGGAGTGTAATCCGGACAAACGTGAGGTAATGCATTTTGGAAGGTCCAAATATACAGTAAATGGCAGAACCCTGAAGAGTATTAACAGGCAGAGGGATGTAGGTGTACAGGTCACAAAGTGGCAATGCAGGTAGAGAAGGTAGTCAAGAAGGCATATGGCATGCTTGCCTTTATCGGCCAGGGCATTGGGTATAAAAATTGGCAAGTCCTGCTGCAGCTGTATAGAACCTTAGTTGGGCCACACTTAGAATATAGTGTTTGTTCAACTCTGGTCGCTACGCTACCAGAAGAATGTGGAGGCTTTGGAGAGGGTTCAGAAGAGGTTTACCAGGATGTTGCCTGGTATGAACGGCATTAGCTATGAGGAGACGGTGGAGAAACTCAGTTTGTTTTCACTGGAACGACGGAGGTTGAGAGGCGGCCTCATAGAAGTCTACAAAATTATGAGGGGCATGGACAGGGTGGAAGAGTCAATTACTAGGGGACATAGGCTTAAGATGCAAGGGGCAAAGTTTAGAGGAGATGTGTGGGGAAGCTTTTTTACACAGGATAGTGGGTGCCTGGAACCCGCTACTGGAGGAGATGATGGAAGCAGGTATGATAGTGACGTTTTAAGGGGCATCTTGACACATACAGGAATAAGATGTGAATGGAGATACGGACCCCAATAGTGTAGAAGGCGTTAGGTTAGACGGGTAGCATGGTCGGCGCAAGCTTGGAGGGCCGAAGGGCCTGTTGCTGTGCTGTACCTTTCTTTGTTAAAGAACAATACAGCACAGGAACAGGTCCTTCGGCCCTCCAAGCCTGTGCTGAGCAGGTGTCCTATCTAGACCAACTCCTTCTATACCCCGATTGTTCATGTGCCTATCCAGATAAGTTTTAAAGGTCGCTAACGTATCTGCCTCAACCACCTCACTTGGCAGCGCATTCCAGGCTACTACCACCCTCTATGTAAAAAGATTTCCCCCGACTTCCGGTGGCGGCCATGAAGGAGTATGGTGCACATTTGGTGGCTCCCGCTCAGGTCGGACCTTTGGACCTTTTCCCCGATTTTTTTCTTGGATTCTACTTGGAAAATTGGTAGTGGACGCGACTGTAAGGAGGAGTCCCACGCCAGTCCATGGATCGGCGGACCAGGAGTGCTCGCAAAGGAAGAAATAGGCGAACAGAGAAGGCCTGGGTTGAAGCTGCAGCGGAAAAAAGCATGGCGGCCGATCGGAGACCTGGCTCGACGACCCAGCAGTCGACAAAGCAGTTGATGAAGTTTATCCAAGAGGGCTTCGCCAAGCAGAAACAAGAATGCTTGGACCCGATTAGGGAATCGATTGCTCGGCTGGAACAGAGGTTGGATGCTCAAGATCGGGCGATCCAGAAAGTGGAGAAGGCACTGACAGAGCATGAGGAACACCAAACAGCGGTGGAGGTGGGGATGCTGAGAGACCAGCAGAAAAGGCTCCAGGAGAAGGTGGAAGATCTAGAGAATAGGTTCCGCCGGCAGAACTTGAGGATCATTGGTCTCCCGGAGGGGTCCGAAGGAGCGGATGCAGGGGCATACATAGCGGGTATGCTTGAGAAGCTCATGGGGGATGCAACGTTCATCCGACCCTTGGAGGTGGACAGGGTGCACAGAGCACTAGCGAAGAAGCCGCGTGTAGGTGACCGACCCTCCCTCCCCTCCCCTCCTGGAGGGCGATGGTGGTAAGATTGCACAGGTACCTGGATAAGGAGCGTATTTTACGGTGGGCCAAGCAGACACGGAGCTGTAAGTGGGAGAACAGCATCCTGCGCATTTACCAAGACCTGAGTGCGGACGTAGCCAGAAGAGTGGGATTCAACCAAGTAAAGTTGACCCTTTTCAAGAAGAAGGTGAAGTTTGGACTGCTTACCCGGCCCGTCTTTGGGTCACCTATGAGGAGCAACACTTCTTTTTTGAGTCGTCCGAGGAAACGATGGACTTCGCCAGAAGGAAAGAGCAGGCAGGGGACTGAGGTGTTTGAACTTTGCTGCAGTGTTCACAAAAATGTTTTTGTTCTTGCACTATATTTGTAATGCCTTCTGTACTGATCCTGGAGCTGCTGCGTACTTTTGTAAGTTAAAGTTTGCATTTGTACTGGTAGGGGATGGAGGTGTGAATTTTCGATGTGGGGTTTTTTTTTGCTTTTTGTTTCTTTCGGTTAACTGGGCAGGGAAGATTTTCTCTTGAATATATGCGTGTCCGAGCCATGGGAGTGGGGGCGTTGGAGAACAATAGGTGGGAAAATGTTTGGCGCCATGGGCGGGGGAGGTACTACCAAGCTAGCTGGCTCACGGAAGCGCAGTGAAGGGGCGAGTAGATGTTGTGCTTGTTGAAGGGGCTGTTTTTACTGGACTGTTATTGGGGGGGGGGGGGAAGAGGAGAGAGGAAATTGCTCTGCTGACGGGGGAGGTACTGTTGCTGGGGGACAAAAGGGAGGTCGGGGACGGAGGCTGCCTGGGGGCGGGCCTGTGGGCTGGAGAATGGCCTAAGAAAGATGATGGCTGATCGATGGGGGCTGGGGGGGTCGCGAGAAACCCCCTGACCAGACTGATCAAGTGGAACGTTAAAGGGCTAAATGGGCTGGTTAAGAGGGCATGCATGTTCGCGCATTTGAGGGGATTGAAGGCGGACGTGGCAATGTTACAAGAGACGCATCTAAGGGTAATTGATCAGACTAGACTAAGGAAGGGATGGGTTGGGCAGTTATTTCATTTGGGACTGTACTCTAAGACTAGAGGGGTCGCGATCCTGATTAATAAGCGTGTCATTCGAGGCGGGAAGAATAGTTGCGGATTTGGGAGGTCGGTATATCATGGGTGAGTGGGAAGCTGGAAGGGCTGCCGGTGGTACTCGTGAATGTTTATGCGCCAAACTGGGATGATGTGGACTTTATAAAGAAGATGCTGGGGAAGATCCCGGACCTGGACTCGCATAAGTTGGTCGGGGGGGACGGGGGACTTTAACACTATCATTGACCCAAGGCTAGACCGGTCGAGCTCAAGTACAGGCAAGGTGCCAGCAATGGCAAAGGAGCTAAAGAGGTTTATGGAGCAGGTGGGGGGAGTGGACCCATGGAGGTTTGGATGGCCAAGAGTGAAGGAGTTCTCTTTCTACTCACACATACATAAAGTGTACTCCTGGATCGACTTTTTCATCTTGAACAGGGCTTTACTAACGGCAGTAGTGGACACTGAGTACTCAGCGATCACGGTCTCGGATCATGTCCCGCACTGGGGTAGACTTACAGGTGAGCAAGGAGTGTGGCCAGCGCCCGCATTGGAGATTGGATGTCGGACTGTTAGCGGATGAGGAGGTGCGCGGGCGGGTGAGGAAATGCATCCAGAATTATCTGGAAGTTAATGACACGGGGGAAGTCTCGGCAGCAATGGTCTGGGAGGTGCTGAAGTCAGTGGTCAGAGGGCCCACAGGGAGAAGGTAGATAGAGCAGAGATGGATCGAGCAGAGAGGAAATACTTCAGGTCGCCAGGAGATATGCAGAGACCCTAGAGGCAGGGCATTTAAGGGAACAACAGAGGCTACAAGCGGAGTTTGGCTTGCTAACTACAGGGAAGGCGGTGGAGCAGCTAGGAAGGTGAGGGGGTTGATGTATGAGTATGGAGAGAAGGCCAGCAGAATGCTTGTGCAGCAGCTCAGAAAGAGGGAGGCAGCCAGGGAGATTGGAAAAGTGAAGGAAAGCGACGTGAACTTGGTCGATGAGTCAGCAGGGGTTAACAGGGCTTCAAGGAGAGTTTTATAGCAGGCTGTATGAGTCAGAACCCCCAGCTGGGCTGGAAGGGATGAGGCAATTCTTAGGGGCTGAGGATCCCGAAGGTGGCGGAAGGGCTGGGGGCCCTGATTGGGATTGAAGAAATAGCAGAAGGGCTGAAGGCCATGCAGTCGGGTAAAGCCCCAGGACGGATGAGTACCCAGTGGAGTTTTATAAAAGGTTCTCTGGGATGCTGATGAGGACATTTAATGAGGCAAGGGAGAGAGAGGTGCTTCCCCTGATGATGTCATAGGCTGCGATCTCACTGATCTTGAAGCAGAAGGACCGGGAGCTATGCGGGTCCTACAGACCGATCTCCCTACTAAATGTAGATGCCAAACTGTTGGCCAAAATCTTGTCCTCTAGGATCGAAGAATGCATTCCGGATGTGATTGGGGAGGACCAGACGGGATTTGTTACGGGCAGGCAGTTGGCAGACAACGTTAGAAGACTGTTGAATGTGATCATGATGCCCCCAGACGGTAGGGACGTAGAGGTAGTGGTCGCAATGGACGCAGAGAAGGCCTTTGATCCAGTGGAATGGATCTATCTGTGGGAGGTGCTGGGGCGGTTTGGCTTTGGACGGGGCGTCATCGACTGGGTTAGGCTGCTGTATCAAGTGCCTGTGGCGAGTGTACAGACAAACCGGTTGACATCGGGCTATTTTAGGCTGCACGGGGGGACGAGGCAGGGACGCCCCCTCCCCCCACTGCTGTTTGAGCTGGCCATAGAGCCGCTGGCAATTGTGCTGAGAGCCTCAAGGGGCTGGTTCGGGGAGGGGTGGAGCACAGAGTGTCACTATACACAGATGACCTGCTCCTATATGTCTCTGACTCACTAGAGGGGATGGGAGAAATTATGAGGATTCTGGGGGAATTTGGCCGGTTTTCGGGTTATAAATTGAACATGGGGAAAAGTGAGGTGTTTGCGATCCAGGCACGGGGGCAGGAGAGGCAACTGGGGAAGTTGCCGTTTAGAATGGTAGGGGGAAGCTTTCGGTATCTAGGCATCCAGGTGGCACGGGAATGGGAATGGCTACATAAGCTAAATTTGACCCGACTGGTGGACCAAATGAAGGAAGACTTCTGAAGGTGGGGCATGCTCCCGCTTTCACTGGCTGGGAGGGTACAGACAGTGAAAATGACGGTCCTCCCGAGATTCCTGTTTGTTTTTCAGTGTCTTCCAATCTTTATTCCACGGGCCTTTTTTAAACGGCTAAACAAGGTGATCTCTGGCTTTGTTTGGGTGGGCAAGACCCCGCGAGTAAAAAAGGGGATGCTGGAGCGTAGCCGGGGGGAGGGCGGGTTGGCGCTGCCGAACTTTAGCAATTACTATTGGGCGGCAAACATAGCCATGGTTAGGAAGTGGGTGGTGGTGGTGGGGGGTGGGGTGGGGAGGGTTGGTTTGGTTTGGAGCGAGTAGAGGCAGCATCATGTAAGGGCACGAGTCTGGGGTATTGGTAACCCTCTGCCGTTCCCACCGGCATGGTACTCCACCAGCCCCGTGGTGGTGGCGGCCCTGAGAGTCTGGGGCAATGGAGGAAACATGTGGGAGCAGAGGGAGCATTGGGTTGGTCTCCAATCTGCAACAATCATTGGTTTGCACCGGGGAGGCGGGATGGAGGGTTTTGGAGATGGTAAAGAGCAGGGATTGGGAGGGCGGGAGATCTGTTCATAGAGGGGAGCAGGCACAGGACTTCCGACACAGGCAGGTCTCAACCTTCCCGCTCCGACCCCCAAGGGGGATACAGGACAGGGTAGTTTCCAGAGTATGGGTGGGAGAGGGGAGGGTTTCGGACATCTATAAAGAACTCATGGGGTCAGAGGAAACGCAGACCGAGCAGCTGAAACACAAATGGGAAGAGGAGTTAGGAGGAGAGATAGAGGATGGTCTCGGGGCGGATGCGTTGAATAGAGTCAACACGTGCACATCATGCGCCAGGTTCAGCCTGATACAATTTAAGGTCGTTCACTGGGCACACATGACAGTGGCCTGGATGAGCAGGTTCATTGGTATAAAAGACAGATGTGCGGGAGGACCAGTAAATCATGTTCATATGTTCTGGGCATGCCCAAAGCTTAGGGGATTCTGGCAGGGGATTGCGGATGTCATGTCCAAGGTATTAAAAACAAGGGTGGCACCCAGTCCAGAGGTGGCGATGTTCGGAGTGTCGGAAGATCCGGGAATCCAGGAGGAGAAAGAGGCAGACGTTCTGGCCTTTGCCTCCCCGGTAGCCCGGGGACGGATACTATTAACTTGGAGGGACTCAAAGCCCCCAAAGCCAAAGACCTGGCTCACTGACATGGCTAGCTTTCTCTGTCTGGAGAAAATCAAGTTCGGCCTGAGAGGGTCAATAATGTGAGGGTTTGTCCGGAGGTGGCAGCCGTTCGTCGACTTCTTTCGAGAAGATGAATCGTCAGCAGAGGGGGGGGGTAGGGTAGTTTAGTTGAGTGTGTAAGAAAGGTGGGACCTGTGAGGGAGGAAGACTGCCTTTGCACTATGTTTTTTTTTTGTACACTGTTTCTTCTGTTATTGTTACAAAATCACAAATACCTCAAAATGTTTTTTAAAAAATTTCCCCCGCACATCTCCACTGAACTTTTCCCCCCTCACCTTGAACTTGTGCCCCCTTGTAATTGTCATTTCCGCCCTGGAAAAAAGCCTCCAATGTTCACCCTATCTATACCCCTAATAATTTTATTAACCTCTAGCAGGTCGCCCCTCAGCCTCCGTCTCTTTAGGAAGAACAATCCCAGTTTATTCAATCTCTCCTCATAGCTACTACCTGGTAAACCTTTTCTGTACTCTCTCCAAAGTCTCCATGTCCTTCTGGTAATGTGGTGACAAGAATTGGACGCAGTATTCCAAATGTGGCCGAATCAACGTTCTATATAATTGTAACATAATTTTCGAGCTTTTATACTTGATACCCCATCCGATGAAGGCAAGCATGTCATATGCTTTCTTTACCACCATTTCCACCTGTGCTGCACCAGATCTCTGTGTGTCTATGTTCCTGATGGTTCTGCCATTTATTTTATAGCTCCCACCCGAATTAGATCTATCAAAATGCATCACCTCGCATTTGTCCGGGTTAAATTCTGCCTGCCATTTCTCTGCCCAATTTTGCAGCCTATCTATATCCTGTTGTATTCTCTGACAATCTCCATCACTATCCGCAACTCCTGCAATCTTAGTATCATCCGCAAACCTGCCAATCAGACCCGCTACATTTTCTTCCAAGTCATTTATATATATATATTACCAATAGCAGAGGTCTCAGAACTGATCTCTGCGGGGCAGCACAGTGGCACAATAGATAGAACATTACAGCGCAGTACAAGCCCTTCAGCCCTCGGTGTTGCGCCAACCTGTGAAACCAATCTAAAGCCCATCTATGCTATTCCCTTATCGTCCATATGTCTATCCAATAACCATTTAAATGCCCTTAATGTTGGCGAGTCCACTACTGTTGCAGGCAGGGCATTCCACACCCCTACTACTCTCTGACATCTGTCCTATATCTATCTCCCCTCAATTTAAAGCTATGTCCCCTCGTGCTAGCCATCACCATCCGAGGAAAAAGGCTCTCACTGTCCACCCTATCTAAACCTCGGACCATCTTGTATGCCTCTATTAAGTCACCTCTTAACCTTCTTCCCTCTAACGAAAACAGCCTCAAGTCCCTCAGCCTTTCCTCATAAGGTCTTCCCTCCATACCAGGAAACTTCCTGGTAAATCTCCTCTGCACCCTTTCTAATGCTTCCACATCCTTCCTGTAATGCGGCGACCAGAACTGCACCCAATACTCCAATTGCGGCCGCACCAGAGTTTTGTAGAGCTGCAACATGACCTCATGGCTCCAAAACTCAATCCCTCTACCAATAAAAGCTAACACACCGTACGCCTTCTTAACAACCCTATAAACCTGGGTGGCAACTTTCAGGGATCTATGTACATGGACACCGAGATCTCTCTGCTCATCCACACGACCAAGAATCTTACCATTAGCCCAGTACTCTGTATTCCTGTTACTCCTTCCAAAATGTATCACCTCACACTTTTCTGCATTAAACTCCATTTGCCACTTCTCAGCCCAGCTCTGCAGCTTATCTATGTCCCTCTGTAACCTGCAACATCCTTCCGTACTGTCCACAACTCCACCGACTTCAGTCTCATCCGCAAATTTACTCACCCATCCTTCTACACCCTCCTCCAGGTCATTTATGAAAATAACAAACAGCAGTGGCCCCAAAACTGAACTCCAGGCTGAACATTTCCCATCAACCACCACCCTCTGTCTTTTTTACAGCTAGCCAGTTTCTGATCCAAACCGCTAAATCACCGTCAATTCCATGCCTCTGTATTTTCTGCAAGAGCCTACCGTGGGGAACCTTATCAAACGCTTTACTGAAATCCATATACACCTCATCAACTGCTTTACCCTCGTCAACCTGTTTGGTCACCTTCTTAAAGAACTCAATAAGGTTTGTGAGACATGACCTACCCTTCACAAAACCGTGTTGACTATCCCTAATCAAATTATTTCTTTCTAGATGATTATAAATCCTATCTCTTAATCCTTTCCAAGACTCTGCCCACAACAGAAGTAAGGTTCACTGGTCGATAGTTATCGGGGTTGTCTCTACTCCCCTTCTTGAACAAGGGGATAACGTTTGCTATCCTCCAGTCTTCTGGCACTATTCCTGTAGACAATGACAACATAAAGATCAAGGCCAAAGCCTCTGCAATCTCCTCCCTACCTTCCCAGAGAATCCTAGGATAAATCCCATCCAGCCCAGGGGACTCATCTATTTTCACTCTTTCCAGAATTGCTAACACCTCCTCCTTATGAACCTCAAACACGTCTAGTCTAGTAGCCTGAATCTCAGTATTCTCCTCGACAACATTGTCTTTTTCCTGTGTGAATACTGAGAAAAATATTAATTTAGTACCTCTCCTATCTCCTCGGACTCCACGCACAACTTCTCACTACTGTCCTACTGGCTCTACTCTTACCCTAGTCATTCTTTTATTCCTGACATACCTATAGAAAGCTTTAGGGTTTTCCTTGATCCTACCTGCCAAGGACTTCTCACCCCCTCCTGGCTCTTCTTGGCTCTCTTTTAGGTCCTTCCTGGCTAACCTGTAACTCTCGAGCGCCCTAACTGAACCTTCATGTCTCATCTTTACATAAGCCTCCTTCTTCCTCTTGACAAGTGATTCAACTACTTTAGTAAACCACGATTCTCTCGCTCGACCACTTCCTTCCTGCCTGACAGGTACATTCTTATCAAGGACACGCAGTAGCTGTTCCTTGAACAAGTGCCACATTTCAATTGTGACCAACCCCTGCAGTTTCCTTCCCCATCCTAAGTCTTGCCTAATCGCATCATAATTGCCTTCCCCCCCAGCTATAACTCTTGCCCTCCGGTATATACCTATCCCTTTCCATCGCTAAAGTAAACGTAACCGAATTGTGGTCACTATCACCAAAGTGCTCACCTACCTCTAAATCTAACACCTAGCCTGGATCATTACCCAGTACCAAATCCAATGTGGCCTCGCCTCTTGTTGGCCTATCTACATACTGTGTCAGGAAACCCTCCTGCCCACATTGGACAAAAACTAACCCATCTAAAGTACTCGAACTATCGCGTTTCCAGTCAATATTTGGAAAGTTAAAGTCCCCCATAACAACTACCCTGTTACTTTCGCTCCTATCCAGAATCATCTTTGCAATCCTTTCCTCTACATCTCTGGAACTTTTTGGAGTTCTATAGAAAACTCCCAACAGGGTGACCTCTCCTTTCCTGTTTCTAACCTCAGCCCATACTACCTCAGTAGACGAGTCCTCATCAGACGTCCTTTCTGCCACCGTAATACTGTCCTTGACTAACAATGCCACGCCTCCTCCTCTTTTACCACCTTCCCTGAGCTTACTGAAACATCTAAACCCCGGAACCTGCAACAACCATTCCTGTCCCTGCTCTATCCATGTCTCCGAAATGGCCACAACATCGAAGTCCCAGGTACCAACCCATGCTGCAAGTTCACCCACCTTATTCCGAATGCTCCTGGCGTTGAAGTAGACACACTTCAAACCACCTTCCTGCCTGCCGGTACACTCCTGCGACCTTGAAACCTTACTCATGACCTCCCTACTCTCAACCTCCTGCACACTGGAGCTACAATTCAGGTTCCCATCCCCTTGCTGAATTAGTTTAAACCCGCCCGAAGAGCATTAGCAAATTTCCCCCCCCAGGATATTGGTACCCCTCTGTCTCAAGTGTAGACCATCCCGTTTGTAGAGGTCTCACCTACCCCAGAATGAGCCCCAATTATCCAGGTATCTGAATCCCTCCCTCCTGCACCACCCCTGTAGCCACGTGTTCAACTGTTCTCTCTCCCTATTCCTCGTCTCGCTAGCACGAGGCACGGGTAACAACCCAGAGATAATAACTCTGTTTGTTCTAGCTCCAAGATTCCATCCTCGCTCCCTGAATACCTGTCTTACATCCCTCCCTTTTCCTACCTATGTCGTTGGTGCCTATGTGGACCACGACTTGGGGCCTTTCCCCCTCCCCTTAAGGATCCCGAAAACACAATCCGAGACATCACAGACCCTGGCACCTGGGAGGCAACACACCAACCGCGAGTCTCTCTCGTTCCCACAGAATCTCCTATCTGTCCCCCTAACTATGGAGTCCCCAATGACTAATGCTCTACTACCCCCCCCCCCCCCTCCCCCTCCCTACTGAGAAACAGGGACAGACTCTGTGCCAGAGACCTGTACCCCATGGCTTACCCCTGATACGTCATTTCCCCCCCCCCCCAGTATCCAAAGCGGTATACTTGTTACTAAGGGGAACGACTACAGGAAATCCTTGTACCTACTGCTTCCTCCCAGCCCCTCTCACTCATCTATCTTCATTCTTCGGAGTAACTACATCCCTGAAGCTTCTATCTATGACCCACCTCTGCCTGCCGAATGATCCGAAGTTCATCCAGCTCCAGCTACAGTTCCCTAACGTGGTTTTTGAGGAGCTGGAGAGGGGTGCACTTCCCACAGGTGAAATCAGCAGGGACACGTCATCTCAAACATCCTGCAGGAGGAACATTGTACTGCCTTCCCTGGCATCCCCTCTAGATAACTTGCGGATAAAACAAGACAAAGAAAGAGCTTACCTGATATTCACTCAACCCCTTAGGTTAGAGGAGGTGGCTCCTCTCCCGCGCTTTTAAATCTCCGGCTCCTCTCTTGCGCTTTTAAATCTCCAGCTCCTCTCCCGCTTTTCTTTATACAGTGGTTAGCATTGCTGCCTACGGCGCTGAGGACCCGGCCCTGGGTCACTGTCCGTGTGGAGTTTGCACATTCTCCCCGTGTCTACGTAGGTTTCACCCCCACAACCCAAAGATGTGCAGGCTAGGCGGATTGGCCATGCCAAATTGCCCCTTAATTGGAAAAAAATTGGGTACTCTAAATTTTAAAAAAAATGATCCCTGCGGAACACTGCTAGTTACAGACCTCCGTTTGGAAAAGCACCCTTCCACTACTGCCCTCTGTCTTCTATGGCCAAGCCAGTTTTGGATCCATCCAGCTAGTTCACCCTCGACTCCATGTGATCTAATCTTTTGCACCAGCCTGCCATGAGGGACCTTATCAAATGCTTTAGTAAAGTCCATGTAGACAACATCCACAGCCCTTCCCTCGTCAGTCATTTTTGTCACCCCTTAAAAAATTCAATCAAATTAGTGAGACATGACGTCCCTCATACAAAACCATGCTGTCTGTCGCTAATAAGACCATTCCATTCCAAATATGCATAGATCCTATCTCTGAGAACCTTTTCCAACAATTTCACTATCACTGCCATCAAGATCACTGGCCTATAATTACCCGGATTATCCTTGCAACCCTTCTTAAATAATGGTACAACATTGGCTATCCTCCAATCCTCTGGGATCTCACCTGTGGCCAAAGAGGACATAAAGGTTTCTGTCAGAGGCCCAGCGATGGTAGTTCTTAAAGTAGCCAGCTGGGACGTATGCTTCATGGTGCATCGAGATTAGGGAGGGTGGATTGCTGTTGGCAAAAGCATCCTCTCAGATCATAGGAGTAGACCATGAAGTCTCACTTGAGCCTGCTTCACCATTCAGTACGATCATGATTGAACTTTGGCCTCAACTCCATTTTCTTGCCAGGGTCCCCATAACCCTGACTGATCAAAAATCTGTCATGTCAGTCTTAAATATATTCAATGACGGAGCATCCACAACCCTTTGAGTGACACTAGTTAGAACTCAGCTGGAGTGTTGTGTACAGTTCTGGGTGCCACACTATAGGAAAGATGTGAGCTCATTGGGTAGAGTGCAGAAGAGGTTTACAAAATTGGTTCCAGGGAATTTGAAATGTTTAACAGATAATAATAAGTTTTTGAAATGCATTTAACTAAAACAACAATCAGAGAAGGTAGGAAGGCTTAGGAATGAAGAATTAAATTGAACCGCAGTGGGTAAAAGTATGATGGGCATCAAAAATAACATATAATCAATTTTTACATATTCTGGTAGAAGTGAGGATGGAGATTTACTTAGAGGAGGATGTGGAACAATTTGTTAAGCGATAACTGTTGTAAAGGAATCAGTTCTGAAAAAGTATTTATAAAATAACGCAAGGCATATTAAAAAAGGTCTGGTATGGTAGCACACAGAAAATAATTGCAAATATCACTTAAAAGTTACCTCAGCTTTTTGCTTTATGGTGTCAACTTGACTGATGAGTTTACAGTAGGCTTGGTACAAGAGCAATAGTTGGAAATGAAGTTTGTATAGCCTTCGACACAGCTCCAACTCCTAAAGAGTAAATGCAGGCAAATTAGTACCTTCCTTAGCTTACTGCACATGCAGTAACTTGAAGGTTAATCACAGCCTGCTTTCTGCAATGAAGATAGATTAAAAATGGTTACTGGCTAACTGCGCAGCTTAAAATGAGCTGATACAATGTCAAGCTGATGGAAGGGTAGATGAAAACTGACCTTTGCACTACAATCACAGTTACAGCCCCAGCACAGAAAGCAAACAAAAAAGTCAGCTCACTGGCGCATCTGACACAAAGCAGCGAGCGTTACTCTGACAGACTGATATCTTAACAGCAAGTGAAAAAATAATTAAATCCATTATATTCAGAAAGCACCGTACCACATCATGAAATATTTTCCTCAGTATAATTTTAAATCCCATTTCTGAACTGATATCTATAAGTTACTATTCCCGTGTTTATGTGGTACAATAAAAATGTGAAGCACTAAGCTCACTGAATTTACATTCTTTATTTGATATTATGATTTCTGCATAGAAATTTAACAAAATAAGCTAACTATACTACTCAATGATTATTATGTAAACAAAAATTGAGCTGGAAGTTGCAGAAACAGCCAAGTCCCATTACTACACAGACAATTTGATTGTGAAGATGCTAAGAGCATAAGCTTACTTCATGATACCCTGCCTTTGGTCAATATTAGTTTCTACATTGAATCATGGCCTCCTGCACTGTAGGGATTCTATTAGGCCCATTGAGCCTGCATCAAAGCTCTGAACGAGCACCCTACCTAGGCCCACTCCCTAACCTATTCCCCTAACCCTGCACATCTTTGGTCACTAAGGGGCAATTTATCATGGCCAAACCACCTAACCTGCACATCTTTGGACTGTGGGAGGAAACTGGAGCACCCGGAGGAAACCCATGCAGACAGTGAGAGAAGGTGAAAATTCCACACAGTCATCCAAGGCCGGAATTGAACCCGGCCCCTGGTGCTGAGGCAGCAGTACTGATCACTGTGCCGTCCATGTTTTTGAAAGGGCAGACTTTTCACTCATTTTGTGAGTGCTGCAACAATTTCTGTATACAGGACTGGTCTCCTTACTTAAGGACATAAATACATTGGATACAGATCAGAGAAGGTTTACGAGACTAATAAATGGAATGGGCGGGTTGTCTTATGAGGCAAGGGTGGCAAGCTAGGCTTGTATCCACTGGAGTTTAGAAGGGTAAGAAGCGACTTGATTGAAACATCAAAGGTCCTGAGGTGTCTCGATAAGGTGAAGAGGATGTTTCTTTTTGTGGGAGAATCTAGAACTAGGGGTTACTGTTTAAAAATAAGGGGTCGCTCATTCAAAATAGAAGGAAGGAGAATTTCTTTTATCTCAGGGTTGAGAATCTTTGGAACTCTCTTCCTCAAAAAGTTATAGGGGGTAGGTGGGAATGTGGGATTGAAGTTACAATCCGATTAGCCACAATCTTATTAAATGGTACAGCAGGCTTGAGGGGCCGAATGGCCTACTCCTGCTTCAAATTTGTATATCTGTAGGCATTTTGGAACTCATTATCACTACCCTTTTGAAAATGAAACAATTGAAAAGAACCAAGGTTAACTTTAAGCCCTGTTTAGTTTCTGTTCTTATACATTTTTTGAGGAAAATGAAGAACTAACAGAGACATATCACTGCATTCAATGGTGCCAGGAAGCTGATTTAACAGCATAAATTCAGTTATCAACTTGCGATGCTTCAGTAGACTTGTTATTTGAACTGTAAAATTTTGGTCCCCTCTCAATGTTAGGCAAACAAATTATTTCATGCTTCATCAACAACGCAGATTGTATATACTTAGAAAATTCAAGAATCAACAGAAATATAAAGGATGGTCAACAGTCTAAGAATATTGAAAATAAGCATAGCTCTTAATCGGAAATATAAAAGGAAGTAATGCAGTTCAAGTTTCTTATAATTAGCACAGGTAACATCAAATTGCAATCAGCTTAACAAAAAGTCATCACCCACTAAAATATGCGGCAATATATTCAAAGCCAGTTTCCATAATTTACTTTAGTTCCATGTGTATTTACAATCTTTTTTTAAATATAAATTTAGAGTGCCCAATAGAATTGAGCAAAGAAAAAAAATGTCAAACTGCACAAAATGATCACAATTGTAAAGGGGATGAACTATTAGGAAATATTAATTGGACGGGGGTTGTGGTGAAGAGGTGAGAAGGAAACTCACAAAAGTATAAAATATCAAAATGATTAAAGTATGTTGAACCAAAAGGACTAGAGATTCAAAATTGTGACTATTCAGAAGTAAACACTGTTTGATTCAGAAATTAGTATTTTATTCGAAAGGTGATAAATATTTGAAGTAATTTGCTGGGCAAGATAGTGGAGATACATGCAGTTGAAGCTAGGCTTGGATAGTATGGGTACCAGAGGGATGCGCATCAATGGATCAAATCATTTCTGGGTGAATATTTTCATGATTTTAAAACTGCTGGATGTGCTTTATGACATTTCTGGATAATAGGTTGTGCGTTCTTGATCATTGGCCTGAATAAGTGAACAACAGTGTCTTTTTTTATTTCTTTTTAAATAAACACTGTGGCTCATCAGAATTGTTAATCTTAAAACTCAACTTACTCAAGAAACTGTCATTAGGAAACACTGCACATATAGTTCAGTTGCTAAAATGTTAAGTATATCAAACACATTTAGACAGAGGCTCGGATCTTCTGAGGAGTGGCAATCATCGTCAGATTGCAGTTCTGCTCTTACTTTCCAGCCCCTAGACGATGCTTCGCAATTCTGGCCATGTCTTTGGAGCCCAACTCTTCCAGAAATGTGAAGCGCACAGTCCATCAAGGGGACAGGGAAAGACGAGCCAGATCCCCCTTTTAAAGCACTTGTTGCCACATTCTGCTTAGTATTTAAAGGTCCTAAAGCTTCTCCGTGATCGAGGATATGAGTTAATGTGTCAGTGGGTAGGTAGGTGAGATAAGTTGGCAGGTGGGTAGGGCGTCAGCTGGGTGAGTGGGTAGATAGGTCAGGAGGTTGGGGGAAGAGTCTGGTGATGGGCAGTTGTCAAGTCGGAGGGGAGGTTAGGGAGTCAAACGGTGGGCAATTGGAAGATCAGTGGGTGGATCAGGGGGAGGACAGGGTCAGTAGTATAATTACTAGTAGTTTGACTCAGATTTTTCTTTATAATATTCCCTGGGTAACTATCCAGGTAAGTTAGAACTGTCTGTGGTCTCTGACTCTAATTTGGAACTGGAGAATTTTTGGACGATGTGGTGGAGCAGTTGAATTGCCGATGTGAAGTTCACATTTCCCATGGAGTCAGTGTGTTGGGAATTCTGAGGGCTTCCGAAGTGCAACTTTTAAAACATTTTTAGAGTACCCAATTAATCTTTTCCAATTAAGGGGCAATTTAGCGTGGCCAATCCACCTAGCCTGCACATCTTTGGGTTGTGTGAGCAAAACCCAGGCAAACATGGGGAGAATGTGCAAACTGCACACGGACAGTGACCCAGAGCCGGGATCGACCCTGGAACCTTGGCGCCGTGAGGCAGCTGGGCTAACCCACTGCGCTACCGTGCTGCCACCGAAGTGCAACATAAGGAGTACATCAAATCTCCAACAATCCAGAGACCAGAAGCTCTAGACCAGAATCAGCAAAGAAAAACAAAATTTTTGGCTATTTCATTCTTGTAATGACATAGGTATTTTTCAAATCTGTTCAATGTATTATATATTGTACCGCAATATTTCAAAAACAGACATCAGATATTGAGCAGAATTATTACTTGAACAAAACAACCAAAGCAAGAAATTAAATGCTAAATTCAATGATGAGCTGTCTTTGTGTATATTTAACATCACTATGTTGTTCTGTTCATGCTGCAAAACCTCCTTTTAAAAGCTAGGAAACATTGTAAATATCTGTCAGTACATGAACACACAAACCACAGCACAATACAAAAAGTGAGAAACAAATTAGATTTTCAACAATAGTATGCTTCACTAAATATTCTCTACACATGCTTTTCATACATATACATATTCTGATAAATTTTACATACTGGAAAATAAACCAGCCTCTATAATTTTTACTTTACATTTTCTAGATAAGGGTTTACACATTCTATATTTAAGGAAAGAAACTAATTTAGTGTTCTGCCAAGCTCATCAAATCATACGGAGAATACAAAATTCTTAAATCTGATCAGAGAACACAAATCATGATAGAAAATATGGTTTCCTTTTGGAGTGTGTCTGAACTTCCACAAATTTAACATTTCTGTTGCTGATTACAGATTACAAATGAAAAACAAGGTCATACTTTATATATTTTAGGTATACTGTATTTAAATTTGATATTTCAGAAAAGTAACAAATGTTCATACCCTAAAATTGTTTGACAGAAAAAAGAGCCTTCTTTAAATTATAAAAAACATATATTTTTGAATACCTATCTTCTACACAAACAAACCACAACTTTGGAATCCTAAAAGGTCTTTGAGAGCAGCGATAATAAAAAAAAGACTTGGTTAACATTCCATTTGAATCATCAACTTTAATTTCTGAAATATGTTGCCAGTACCAGGTTGGTCATATTCATATGTGCACAATTCAAGAGCAATATTGCCTGCTTGTTATACATATGTCTGTAGAATCAAAAATTTAATACATACAATGTTATTTATTTTAGTATTCAGTACTTCCTACAGATGGTTCAATGAAAGAAAATTATCTTTTTCTTTTCAGTAATTATTTACTCAAAGGCATGTTGTATAATTTTCATCAAAAAGACATGAAAGCAACATATAGCATTCTTTGGCAGCTGCACAACATCTGCACACATATATGAATGATGTCAGACACATTGCAGGGTTACAAATGTAAACGCGGCAAACAATGGTCAGTTTGCGATTCCAACACTGTTAATATGTCTAGAAGACAAGAACCATCACTTACTGCTAGAACTTCCATTTGCTAAGCAAGAAGGTGAAGTCACAAAACAAAGAAAGAAAAAGAGATCAAGAATTAGTGACAGTTAAACCTCACACAAGGTCAAAGATGTCCCAGTGTTATCAGAACCAATTTACAAACTAAACTATGCCACAAATTGAACCCAAATCCCTCGTGATGATGGTTAAATGATGCATTTTACCTGAATTCTCATTATGTCTGAGTCATTTCATAAAGCCTCCTTCTTTAATTTGGACCAGATTTAAAATTTTCACATTAAACAGTTACAGTATATAATATAAACAATTTTTTTGGTTTTGTGATAAGTTTACAATAGAATTATTAATTGGTTTACGATAAGATTACACTGCTCAATAGAAACCCACCTGCCGTTACCAAGTTGGTAAAGTCTTATACCTGTATTTTGAATTATCTTACATATTTTCAAAACCATGCTTACATATTTAAGCTTTATCAATATCAACTTCAATGGTGGCAATGTGATAAAATTATCAATTTAATATTTATCTCAATAAGACATAAATCAATATAATTTTACCGCATTGCTTTAATAATACAGAATGAAGTGTAGAATGCTCCATATTTATTTATTTTTAAAAGTAACATTTTAAAAAAAACTCGAATGTGTTCCCACTTAAAAACAAAAGATATATATTTAAGGCTCTCTCCATGATTCTTTTGAGGCAAAATTAATTGATACAAATTGCTTATCAATCAGTTTCTTGAAATAAAACTAGCTGCAGGAATCTAGCCACTGCAGCATTTTGTAGGGCTAAAATAGAACACATTTATTTTCCAACCTCAAGAATCACAGTCTTGTTAGTCACTATAACATAACTGCCAATATAACTGGGAGGAAATTTTAATTTATTTCCTCACCAAGATTTTGGCTAGAATTACCCAAGGTGGCATAACATGTTTCTTACATTTTAAGTGTAGTTTTTAAAAAACAATTCTATGCTTGCTTACTCAGAAAGTCTATGAACAGAAGGTGGCCATTTGACCCATCTTGTTTGTGCTGACTGAAAAAGAGATAACTAGTCTAATCTCACTATCCGTACAGCATGATAAATGCATATCCAAGTGCGTCAAGAGTTTCTGCCTCTACCATTCTTCCATGCAGTAAAGTTCCAAACTCCCACCACCGACTGGATGAAAATGTTCTCCTCATCGCCCTGTCTTCCTTTTTCTAATTATTTTAAATCTATGCTCTCTGTTAATTGACACCACTGCTAAGGGAAATAGGTCATTTGTATCCATTCTATCTTGGCCACTCATAATTTTATTCACCTCAATCAAATTTCCCCAAGCTCCTCTGGTCCAAAGGTTATCCAATCTTTCCTCACAACTAAAAATCTCCATTCCTGAAAACATCTTTGTAAATCTCCTCTATATCCTTTTTAATATGATCCCATCTCTCCTGTAATGTGATTACCAGAAATGAATGCAGTACTCTAGCTTTTAATTGAGAATGCCGGTCATGACCGGCTTTTAAATGGAACGATGCAGTCTTCCTGCCAGAAGCTTTTGCCGCAAAATCAGAGGAGAGATATTTCCATTTTCCATCTGTGAGCAAGCAAGGCAAGGAACCGAAGATGGATTGTTTTGATATAAGGAAGAGAGGGCCAGAGACACAAACAGGCAGTGTACCCCCTGCCCAGGATATCAGATCTGAATTTTCTGGAGAGAGCTGCTCAGGTATGTCCATGGCAGTACAAAGTAGTGCTAGTGTTAGCTCTGTACAAAGCCCCAGGGCCTCTGGTGAACAGCCAAAGAAAAAACTGAAATCAGGTACAAAGAAGTATAAAGATGATTTCTTGAGGTATGGGTTTGTTAATTGTGCCCATGAAAATCAGGATGCAAAACCCATGTGTTATATGTAGGGAAGTTCTGGAAAATGAGTGTTTAAAACTTAAAACATCAAAGGCATTTGAAGACTAAGCATGGTGAATTTGAAGACAAACCTCTCTATTTTATTTCAAAGGATGAATCGAGAATTTCACATCAACTGAAGTCCTTAGCAGAAATGTAACATTGAATAACAAAGCAAGTGAGATCGTGAGGACTAAGCAGGCTCACCTGTTGCATTAAAGGCAAGCGAAAATGGTGTGTTGCGAAGGTTGGCCGGCTGGTAAAAGTGAGCCCCAGGAAAGGAAGTTTCAAAAACATTGCTCTATGCCTTCACCCATGGTCTGCTGCAGTGGGTTAACCTCCACGCCCTCGAAGGTCCCTCTATTCCTCGAAATTTCTCAAAATCGTCCCATTTACTGTGTATTCCTTTCCTTTATTTGCCCTCCCCAACTGTATTATTTCACACCTCTCCATATTGAATTACCTTTGTCTTTGACCTGTACAGTGATATCTTCCTGCAGCAGACAACTTTCTTCTTCACTATGAACCATACTGTCAATGTTCATATAATCTATAAATGTCTTAATTATGTTCCTATATTCAAGTCTACATCATGATGTATATAATTAACAGAAAGGGATCCACTATTGATCCTTGCGGAACTCCATTGGAAACAGCCTTCCTGTCACAGAAACACCCGTCTACCATTACCCTTTTTTCCCTGGCACTGTGTCATTTTGGATCCAATGCACCACTTTTCTTTCGATCCCATGACATTTTAACGTTCTGACCAGTCTGCCATATGGGGCTTTGTCAACAACTTTGCCAAAAACCATGTAGATGACACCAAACACCTTATCCTCATTGATCCTCCTTATTACCACCTGAACAAATTCAACCCAGTTAGTCAGTAAAATCCATGCTGACCATCCAGGTCAATCTTTGTCTTTTAACTGGCGATTCACACTTCCTTTCAGAAATGTTTTGAATACATTTCCTAACACCGAGGTTAGGCTGACCAGTCTATAATTATTTCGGCTATCTCATTCTCCCATTTTAAACAATGATCCAAAATTAGCAGTCCTTCAGTTCCTACAGCCAGAGGGGATTGGAAATGATGGTCTGAACTGTTTTGTCTTGTGTTTGGGGTCCAAATGGGGTTCTTTAGGGCTTGACAGTTTCCCTGAGAAAGTTACTTAAGACTGTAGCTTGTAAAAACCATTATTACTTATTTAAAGCTCCATGTACATCCCAGTAACTCTGTACAAGGCCAGACTTCTCCTTCCCACCAGGTCTGTTACTTGGTCATATGACATTGCATCATAGTTACATCAGCTTCAGGTGCAAGTTGCTTCTGCTGTTAACGATTTACTCTACATCATCTCCCGCCCCCACCCTTTATCTTAATTATATACATCCTCCCTCATTTCTCTGCAAAGTCTCATACGTCACAGGGTTGACATCGGAGGTGCCTTGACCAACCTCCCTAATCTTGTTCTGATCTCATTCTGAGGTCGAGGACTATCTGCGCTTTCTCTTCATTTGATAATTGTCCTGGGTGGATGTAGAGCTTTGTCACATTCTGTTTCCATCCAGGTCTGAGTAGTAAGCCCAAGTTTAGTTTGACTTTCTTTCCAAGAATATTAAGGTGTTTTTGTTTCTCCTTATACAATGTCGGTTGTTGAGCATGTTTCATAATTATGCCTTTATGTTGGTCTCGTATCTACACACACTCCCTGGGCTGCAGCTGTTTCAAGTCTTGGGTTCTGTGTCTAAAGTTGAAGTTATCAGCCTGTTTGTGTCTCTGTTGCTCCCTGTGATTCTCATGATCACCTGAAGTAATATTAGATTGTAGTTTCTTTTGCGGAGCTGGAATTTGCATTCTTAGTTGTCCTCCTTTTAAGAACTCCCATTTTGCAGCAGTGAAGTTCTGTATCTAAGAAGGGTTAAGTTAATATCTTCTTCCTTTTTCATCAATTCTTTGATTGTTTGAACCCCCTTTTAGCTTCTCAATTCGTCTGAGGATATCTAGTTGAGCTAGTTTATTCTTTCGCAAAGTTGTAAAATAATTTGTGAGCAAACTGGACTATCGTCTGATGCAACAATGTCTGGGATGCCATGTGTCACAAAGATTCTCTTCAATGATTGATGACCGGATTTGCTTTGATGCTGTGCAATCTGTTCACTTCAATCCATCTGGAGTAGTAATCAACGATGATAAATACGTGAAGAAGTCTTACAACACCAGGTTAAAGTCCAACAGGTTTGTTTCGATATCACTAGCTTTCAGAGCGCTGCTCCTTCCTCAGGTGAGGAGTTATCATGGATAAATACTTTGCCTCTAAACTCAAATAAGTCCATTGCCAGGTGCTCTCATGGCCTCGATGGAAAAGTGGAGGATAACAGTGGTTTGCTATGCTGTAAGCTATTCATGCAAAGCAATTTGAGATTGGTTCTTATATAGAATGACAAGTGCCTGCTTACCAGGCTGACTGCTGGACTCTTGTTCGACATTCTGCAATCCCCAAGTGACCTTGAAGAATTTTTTGGAGAATCTCAAGTTCAAGTGTTTAAGGGACGACTTGTCGGTCATTAAAAACTAAGAAATCATCGATGATTGTGAGATGCTTTCTCTGTTCAAAGTATTGCTGTAGTACGGGTTGTTCGGCGTATAATCAGGCCATCCTTTCTGGTAGTATTCCATCATTTGGATACATTTGTCAACCTGCTGTTGCGTTTGTTTAATCTCCTGTAATCTCTTTTCAGGAGTGGTGTTTGATAATGCAGTGTTTTTCAAACTTTTTTGCCCAGGACCCATTTTTACCAACCGGCCAATATTCAGGACCCATGCCGGCTGACCTTCACAACCCATGCCAACCAAACTTCGTGACTCACCTTTTCACTTACCTTTAATGTGAAAGGTAAGCCTGCTTGGTCCTCACTATCTCACTTGCTTTGTCATATTCAATGTTTCATTTCTGATAAGGACTTTAGCTGATGATTTAAGATCTCATTGCATCCACTGAAAATAAAAAGGTTTGTCCTAGAACTCGCCATGCTAAGTCTTCAAATGCCTTTGAAGTTTTGAGGATTTTAAACTTTCATTTGCCAGTGCTTCCCTGCATATAACACACACAAACTTTACAATCCGATTTGCAGTGGCACAATTAATAACCCACACCTCAAGTAATCATCTTAGAATTTACAGTACAGGAGGTGGCCATTCGGCCCATCGAGTCTGCACCGGCCCTCGGAAAGAGCACCCTACCCAAGCCCACGCTTCCCCCCCCATCCCCGTAACCCCACCTAACCTTTTTTGGACACTAAGGGCAATTTATCAGGGCCAATCTACCTAACCTACACATCTTTGGACTGTGGGAGGAAACCGGAGCACCCGGAGGAAACACACGCGCATCTTGATGCTGATTTGTTCCTGTTTTCAGCTTCTTCTTCATGGATGAACACCAGCGTCCCTGGAGCTCACGCCAGCACTGCTAGCAGCTACAAAATGGAGGAAAGTTTCTTGCATCCAGAACACATGATGTCAGTGTACAGGGTATGTGACCAGCTCTCTGATTCCGCTCCTGGCAGGAATACTCCGGCGATATAAAAACAAGTGTGCTCCTGGATCAGGGTCAGCGCGCTGATGTCAGGAGGAGGCAGTTTGCCCCGCTGGGCATTGGGCCTGCGCACTGCTGAGGCGGCAGGGATGCGGAATGGCAGACATTCTGAAAGCTGGTCACGGCCGGCATTTTTAAAAGCCGGTCACTCCGTCGGGCACTACTTCCTGACAGCGGGAACGCCGGGACGCATGGCCCTGTGATTGAGAACACCCGCCTGCGGGTCACGACCCTGGGTTGAAAATGACGTGGTAACAGGTGAAGTATACGCTTCCACTTTCCTGATGAAATTCAAATCTTCCATGTTCGGCCCTTCCACGGTATTCTTGATAGTGCATCTGCTATCACCAAGTTCTTCCCTTGAACGCATCCAGTTAATGAATTATACCTCATTTAGTCTCGGTCTGAAATATTGAATTCTCGACAACAGCTTCAGAATCTCTTAAGATGATTGACCAAAGGCGTGTGGTCAATTTCAATTTTAAACCACAATGTAATCGGAGAACTTCTTGCACGCCCATGTTGCTGCTAATGCGTAGTTCTCAATTATTGCATACGTTTTCTCTGTGTCTCTTGTGGCGTAATAAACAGGACTTATTTTACCATATTTTTGAACTTGAAACAAAACCGCATCCAGACTTGTAGATGCTGCTGCTATGATGATCAGCAGTTCTGGATCCATGTGCACTAGAATCAAACCTGTATGCTGTAGAACCTTGAGGATGATTCTCACTCTACGATTATGCTCTCCCCTCGAAACCGTGTACAGATCTGTTGTCCATATGGCATATTACTCTTTGCATGCCTTCTAGCATCTGAGATATCGTTCCCCAGAATATTTCTGGTGCAGGAGCAATTCAAATGGCAATCTATTAAAGCAATAATGACCAAATTTTATCAAAGTGGTCAAAAGTCTCCATTCTGTGTCCTGAGGCAACTGCCACAAGCCACTGCATCTAATTTGATGAAAAGGGTACTTTTTGCTAATTTGGTAAGTCTTCCACCCACTGATGCTATCAGGTGAATCTCACGTTTGTTTATTTGAGTCAATTCCACACACTGCTGTAATTAAGTCATTAGATTTTGGGACTCTGCCCATTCCAGAACACCACTTTGTTGGTATAATTACTGGAGGTAACCCCCTGCCATAATATGTGTTCCAGAGTTGGGTGAAGGACCTTTCTTAAAAATTCATTCTTGATTTGTGGGCATCACTGGCTGGGCCAGCATTTGTTACCCATCGCTAATTGCCCATCAACTGAGTGGCTTGTTAGGCCATTCTAAGAGTCAACCACATCGCTGTGTGGGTCTGGAGTCACATGTAGACCAGACCGAGTAAGGATGTCCTTCCTTGAAGGATATTAGTGAACCAGATGGGTTTTTACGACAATTGGCAATGGTTTCATAGTCATCACTTACTTTTAATTCCAGATTTTTATTGAATTCAAATTTCACCATCTGCCATAGAACATAGAACATTACAGCGCAGTACAGGCCCTTCGGCCCTCGATGTTGCGCCAACCTGTGAAACCACTCTAAAGCCCATCTATGCTATTCCCTTATCGTCCATATGTCTATCCAATAACCATTTGAATGCCCTTTGTGTTGGCGAGTCCACTACTGTTGCAGGCAGGGCATTCCACGCCCTTACTACTCTCTGAGTAAAGAACCTACCTCTGACATCTGTCCTATATCTATCTCCCCTCAATTTAAAGCTATGTCCCCTCGTGCTAGACATCACCATCCGAGGAAAAAGGCTCTCACTGTCCACCCTATCCAATCCTCTGATCATCTTGTATGCCTTAATTAAGTCACCTCTTAACCTTCTTCTCGCTAACGAAAACAGCCTCAAGTCCTTCAGCCTTTCATCATAAGATCTTCCCTTCATACCAGGCAACATTCTGGTAAATCTCCTCTGCACCCTTTCCAATGCTTCCACATCCTTCCTATAATGCGGCGACCAGAATTGCACGCAATACTCCAAATGCGGCTGCACCAGAGTTTTGTACAGCTGCAACATGGCGGGATTCGAACCCAGGAGCCCAAAGCAGTACCTTGAGTCTCTGGATTACTAGTCCAGTGACAATACCACTACGCCACCACCTCCCCTTCCTCAGTGTGAAGGAGCAAAATGGTTTAGCTTCAGCTCTTGGGGTTACATGATATTCAGTTTCCAAGCCTGTGTACAATGTCAGAAATTAGTTCCTGAATGTGTTACTGTACTGCTCATCACAACTTCATCAACTTTGTAAATCAGCCTCAATTGTAAGCAAAGTTTCCTACCCAATAACAATGATCCTTGGTTTTGTATGACATAGAGGTTCATTGATTCCTCTATCTTTGTACTTTTAATTTTTCCAGGTGTTGTCCTATGACTTTCAGAGTGGTCCCACCTGGATGGATGATGGTTTAGTGTATGGTGGCTTCAGCCACTTTACTTTGTCAGATAAGCCTGAAACACCTGCTCCATATGTAATTTAAACTCCATGGGTGCTTGTCCACTTCTAGTCTAATGCTCCAGTAATTATTTTCTGTTTCACTCACTGCCCTTAGAAAAGTTAATGCCTTTTCTGTGGTTCTTCCACTTGTATCTGGTTCGGTCTTGTTGTTGTTCCTTTCTTTTTACAGGCTGTGTTTCAGATTGACAGACAATTGTAAACTTTCCTAACATCCCACAGTTGTGGCATTCTGCTCCCCATGCTGGGCAGTCCTCCCCCTTCTGCAGGTTTTTCCTGCCACCCCAAGAACATTTCAAGATAGCAGTAGGTGGCTTATTCCAGATTTTGCAGCCTCCTGATTCAGTGCTGTTGACCTGTGACTGGAAACACGTCCCACAAGTTTTCCAGTGCTATCGGGTAACAACCCTGAGACACAAATTTAAGTTTAAACAATCACAATGCTTTCTTGCAAGAAAAGCAACTTACGAACAAAATATCATAATTACATAAATTAAAACTATTCTTGTGTATGTGATATTATGCACTTGCCCTCAGGTTGATCAGGCCTGGTGCAGCGGCACTCCTTCATGAAGTCTCACTTTGGGTCGTCTTCTGGAGAGTTGGTCCTGGTCTCTCTCTGTAGGTTCTCCAGCTTGTAAGTCACCTTTTATCCTCCTATCTTCCTAGCCTTGGAATTTAACTTATCAGTCTTATTGTACTGTTCATCGATTTGTCTCCTGGGCTCATCCAAGAATGGCCCGTAGTTCGTGTCTCTTATCTCTTGTCCTATTCCACACAATAGGCAATGGGTACACCTCCTGGTGGGGACATTTCCGGCTCCACGTGTAATAAGTTTTGTTGTGGCGTTGTTACAGCACAATACTCCATATGGTTTATTTCCAGTGAGCTCATTGTCCTCTCAGGAATGTGATCAGGAGTCTCTATTAATGAGATTAACTCCTTACTGGGTATCAGAGTGCGTTACTCTCTGCCCGACGCATTGAATAGCCTCACTCATTAGTTTCCTAGGGACATCGCTTTTGCCATGAAAACCACTCGATTTGACCTTGAGTTTGGTCCGTCGCATAATTTGAATTGCCTTAAGGTTTGGATTTTCCCTCATTTGCAAGCGATCTGACAGAGCTTCATCTACCACCCTAATTACTATATGATCATTATTCAATTCATCCCTCGATATTCCATAGTCAGAATTTTCTGCCAGCCTGTCATTGATACAAGAATCCTTGCATTCTTATTTTGTTTTCTTATTAAATTTTGCTTGTTCAATAATTAATTTTTTTTCAAATACGAATCAAATACCCAGAGGATTTCATAGTCAGTGGTTGAAGCCTCATTAATTTCCTGTTTGGCTGTTACATCATCAGCAATAACTCCAACTGAATAGAGTAAAGTACAGATCTGATCCTTTTGTTACTTCTTGTGTAAACCAGAAGCAAATCTATTCCAGAAAACCTCTGTCACCAGCAATCTCAATGCTGAGCTTGTTGTGAGTTTGCAGTGCTTCGGAAAGGTTCTGAGAATGGCAGTGCAGAATCCATGCTTGTTCTGAGCTCTGGACTTGTTGCTGCTTCACTAGTCTGGCTTGTAGATTCTGGTCTGTGCTCACTGTTGTCCAGCCTCAGATATTAACCTGTTATTCTACATTAGACTATTTTTCTCTTAGCAGCCTGGGATACCCAGGACGGCAACCCCCTCACACTACTCCTACCACAAAACATTCACTTTTCCCTAAATTCTGCTTTGTCATAAAAAGCCCCGGATCGCTGCAAAATCTTCATGATGTTCCCAACAGAGGTCTGTGGATCCCTTGCGTATAACAGCAAATCATCAGTATATAATGATAGCCTGTGCTCAACGCCCCCCCCCCCCCCCCCCCCCGGCAACGATCCCATTCCATTGAGGCCCTCAATGCCATGGCCAACGGCACAACCGCCAATAAAAACAGCAAGGAAACAGCGAACACCCTTGCCTCGTGCCCTAATGTAACCGAAAGACCTCAGAGGTCATACTGTTAGTGCAAACGCTCGCATACAGTAGCCACACCCAGGACACACATCCCGGACCCAGCCTAAATTCTTCCAAAACTGTAAAGAGGTATTCTCACTCCACCTGTCGAACGCCTTCTCTGCTTCCAGAGATACAATATTCTCCGGTACTGGACTGATCGCAGGGGAAGGCGCTGCATTATGCAACCTGTGCACATTCACGAACCCCGTCTGATCTTCCTCTGTCAACTCGGGGAGGATTGACTCAAGTCTTAAAGTCAACACCTTGGCCAGCAATTATGCATCTACGTTCAACAGGGAGATCGGGTGGTATGACCCACACTCTTTGGGGTCTTTGTCCTTCTTCAAAAGCAGCAAAATGGACGCATGCCCCAATGTCCCCCAGAGAGCGCCCCATCCCAAAGAGTCCTTGAACATGCCCAGCAACAATGAACCCAATTAATCCATGAACTTTTTATAGAACTCCACCAGGAACCCATCCGGCCCTAGTGCCTTTCCTGATTGCATCTGCTGTAACGCAGCCTGGATCTCCTCTTTTTAAAAATAAATTATTTTTTTCCAATTAAGGGGCAATTAACATGGCCACAACATTCCCATTAACTAGGGGAGCAGATGGCATGGGACTGGGGATGCTCCGTAGGTACAATCTTACTAGCTTGGTGGGAGGGTAACGGCAGACATGGCAATGTGGAATGGTCTTCCTCTGTCGCTGGCAGGTCGGGTGCAGGCGATGTAAATGAATGTGTTGCCGCGGTTTTTGTTTCAGTGCCTGCCGATCTTTATATTTTTTAAAGGAGGTGGAGAAGATGATTACTTTGTTTATTTTGTGTGGGGGGGAAGGTACTTCCGCAGAGAGGACAGCAGGCAGTTGGGCCTCCCAAATCTATTGTATTATCACTGGGCGGCGAATGCTGAAAAGGTGAGGAGTTGGGTCGGGGGGGGGGAGAAGAGAAGAGAGAGAGAGATCCAGTGGATTAGAATGGAGGAGAGTTTGTGCAGAGGGTCAAGGCTGGGTCATTGGCAACAGCGTCGCTCCCGATGGCCCCAGGTAGATATTCTGGGAGTCCGGTGGTGGTGGCAACGTTGAAGATCTGGAGGCAGTTGAGGCGGCACTTTAAGTTTTGGGCAGGGTCAAGGGGAGATGCCGATTAGGGGGAACCATAGGTTTGAGCCAGGGAAGTGGAATGGGAGATTCCAGAGATGGGAGAGGGGAGTTAGGGTATTAAAGGATTTGTTTCAGCGGGGCTGTTTTGCGAGGCTGGGGGAGTTGGGGGAGAAATATGGACTGGGCCAGGGTGAGGTATCTGGATATTTGCAATTCCGGGCTTTTGCCAGGAAGGAGGTTCAGAGCTTCCCGATGGCGCCGGCTTCCACATTGTTGGTGGAGGTATTGACGATAGGGGGAATAGAGAAGGGGGTGGTATCGGCAATTTATGGAAAGATTTCTGGGGGAGGACAAGGTATCATTGGAGGGGTTTAAAGCAAATTGGGAGAAAGAGTTAGGGGAAGGTATGGTGGACGGGCTGTGGAGAGAGGTGCTCCAGCGGGTAAATGCCTCAATCTCGTGCACGAGGTTGGGACTGATAAAGTTGAAGGTGGTATATAGGGCGCACCTCACAAGGGCGAGGATGAGCCGACTCTTTGAGTGGGTGGAAGTTGCGAGTGAGTGCTGTGGGAGGAGCCCTGCAAACCATGTTCAAATGTTTTGGTCCTGCCGAAGCTGGAGGAGCATTGGAGGGAGGTCTTTAAGGTCATCTTGGGGTGGTGCACGTGAGGTTCAAACCAGGGCCCTAGAAGCCATTTTCTGCAAGTTGGATCAGCCTGGGCTGCAGGCGGGTGCGGGGCAGATGTCTTAGCCTTTGTCTCGCTGATTGCCTGAAGGCGGGTCCTGTTGGGTGGAGGTAATCTTCTCCGCCCTGTGCCTCAGTGTGGCGGGGGACCTGCTGGAATTTTTAACGTTCGAGAAGGTGAAGTTTGAGTTGAGGGGGAGGATGGAAGGGTTCTACAATTCATGGGCATTGTTTATCTTGCACTTTCAAGAATTGGATGCCATCGAACATTAGGTGGGGGTTGAGTGTACTGTTTATTTTTTACCATGTGTGGGATGACTGTGGATTCTCTTTTGGTCTTTCTTGTTCTGTATTTGGGATGTAGGGGTGATGTTTGGGTTTGTATATTGATGGGAATGCTGGTTGGGGGATTGCTATTGTATTTGTTATTGTTGGTTATCGTCATGAATGCTAACATTGCATTTGCCTTCCTAATTGCCGACTAAACCTGCACGTTAACTTTAAGAGAATCACGAACAAGGACTCCCAAGTCCCTTTGTGCTTCTGATTTCCTAAGCATCTTCCCATTTAGAAAATAGTCTATGCCTCCATTTCTCCTTCCAAAGTGCATAACTTCACACTTTTCCACATTGTATTCCATCTGCCACTTCTTTGCCCACTCTCCTAGCCTGTCCAAGTCCTTCTGCAGCTGCCTGCTTCCTCAATACTACCTGCCCCTCTACAGATCTTTGTACCATCTGCAAACTTAGCAACAGTGCCTTCAGTTCCTTCTTCCAGATCATTAATGTGTATTGTGAAAAGTTGTGGTCCCAGCACCGACCCCTGAGGTACGCCACCTCTGTCACCGGCTGCCATCCTGAAAAAGACCCCCTTATCCTCACTCTCTGCCTTCTGCCAGTCAGCCAATCCTCTATCCATGCCAGGATCTTACCCTGAACACCCACACCATGGGCTCTTAACTTATTTAACAGTCTCCTATGCGGCACCTTGTCAAAGGCCTTCTGGAAATCTAAATAAATCATGTCCACTGATTCTCCTTTGTCTAACTTCCTTGTTCCTTCCTCAAACAACAGATTTGTCAGACATGACCTCGCTTTGACAAAGCCGTGCTGACTCAGTCCTACTTTATCATGCACTTCCAAGTACTCCACGATCTCATCTTTAATAATGGACTCTAAAATCTTACCAATGACCAAAGTCAGGCTAACCGGCCTATAATTTCCCGTCTTCTGCCTCCCTCCCTTCTTTTTTTTTTTTAAATTAAATATTTTATTGAAAATTTTTTGTCAACCAACACAGTACATTGTGCATCCTTTACACAATATTATAACAACACAAATAACAATGACCTATTTTATAAACAAAAAATGAATAAATAATAAATAACAAAAAAAAATGAAAACTAGCCCGAATTGGCAACTGCCTTGTCACAAGTAACACTCTCCAAAAATATAATTTAACAGTCCAATATATAATTATCTGTAGCAACGACCTATACATACTATACAGTATATATTAACAACCCTGAGAGTCCTTCTGGTTCCTCCTCCTCCCACCCCCCCCGATCCTGGGCTGCTGCTGCTGCCTTCTTTTTCCCATTCCGTCTATCTTTCTGCGAGGTATTCGGCGAACGGTTGCCACCGCCTGGTGAACCCTTGAGCCGACCCCCTTAGGACGAACTTAATCCGCTCTACCTTTATAAACCCCGCCATGTCATTTGTCCAGGTCTCCACCCCCGGGGGCTTGGCTTCTTTCCACATTAGCAATATCCTGCGCCGGGCTACTAGGGACGCAAAGGCCAAAACATCGGCCTCTCTCGCCTCCTGCACTCCCGGCTCTTGTGCAACCCCAAATATAGCCAACCCCCAGCTTGGTTCGACCCGGACCCCCACTACTTTTGAAAGCACCTTTGTCACCCCCATCCAAAACCCCTGTAGTGCCGGGCATGACCAAAACATATGGGTATGATTCGCTGGGCTTCTCGAGCACCTCGCACACCTATCCTCCACCCCAAAAAATTTACTGAGCCGTGCTCCAGTCATATGTGCCCTGTGTAATACCTTAAACTGAATCAGGCTTAGCCTGGCACACGAGGACGACGAGTTTACCCTGCTTAGGGCATCTGCCCACAGCCCCTCCTCGATCTCCTCCCCCAGCTCTTCTTCCCATTTCCCTTTTAGTTCATCTACCATAGTCTCCCCTTCGTCCCTCATTTCCCTATATATATCTGACACCTTACCATCCCCCACCCATGTCTTTGAGATCACTCTGTCCTGCACCTCTTGTGTCGGGAGCTGCGGGAATTCCCTCACCTGTTGCCTCGCAAAAGCCCTCAGTTGCATATACCTGAATGCATTCCCTTGGGGCAACCCATATTTCTCGGTCAGCGCTCCCAGACTCGCGAACTTCCCATCCACAAACAGATCTTTCAGTTGCGTTATTCCTGCTCTTTGCCACATTCGATATCCCCCATCCATTCCCCCCGGGGCAAACCTATGGTTGTTTCTTATCGGGGACCCCCCCAAGGCTCCAGTCTTTCCCCTATGCCGTCTCCACTGTCCCCAAATCTTCAGTGTAGCCACCACCACCGGGCTTGTGGTGTAGTTCCTCGGTGAGAATGGCAATGGGGCTGTCACCATAGCCTGTAGGCTAGTCCCCCTACAGGACGCCCTCTCTAATCTCTTCCACGCCGCTCCCTCCTCCTCTCCCATCCACTTACTCACCATTGAAATATTAGCGGCCCAATAATACTCACTTAGGCTCGGTAGTGCCAGCCCCCCCCTATCCCTGCTACGCTGTAAGAATCCCTTCCTCACTCTCGGGGTCTTCCCGGCCCACACAAAACCCATGATGCTCTTTTCAATCCTTTTAAAAAAAAGCCTTCGTGATCACCACCGGGAGGCACTGAAACACAAAGAGGAATCTCGGGAGGACCACCATCTTAACCGCCTGCACCCTCCCTGCCATTGACAGGGATACCATATCCCATCTCTTGAAATCCTCCTCCATCTGTTCCACCAACCGCGTTAAATTTAACCTATGCAATGTGCCCCAATTCTTAGCTATCTGGATCCCCAGGTAACGAAAGTCCCTTGTTACCTTCCTCAACGGTAGGTCCTCTATTTCTCTACTCTGCTCCCCTGGATGCACTCACTTTTCCCCATGTTCAATTTATACCCTGAAAAATCCCCAAACTCCCCAAGTATCCGCATTATTTCTGGCATCCCCTCCGCCGGGTCCGCCACGTATAGTAGCAAATCGTCCGCATACAAAGATACCCGGTGCTCTTCTCCTCCCCTAAGTACTCCCCTCCACTTCTTGGAACCCCTCAACGCTATCGCCAGGGGAAACAATAATGGGGACAGAGGGCATCCCTGCCTTGTCCCTCTATGGAGCCGAAAATATGCAGATCCCCGTCCATTCGTGACCACGCTCGCCACTGGGGCCCTATACAACAGCTGCACCCATCTAACATACCCCTCTCCAAAACCAAATCTCCTCAACACCTCCCACAAATAATCCCACTCCACTCTATCAAATGTTTTCTCGGCATCCATCGCCACTACTATCTCCGTTTCTCCCTCTGGTGGGGCCATCATCATTACCCCTAACAACCTCCGTATATTCGTGTTCAGCTGTCTCCCCTTCACAAACCCAGTTTGGTCCTCGTGGACCACCCCCGGGACACATTCCTCTATTCTCATTGCCATTACCTTGGCCAGGACCTTGGCATCTACATTTAGGAGGGAAATAGGTCTATAGGACCCGCATTGTAGCGGGTCCTTTTCCTTCTTTAAGAGAAGCGATATCGTTGCTTCAGACATAGTCGGGGGCAGTTGTCCCCTTTCCTTTGCCTCATTAAAGGTCCTCGTCAGTACCGGGGCGAGCAAGTCCACATATTTTCTATAGAATTCGACTGGGAATCCATCCGGTCCCGGGGCCTTTCCCGCCTGCATGCTCCTAATTCCTTTCACCACTTCTTCTACCTCGATCTGTGCTCCCAGTCCCACCCTTTCCTGCTCTTCCACCTTGGGAAATTCCAGCCGATCCAAGAAGCCCATCATTCTCTCCCTCCCATCCGGGGGTTGAGCTTCATATAATTTTTGACAAAATGTCTTGAACACTCCATTCACTCTCTCCGCTCCCCGCTCCATCTCTCCTTCCTCATCCCTCACTCCCCCTATTTCCCTCGCTGCTCCCCTTTTCCTCAATTGGTGTGCCAGCAACCTGCTCGCCTTCTCCCCATATTCGTACTGTACACCCTGTGCCTTCCTCCATTGTGCCTCTGCAGTGCCTGTAGTCAGCAAGTCAAATTCTACATGTAGCCTTTGCCTTTCCCTGTACAGTCCCTCCTCCGGTGCTTCCGCATATTGTCTGTCCACCCTCAAAAGTTCTTGCAGCAACCGCTCCCGTTCCTTACTCTCCTGCTTCCCTTTATGTGCCCTTATTGATATCAGCTCCCCTCTAACCACCGCCTTCAACGCCTCCCAGACCACTCCCACCTGGACCTCCCCATTATCATTGAGTTCCAAGTACTTTTCAATGCACCCCCTCACCCTTAGACACACCCCCTCATCTGCCATTAGTCCCATGTCCATTCTCCAGGGTGGGCGCCCTCCTGTTTCCTCCCCTATCTCCAAGTCCACCCAGTGTGGAGCGTGATCCGAAATGGCTATAGCCGTATACTCCGTTCCCCTCACCTTTGGGATCAATGCCCTACCCAGCACAAAAAAGTCTATTCGCGAGTAGACTTTATGGACATAGGAGAAAAACGAGAACTCCTTACTCCTAGGTCTGCTAAATCTCCACGGGTCTACACCTCCCATCTGCTCCATAAAATCTTTAAGTACCTTGGCTGCTGCCGGCCTCCTTCCAGTCCTGGACTTCGACCTATCCAGCCCTGGTTCCAACACCGTATTAAAATCTCCCCCCATTATCAGCTTTCCCATCTCTAGGTCCGGAATGCGTCCTAGCATCCGCCTCATAAAATTGGCATCATCCCAGTTCGGGGCATATACGTTTACCAAAACCACCGTCTCCCCCTGTAGTTTGCCACTCACCATCACGTATCTGCCCCCGTTATCCGCCACTATAGTCTTTGCCTCGAACATTACCCGCTTCCCCACTAATATAGCCACCCCCCTGTTTTTCGCATCTAGCCCCGAATGGAACACCTGCCCCACCCATCCTTTGCGTAGCCTAACCTGGTCTATCAGTTTCAGGTGCGTTTCCTGTAACATAACCACATCTGCCTTAAGTTTCTTAAGGTGTGCGAGTACCCGTGCCCTCTTTATCGGCCCGTTCAGCCCTCTCACGTTCCACGTGATCAGCCGAGTTGGGGGGCTTCCTACCCCCCCCCCCCCTTGTCGATTAGCCATCACCTTTTTCCAGCTCCTCACCCGGTTCCCACGCGGCTGTATCTCCCCCAGGCAGTGCCCCCCCGCCCATCCTCTCCCATACCAGCTCCCCCCTCTCCCCAGCAGCAGCAACCCAGTAATTCCCCCCTCCCACCCCCCCCGCTAGATCCCCCGCTAGCGTAATTACGCCCCCCATGTTGCTCCCAGAAGTCAGCAAACTCTGGCTGACCTCGGCTTCCCCCCGTGACCTCGGCTCGCACCGTGCGACGCCCCCTCCTTCCTGCTTCTCTATTCCCGCCATGATTATCATAGCGCGGGAACCAAGCCCGCGCTTCTCCCTTGGCCCCGCCCCCAATGGCCAACGCCCCATCTCCTCCACCTCCCCTCCTCCCCCCATCACCACCTGTAGGAGAGAGAAAAGTTACCACATCGCAGGATTAGTACATAAAACCCCTCTTTGCCCCCCACATTCGCCCCACCACTTTGTTCGAACGTTCTTTTTAATAACCCGCTCATTCCAGTTTTTCTTCCACAATAAAAGTCCACGCTTCATCCGCCGTCTCAAAGTAGTGGTGCCTCCCTCGATGTGACCCACAGTCTTGCCGGTTGCAGCATTCCAAATTTCATCTTCTTTTTATGAAGCACCGCCTTGGCCCGATTAAAGCTCGCCCTCCTTCTCGCCACCTCCGCACTCCAGTCTTGATAAACGCGGATCACCGCGTTCTCCCATTTACTGCTCCGAGTTTTCTTCGTCCATCTAAGGACCATTTCTCTATCCTTAAAACGGAGGAATCTCACCACTATGGCTCTGGGAATTTCTCCTGCTCTTGGTCCTCGCGCCATCACTCGGTATGCTCCCTCCACCTCCAACGGACCCGCCGGGGCCTCCGCTCCCATTAACGAGTGCAGCATCGTGCTCACATATGCCCCGACGTCCGCTCCCTCCACACCTTCAGGAAGACCAAGAATTCTCAGGTTGTTCCTCCTTGCGTTGTTTTCCAGTGCCTCCAACCTTTCCACACATCGTTTCTGATGTGCCTCCTGCGTCTCCGTCTTCACCACCAGGCCCTGTATATCGTCCTCATTCTCGGCTGCCTTTGCCTTCACGACCTGAAGCTCCCGCTCCTGGGTCTTTTGTTCCTCCTTTAGCCCTTCGATCGCCTGTAGTATCGGGGCCAACAGCTCTTTCTTCATTTCCTTTTTGATCTCTTCCACACAGCATTTCAAGAACTCTTGTTGTTCAGGGCCCCATGTTAAACTGCCACCTTCCGACGCCATCTTGGTTTTTGCTTGCCTTCCTTGCCGCTGTTCTAAAGGATCCACTGCAATCTGGCCACTCTCTCCTCCTTTTTCCATCCGTATCCAGGGGGGATTCCCTTCTGGTTTACCGCACAGTGTTTTTAGCCGTCAAAATTGCCGTTGGGGCTCCTATCAAGAGCCCAAAAGTCCGTTTCACAGGGAGCTGCCGAAACGTGCGACTCAGCTGGTCATCGCCGCACCCGGAAGTCGCCTCCCTCCCTTCTTAAACAGTGGTGTTACATTAGCCACTTTCCAGTCCTCTGGGACCTTTCCTGCATCCAGTGATTCCTGAAAGATGCCTCCATAAACTCTTCAGCTATCATTTAGAAATTTGGGGTGTAGTCCATCCGGTCCAGGTGATTTATGCACCTTCAGACCTTTCAGTTTCCCCAGAACCTTCTCCTTAGTAATGGTCACCGCACTCACCTCTGCCCCTGGTTCTCCTAGAGCTCTGGCATCCCACTGGTGTCTTTCATCGTGAAGACTGATGCAAAGTAACTATTCAGTTCATCTGCCATTTCTTTGTTTCCTATTATTACTTCTCCAGCCACATTTTCCAGTGGTCCAAAGTATATTTTTGCCTCTCTCTTACCTTTTATATATTGAAAAAAAACTCTTCCTATCTTCCTTTATATTACTAGCTAGCTTGCACTCATACTTCATCTTCTCCCCCCTTATTGCTTTTTTAGTTGTCCTCTGCTCGCTTTTAAAGGCTTCCCAATCCGCTGGCTTCCCACTCATTCTCGCCACTTTGTATGCTTTTTCTTTAGATTTTATGCTGGCCTTGACTTCCCCCACCAACCTCCCCTCTAACACCTCCGTCACGATCACGTATCTGCCTCCTGGTCCGCCACAACCATCTTCAATCTGAAATCTCACTCTCTTGTCCACCAATACCGCTACCCCCTGAGCCCTGCTGTTCAACCCCGAATGGAAACCTGACTCACCCAACCCTTCCTAAACCTCACCTGATCTTTTACCTTCAGATGGGTCTCCTGCAGCATTACTGCATCAGCCTTTAAGCTCTTTAAATGTGTAAATACCCCTGACCTCTTCACTAGCCCCTTAACCCCCTCACGTTCCATGTTAATATTCTAACTTGGAGTCTCTCACCAACCGCCACCCTCCTTTTTCCCCACCCTTCCTATCCGCCATCATCATAACCCCCGGCCCTACCCATTGGGCCTGACCCGCCCCGACCCTTTGTTGCCGTCGAACCCCCCCACCCCAAGAATCCCCCATCCATTTCCTCTTGAAAACACATCTCCCAGTATCAATCCCATCTCCCCACCTTTCACACCTCCCAGGCCCATCAAAACCTATTCAACCAGGTTCTCCGCAGCCCCTCCCTCCACACTCCCGTTCACTAGTCAACCTTCGATAGCTAATGAGGAGGCCCCTTCCCAGGCCCCCCCCCTCCCAGTCCCATCACCCATGACTCAGTCCCTGAGAACAAAGACAAACAAACATAACCAGTGCAAAGAAATGGGCCCCAGAAAACTGCCATTACCCCAAAGCCGAATATATTCATACTCACTATGGTCCATGGCAAAGGTAAACAACCTTTCCATCAACCAACCCAAAACCGAGCTGTTCCCCCCACAAATAGAAAACAAACAAACAACCAAGCACGCATAAACACTTCCTGTACACAACATTTCCCCTCCCCTCAGCCCAAAGCCAAATCCCAGTCTCATCTCTGCCGCCTCAACCCATTCTCCAGGTCCTCCACCTTGGCTCTAAGATCTTTGTTGGCCTCCATCACCCTCCGCAGCTCCTCACCCATCGCGGTGAATTGGTCACTGTGCTATGACAGAGCTTCCCTTCAACCTGTCTCCTTGCTCCCATACCTCGGCTGGTGTCTTCAATACCATCGTAGCAGATGCAATTTAATGTGGATAAGCAATAGGTGTTTAAGGTCAATGACATGACACTGCATAGAGTGGATAAATAGAGAGATTTAGAGGTTCCAGTCATAATTTCCTGAAAATGTCGGCATCCCATGAACAGATGGATAAAATTCTGGATATTAAAAATAGAGGCATAGAATAAATAAGTAATGTATTTAGGATGTTCTGACCACAGAAGGTTCACAAAAATGATCCCTGGAATGAAGAGCTCGTCATATGAGGAGCGGTTGAGGACTCTGGGCCTGTACTCGTTGGAGTTTAGAAGGATGAGGGGGGGATCTTATTGAAACTTACAGGATACTGCTAGGCCTGGATAGAGTGGACATGGAGAGGATGTTTCCACTTGTCGGAAAAACTAGAACCCAAGGGCACAGCCTCCGACTGAAAGGACGATCCTTTAAACTGAGATAAGGAGGAATTTCTTCAGCCAGAGGGTGGTGAATCTATGGAACTCTTTGCCACAGAAGGCTGTGGAGGCCAAATCACAGAGTGTCTTTCAGACAGAGATAGATTGGTTCTTGATTAATAAGGGAATCAGGGATTTATGGGGTGGTGGTGGGGGGGGGGGGGGGGGGGGGGGGGAGAAGGCAGTAGAATGGGGATGAGAAACCTATCAGCCATGACTGAATGGCAGAGCAGACTCGATGGGTCGAATGGCTTAATTATGCTCCTATGTCTTATGGTCTTGTATAAAACATTGATTCAGCCACAAAAAATACTGTACAGTTTTGGATACTTCACTATAGAAAGATAATTAAAGTCCATCAAATTATACAGTACGGATTTATTAGGATGGTGCCAGTGATGGGAACCCATAATTATGAGGATAAAATGAAATACTGGCACTATTTTCGCTGGAGCAGAAAAACTAAAAGAAAATTTCAAAGAAGCTTTTAAAATCAGGAAGACTAAGAGGGTGAATAGAGGAAAGTTATTTCCTTCAGCTGGGGACTAAGTAACTAAAAAGGCATTATTTCTAAAATTACTGCAAAAAGCAAAATAATTGGGAGAGGAAGTGGTTGAGGCAGAGACCATTATTTCTTTTAAAGGAAAATTGGGTGAGAAGCTGGTACAAAATGACAGGAAAAATATGAAGTACTGAGATTAGTTTTGAATTGCCCAACATGGAGTTGGTAAAGATACAGCTGAATGGTTTTCCTGTTCTGCTCATTTCTGTTTCTCTGATGTAAATGCCAATGCTGAAAGTTATGGTAGTTAAGTACTCTACCAACATAGCAGTACCAAATTTCTACAACTCACTTATTTAGTTCAAAACGTCTCAGAGAAGGCATGTATATAATATGATTTCTAAGTGGCCCATAAAGATTTTCAAAATATACTGTCAGATTTGCTGTTGGAAGAAGATGGTATTTTCCTCTATTATTTTGAAATGGATTATGTGAATTCTCGATGTTTAACACTGACAGCATCTGAATCCTACAGCAAGTGAGCAGTACAGTTCAATTCTCAAATTTGGTTGGTAGACTTCCATGTGTTCAAGAAAAAGAGGATTTCAAGCACAGAAGAGTGATGTTGTAAAAGGCTAATTAACTTTTTGAATTTGCCACAGCAATGCCAAGAAGAAAAACAGGAATTGACATTCTAAGTAAGACGTCTTACAACACCAGGTTACAATCACCTGAAGGAGCTGCGCTCCGAAAGCTAGTGATTTGAAACAAACCGGTTGGACTTTAACCCGGTGTTGTAAGACTTCTTACCTGTGCCCACCCAGTCCAACGCCAGCATCTCCACATCATAGCTACCATCGACAACGCAAACTACCAGCTCAAAGTGGAGAGGATCTCCAAGAAGATTGCGCATATAGACATTGACATCACATTTCTACAAAGATGCAAGAAAGCAGACAAGATCCCGAAAGGATTACAGATCACAAATCCACTGAAGTCGACCTACAACACAGACTACGCTGAGAGACTCTGCCGTCGCACCTCTCTCACACTCAACCACGTCGTGCACCAGCTCTACAGCAGATGCCGTAACCTGGAAACCAAGATAGAGTCCATATTCTCAACTTGCGCTCAGGACGCAGCAGATCAGCTACGGGACACCGCCAAACAGACAAGACAATGGTACTACGCCACCTATTTGCACACCAAGAACAGGAAGCTTGAGAAACTCTGCATCACCAACAGCAAGCAACCAAGCCTCCCCGGTAATACAGTAGAAAACAATACAGGGAAATCAATTGTAAACTTGTCGGTTTACACCCTTCAACCAACTGAAATCAAAGTCCTTAGCAGAGGGCTCAATTTCTGCACCATCACCAAAATGAACCCCATCAGTCTTGCGGAAGACACGGAGGAATTCATCGGGCGGATGAGGCTCCGGGAGTTCTTCCACAGGGGCCATCGTCATACTGAACAGAACGGACTACTGCAAAGAAGTGTACCAACAACTCAACAACCAGGAACACTACAGTTACCTGCAGATCCGACATTTACCCGAGGAAGGAGCTGCGCTCCGAAAGCTAGTGATTCGAAACACACCTGTTGGACTTTAACCTGGTGTTGTAAGACTTCTTACTGTGCCCACCCAAGTCCAACGCTGGCATCTCCACATCATGACATTATAAGTGAATTGCTGTGAATCAACCTGGTTGCCCACACATTGACCACCTTTGCGAAAGCCTGTTATTCCTCCAATTTATTAAAGTGGCTGACAACCCTCCAACTTCAGAATGTTGACTGGCACAATTTGGCAAGAGTAAAGGCATTGCATTCCACTCCCACAACACATCCTCCCATCCCAGCACCATTCTTAATAGTCTGACCCCAGCACTGCATTCAGAATCTTTTGTGTCTGTTCCTGCACAAGTCTTTTTCTAAAACTTCCCAATAAAGCCATTGCAAGAACTTCAGACTGGCTATTTTTGGTTGCTTCATGTGTGGCAAATGTCAAATAGTAGGAATGAAGCTCACCTGATGTGACTGAACACTGCACTTTTATATCCAACATATCAGAACATATTTTACAAATGCCCGTTGGCACTAAAAAAACAACCCAAAATATCTTTCAATTTCAGGTAAATCATACCTATTTATAAGGATTGATTCTGTGCTGATGGGCCTCTACCAGATAGGCATGTCAATGCAGGCACACAGCATAATTTATTGTTCATTAAAATTGATGCCCTCCGTGTAAATGTCACTAGCCACTGAAATTGTGGAATCAGTAATGAAGGGCAAGCACAACAGTGTTTACAGCCTAATGTTCAGCGGGTCCTTTCTTCATTTACAATTTTACAAAATGACAGAAAATGAAACAGAGCAACTGAATTAGTGTTTTACTAATTAAGTGGGTGACAGACTAAACAGACCAGTTAGTATATTCACTGGATGAAACTACCAACTGACCATTGATTTTTCTTTAATTCAAAAGACAGAATAACCTGAGGTAGTTCCTGTGGAATGAATTCTGTTTGATCAGCATGACTGCAAAACCATGTTTTTCTGCTTACATAAATATGGAACAAGTTACAAGGACATGAAACAATTTGAAAGCAGGAAACTACAAATACCATAAAAATATGATTAATTCAAAATGATAGAGTAATATTCACAATAGTGATACCATTTGCAGGGTTCAAACTGCACTTTTATGTACAACAGTACATGGTTTCCTGAGGTTTGGTCAATGAATGTTTGTTTTCCTATGCCCTCTATCATTGATAATGATAGAGGTTGAATTACAAGCGAAAATCAGTAGCAATTAGCTGCATTTGTAAAAATTATGTTCAATAGGAATAATCTATTAGTATTCTGTTGGGAAAATATTACCGTTAAATTGCTGAGATGGAGAACTATGTTTTGAAAATAATGTATATTAATGCTCCTTCTTCCACTTTCTCCTAAGTTTGTTCTGTACCCGAGTACACAAGGGAAGTAGAAAAATGGGTAGGGTAGATGGGGTGTGGCAGAATGTTAGGGAGATAATAGAAAAAAATAAGGTCACTCACCTGTGCATCTCTATTTGTTCTTTGGAGACCATCCCCTGCGCCAAATGTTCGTTTACAGTTTTCCAACCACTGCATTAAAAAAGATTCAATCATATTAGTAAGTGAACAATTTAACAGGCACAAAAATGATGACACCCTCATATATGCAGTTATTCATACATAAATCAAAGATGACCTCCTTAGATACCACTCCTACAGAAAACCAGAACTCTACCCACAACTCCAATCGCCTGCAAAGTCACATCACTTACCTGTTGCCCAACAATGACAGAGCTCAACAAAAGAAAGTCTGTAGTACCTGCGATCATCTTCATTTATTGAGTGCCAAGTGATTCACCTTGGCCTTCTGAGATCTCCACCAACGTAGATGCCAGATTTCAACCAATTCAATTCAGCCTCCTGACATAATTCTGGCAATAGTACTGAGTTCTTTTGTTCCAGAACTAGCTACGTCTTTAGCCAGGCTGTTACTATACAACTACCTGATAAAGTGGAAAATTGCCCAAGTATGCCCTTCTCACTAAAAATAGGACAACTCCAATCCAGTTATTTATGGATGTATTGATCTACTCTCAAACATCAGCAAAAAGATCATTAGCAATGTTGTCATGCAGCACTTGCTCATCAATAACGTGCTCAACACTGCTCAATTTGGATCTGTCAGAGATACTCAAATCTAGACCTTATTACAGCATGTGTCCAAACATGGCCAAAATAACTTAATTCCAGAAAGTGACTGCCCTTAATACCAAGGCTGTATCTGACCAAGGGTGACACCAAGAAGCCCTAGTAAAATTGATGTCAACAGTAAACTTTGCACAGGTTGAAGTCATATCTACCTCAAAGGATGATGGTGGTAGATGTTGGAGGATAATCATTTCAGCCTCAGTACTTCGGGTCAGTGTCAGTGGCCCAACTATCTGGAGTTGTTTCATCAATGAGCTTCCCTCCATCATAAGATTAGAGGTGAGGATGTTCGCTGATGATTGGACAGTTGCAACTCCTTTGATAATGAAACAGTCCATGGCCATATGCAGCAGTGCCTGAGCAATATTCAAGTTTGTATTGGTATGTGCCAAATAATACTCACACTGCACAAGGGGAGGTAATAATCATTTCTAACAAGAGAGAATTTAATATCTTCCATGACATCCCAACATCGACATTCTGGTGGAGATCATCATGAACGAGAAAGTTATCAGCCACACAAATTACCGAAAGCCTTTCCGCCACCCACAAAACTCAAGTTAGAAGTGTGAAATACTCTCCACTTACTTGGATGAATGGCATTGAATCTCTTTCTAGTAGACTAATGGTCAACATATATTCCATTTACTCCACTAAGCAACTCGCAGTTTTTTAATTCAATAAACGGGCTGCTTTGTCCCTCATGATGTTGCGCTTCTTATGTTGTTGAAGCTGCATGGTTAGTGAAGAGTATTTCCCCAATTTCATGGTGATGTGATAGGGAAGGAAAAATAAATATCCAGATTCCCAATCCTACTAACTTCCCATGGTTGGTTAGCATTTTCTTCCCCCCCCCCCCCCCCCATTATATATACAGCCAATTTCCTTGTTATGCTGTCATAGAAACAAGTGTACGTATGACTAGTGTGAGGTGATGCATTTTGGCAGAAGGGATGAGTGCAATTTTAAAGAGTGCAGGGACACAGGGACCTGGGGGTGTATAGATCTTTGAAGCCAGCACGACTTAGAGAAAGTGGTTAGCAAAGGATATGGGATATGGAGCTTCACAAACAGATAGAATGAGTACAAAAGAAGAGAAGTTACATTGAACCCTTATAAAGATTTAGTTAGGCCACAACTGGAGTGCTGTTTTCAGGGAGAATTAAGTTCCTCAGGAGGGTGCAGAGGAAATTTCCCAGTATGGCTCCAGGGATGGTGGATTTTAGCGATACGGTTTGGCTGGGGAAGCTGGGGTTGTTCTCCTTAGAGGAAATGGGATTGAGGGGATATTTGATAAAGCTGTGCAAGATTATGACAAGCTTGGAGAAGTTGGACGAGGAAAAATTGTTCCCATTAGCTCATGGTACAAGGAAGAACTTTTTTTAATGCAGAAAATGGTGCTGACCTGGAACACTGTCTACAAGGGTCATGGAAGCAGAGAAGATCAACGATTTCAAAAGGAACTTGAATGAGGCACTTGAAAGGAATAAACCTACAAGGCTTTGGGAATCAAGTGTGTGTGTGTGTGTGTGTGTGTGTGGGGGGGGGGGGGGGGGCAGCAAGTGGATTATTTCACAGAGAGGTTGCACAGACCCGATACACTAAATGGTCTCCTTCTATGCCTTAAACAACTATGGTCTCGGCCATTCAGACCCTTAAGTCTGCACCACCATTCAATTAGATTAGGGATGATCTGTGCCCAAATTCCATTTTCCCAACATTGATTCATATTTCTCAGTATCTTTGCTTAATAAAAATCTGTTGATCTCAGTTATGAAACCTCAACTGACCTGGCATTCAGTCTTTTGGACCAGAGAATTCCCGATGACTAATAGCTAAAGCATGAAAAAGTACTTCCTGACTTTTGTCCTGACAACCTAGCTTTAATTTTTAGATTATATGCCAGAGGATAGAGCTTCTTTATATCCACACGATCAAATCCTTTTATAACTTTAAACATTTTAATCCAAAATGTCAAAGCTCCCTCTGGATTGACAGATCTAGAGACTTTCCATTTATGTTTCTAAATTCCTCATTTTCCTCTTCAATATATTTATCTTAAATCCAATCTTTCTTCAATTTACAGAATCCAAAATTTCTCCAAAAATCTCAAATTCCTGATTTTTAGGTTGCAAGGAAATTCTCCTGAAGGTCCATTCGTGAACAATAATTCATTAAACTATGGTCCACTTGGGCAAATTTAAGGGAGTGGCTATATTTTTAAAATTTGAGTTTAAAGAGCATTTAGTGTTCTTTTTAACCAGATATTAAATAAGTAAATATTACTTCTCAAAATGCCACGTACTCAAAATCTGTATAATTCTAGTGACAGACGGGGAAGATGAGTCTTCATTTAATCAATTTAAAAGGTGTACCAGAATCAGTAAATTAAATTTGATGGCTTGTGCTATAATTGATGGAACACTCCAGAGATTGCAGCATCCGTTTCAATTAGTGAATGGATTCCAAGTTCCATTTGTAAATCTTATTACTCTTCCAATGTGACCTGATTTCATTATATTTATGAGACAGAATTTACAACAGGAGATGCTGGTGAAATGATGCAGGTCCTCTTGACCTTTCACCTACTAGTCATATATTTAAATAAAGGTTATAAAGTTGAAGTATCTAAATGCATGTGTGTGTTGGGGGTGGGGGAGGAGAGGCAATTTAATCTCATTTGGGGAATTAACTATTGATAGAAATAGTATGTTGCATTTGTAACTATTTACTCAAGCTCCTTGCTCTCAATTTATTTACGGTAACTATCAGCAGTGCATCGACATCTCATTTAAAAAAATATTCTTTCATGGGATGTGGGCATCATTTATTGCCCATCCCTAATTGCCCTTGAGAAGGTGGTGGTGAGCTGTCTTCTTGAACCACTGCAGTCCACGTAGGTACACCACCCACAGTGTTATTAGAGAGTTCCAGGATTTTGACGCAGTGACATTGAAAGGTCAGCAACATAGTTTGAAGTTAGGATGTTGTGCAGCTTGGAGGGAACTGGTGTTCCCAGTCATCTACTGCTCTTATCCCTGGTGGTAGACGTCATGGGCTGGATCCTCCATCAGCGGGCTCCTCCGTTTCGCCGGCAGCACACTCACGCCCGCGGATTTCATGACGGCTTGGGGGTGCCCACAATGAGAAACCCCATTAGCCAGCTGCTGGGACGGAGAATCCTGCTGCTGCTGGGGGCACTCCACACCAGAAATGGGTGTAGCGGGATGGAGAATCTCGCACCACGGGTTTGGAAGGTGCTGTCTAAGGCCTTGATGATTTGCTGCCGTACATCTTGTAGGTCATACACACTGCTTCCACTGTGGTTGTGGTGGAGAGAGGGAATTTTGAAGATGGTGGCCAGGGTGCCAATTAAGTCGGTTGATTTGTCCTGGATGGTGTTGAACTTTGAGTGTTGTTGAAGTTGCACTCATCCAGACAAATGGAGAATATTTTATTGTGCTCCTGGTTTGCACCTTGTAAATGTGGGCAGGCTTTGGGGAGTCAGGTGGTCACTGCAGAATTCCCAGCCTCTGACCTGCTCTTGTAGTACTTAAATGGCTGGTCCAATTCAATTTCTGGTCAATGGTAACTTCTAGGTGTTAATAATGGAGAATTCAGCAACGGTAATGCTATTGAATGTCAAAGGGAGATGGTTTGCTCTTGCTTGTTGGATAGACATTGCCTCGCACTTGTGTGGCATGAATTTAACTTGCTGCTTACCAGCCCAAGCATTTATTTATGCGCAACGATCAGGAGAAAAGTTATTAAAATTAGCATTTAAAATTAATGCTCAGAATCATCATTCTGAATCTCTAAATTTTGAATCAGCCAGCAAACAAATGTGAAAAATCCTTTTCCAAAAAAATATATTTTCCCAATGGGCATTTACAACATACTGAAAAGCCAATAAGATACTCCAGAGAATGCTTACCTACCAAAAGTTTGCTTAACTTCAGCATTTGAAGATGGATTAAAATTAAAATCAAGTCATGAACGGAAAATGATTATTGACTGAAGGTGTTAAGTAGTAAACATAACATCTCATCACTAAAAGGTGGCACAGGGATGGCACCCTTGAAAATACAGTTGACTGAGCCTAACATCTGCTGTGGTAATGTATTCAAAGGCATTCTGTAAGAGAGGATCATAAAACACAGAGGTTGTGTGGTATGGAATAAAATGGAAAAGGATCAACACACATTTACAGAAGGAAGGTATTAATACTTATTGGAATTTCTTGACAATGTTGTTTTTCCATAATTTTTTTTTTCCCAATTAAGGGGCAATTTAAAGTGGCCAATTCACCTAACCTGCACATCTTTGGGTTATGGGGGTGAAACCCACGCAGACACGGGGAGAATGTGCAAACTTCACACAGACAGTGACCTGGGGCCGGGATCGAACCCGGGTCCTCAGCGCTGTAGGCAGCAGTGCTAACCACTGGTCCATCGTGCTGCCCGCCAAATAATGTTGACAACAGAATTTCTGTGAATAAGTTGTGGCTTTTAATACTGCACCACACAAACAATTAGTTCAGAATGTAGAAAAACAGAATATGAGGCATACTTCTGAGGGTTCAGAAAATTATCTCAGGAAAAAATAAACGGTAGTTGTAAATAAAAATACGCTCATATGGCAAAGGTTTCACATGCATCAGTGCTGAAGAATTGGTTATTGGATATAAATTAAGAGCCAGGGCAGAAATAAACTTGTCCAAGTTTGCAGAAGCCACCAAATAGGGTAGTATGAGCCTGTGCAGTGGTAGGGTGGTGAAGATTCAAACAATGAGGCAAAACAAGTACATAAAGATCAGGTAGGTTTGGAAGATGTTCTGATTAAGTGAAAATTGGCATTTAATGTAGACAAATGTAAGGTAATGAGATTTGGGAAGGAAGTTAACAACAAGAATAGAAACTAATTGGCTAAAACCTGGACACAATAAACCAGTGGTCTGGGAAGACTGGTGGATAGCTCACTCAAATTAACAGTTCAGTATTTGGCAGCAATGAGGAGAGCTCGCTTAATCTGGGGATGCATATCCAAGATATAGAGCACAAATTTCAAGAGCTGAGTCGCTACAGCGCACAGTAACAGCCATAGCTGGAATGTTATGTACAATTCTTCTCAATGCACAAAAAAAAAAGGATATTCCAACGTTGGGGGAAATGCAGAAAATTACATCAATGCTTGCAGTACGGAGCTTCGGCTGGAAATTGTTCATTCAGAGAAAACTCAAAAGTTCTTAAAGGAATAAATAAATTGAACTCACATGGCTTGAAAAGGGGATTGTGGACATATTTTAGATTTAACTATTTTACGCAGGTTGTGGACAATACATGGAATGCACATTCCAAGGGGCCAGTGGTCTGCTTTGCTTACAGCATGTCTATTGCAGGTGCTGGCCTGAGAAGATCATGTCAGTTGTAGATTGTCCAGTTCTGAAATCACACTGGAATTTGGGGTAGATGTGTTCAGCCAGAATCTGTCTCATAAGGGCAAAAACCAGAGTTCATCACCATGGTGGAAACCATTGTCTTACAATATTTAAGGTTGCCAAAATAATGGTGCCAGTAGAGGTAGGCAAAGTGGGAGAGAATCAGATATTTGAGCGAGATTGAGGTGCATTTGTCTTGAGATTGATAGCTGTGCATTTCAGAGAAAAGTAGGGAACAACATGACTTACTTCTGAAAACTGGAAACAGCTTCTCTGTTCAAACTTGCCAGGTTCCCCTTAAAACAACCACTGAAACTTCCTTTCACCGTGCCTTGGCAGCTTACCCACGATGGTAATGACTTTGCAAAAATAATTACTTCCTGGCAACTAACCAAACACTTTGCAGAAAGATTTTTATAGGAATGGCCTCTATTTCTACCATCCCTATCAAATAATGCATCAAACAGGACTGTATTCAATCCTTTCATCATTTAAAAATGTAATTCATGTGTCCTCTAGACCTATTATTCTCCAAATCAAACATCTAATTTTTGGAGTCATCCTCATTGCTGATAATTCTAAAAATTAATATCATTTCTTTCGCACCCTCTTCAGAGTCTAGATATTCTTCAACATATAGGTGGACCTAAACTGGACAAAATACTCCAAGTACAGAACTTCATACATTCTAAATTATTGGGTTCCTTATTTTGTACTTAATGATCCAAGCAACGTCATGCTGTTCATGTGGTTTTAACTGGTCTCAGGCCTTGTTCCTGATATTTGTATTTAAATTGGTTTTCCTGCATAAATGCTATGAATTCAGGCTTGCCCAGATATATTCTCAGATTGTGATGAGAGTAAGTTTCTTATATGGCAAATCAGACTTCTTGTGTATTTTCACTGCCCTGCATCCCTATGTGCAGTAACAGGACACAATAACAAAAGCAAAAAGTGCTGGAAATATTCAGCAGGTTTGGTAGCATTTGGAGAGAAAAACAGTTAACATTTCAAATAGAATATGACTCTTCTTTGCAACTCCAACACTTCGTGTTTATTTTGGATTTCCAGCATCCACAGAATTTTGTTTTTATATTAGCACAACAACCATCAAACTTTCTGAAGGAGTACTGAAATCATAATAAGGGAGATGAAGGTCATATCAAACTGCAAGTTGCTTTATTCTACAATGTAAAAAAAAACGAGAAGTATATTTGATGAGTATCTTGCATTTTAATCACCTACAAACGCACAAGTCAGAATAACTTCATAAGATGCCGGAGCACAATTAGGCCATTTGGCCAATCAAGTCTGCTAAGCCCTAACCCCAGCCAACAGCGCCTTCCCTTCTGCAAAAAAAGTCTATCCTCAGGCAGCACGGTGGCATAGTGGTTAGCACTCTGCCTCATGGCGCTGAGGTCCCAGGTTCGATCCTGGCTCTGGGTCACTGTCCGTGTGGAGTTTGCACATTCTCCCCATGTTTGCTTGGGTTTCGTCCCCACAACCAAAGATGTGCAGGTAGGTGGAGTGGTCATGCTAAATTGCCCCTTAATTGGAAAAAATTAATTGGGTACTCTAAATTTATTTAAAAAAAAGGTCTATTCTCAAATAAACCTTGTGAACCAAAGAGAAAACCGAATACTCCCGCTCCATCGGGTGCAAGTCCCTCCACAGGTCCGCCCCTCCCATTTCCCTCATAAGCCCAGTCCCCCCCCCCGCCCCCCCAACCCCTCCCCCGCCCTGGCGACTGGGCGAGCGAGCGCGGCTGTGACATGTCCACCCGTAGCTCTTGCACCAAGTTCCAACCCCCTCTCACTATTAGCTGCGAATCAAAGTCCGGGATGGTCCCAAACACCTTCCACACAAACCATCATCCCAGTTAGGGCCATACACACTCGCCAACGCCATCGACCTCCCCTCCAACGCTTCTGCTACTAGCATATATCTACCCCCTGGTCCGCCACCACCTTCTCCATCTGGAACCTCTCTCTCTTGCCGACCAAAACCATTACCCCTCACGCCCTGCTGTCGAACCCCGAGTGAAATACTTGGCTTACCCAATCTTTCCTGAGCCTCACCTGAACTTTCATCCTCAGAGGAGTCTCCTGTAGCATAACCACATCAGCCTTTAAGCTTTTTAGGTGCGAAAACACCCCAGACCTCTTCACTGGCCCCCCCCCCCACCAAACCCCGATCCACTTCGTACCAGGAGGGATCTTCCCCCTCCCCCAACAGCTCCGTCAACATCTTGGCCTCGGACCCTCCACCCCTTCGGGCAGGCCCACGATCCTCAGATATTGCCACTCAATCTGTTTTCCAGGTCCTCCACCTTGGTTCGCAGACCTTTGTTGGCCTCGACCACCCTCTGCAGCTCCACATCCATCGATGTGAGCTGATCGCTGTGTTTCCCATCCTGCGCCCGCACCTCGGCCGATGTTTTCGACACCACCGCCTTCATCTGGGCAATCGCCTCCACCATCAGCACCTTCAGTGCCACCATCATCTCCTTCCTCATCACCTCCATGTGCTTTGCAAACTGTTTCTTGAATTCCAAAGCCATCGCCTCGGTCATCTTTTCTGCCGTGAGCAATGTGACCCCACTCAACGACCCAGCCTCCGCCATCTTTCCAGTTGCTGAGCTGACCCTTCACTTGACGGTGAACCTTCACTCGTCCTCTTCTTCATGGCGGCTTTCCTTTGGTTTTTAGACATCCCCTGCCTTATTTATGTCTTTCTGCACTTATTTGTCTAAAAATTGCCCCGGGACCGGGCATTAAATTCTAAAAAATCAAGCCTTGAGCAGGAGCCACCCAACGTGCGACTTCCTCCTACATGCCACCACCGGAAACCTCATGTTGATACATTTCCAAGTCAGGATGGTATACAACTTGGGGGGAACTTGCAGACATTTGCCGGGTCCGTGATTGACACTCGGGAGGCTAACAAGCTGCAGCCGCACATACACATTACACTCCCCACACGTACTTATCCCAGCCAACAAGATAGCACTGATTGTGCTAGAGCGCATCCATACAGCTGATGGGTCGGCTGGGGCCAGAGGATACCCAAGCGGGTGCCCTGGGGACACAAACATAAATATGACCCATGGCCCTAAATTCAAAGTGGGCTGTTAGTGGTGTGCACAGTTGCATGGCTGCCTTGCTGGCTGCGGCAATGGTGTTCCGTGCCCGTCCACCCCGACCCAACAACCCATCTCCTGGCCACACCCGCTACACCCCAGACCTGGCAGAAGCCATCCGGCCAGCGGCACAACTTTCAGCACATTATGGCGACGTTGGACACTTTCCGTACGCTATCTCTCTCCTTCAGCAGTTGTCACGCCGATTTCACGATTTTTAAAAGCGAACCGCGCCGTCGGGAACCCGGCCCACTGGAGGCGGAGAATCGCAGAGCCCCCGGAGAATACCGGGTTGAGCCCGGTATGCAAATAGTGTCTACTGCGGTTTGGCATCAAATCGATGCCTGCCACGCTTTTGGCTTCGGAACCGATTCTCTGCTCAATCGCCTTTCCTAATTTCGACATCCGCTAATGGAGAATTCCGCCCATTATTTTCTACCACAAAAGGTTAAAATACACATTTTACAAATAAAAAGTTCATCTCTCCCGCCCACTACCCTCCCACTCCCCCTTCTTCCTCCCCACTGGCCCTTTTTGATGGCATATAACCCATCACATTTCTACCCTCCTCTAGTTCTTAGGAAGTCATATTCGACTCAAAACATTAAACCTGTTTCTCTCCACAGATGCAGCCAGGCCTGCTGCATATTCCAGCACTTTTTGCTTTAATTATCATAGGTTAAACCACAAATTACTCAGTTCTAGCAAAAATAATCCAAGCTTGATTGTGAATTGACATTTATCTCATGCAATTTCTGTCAAGCTACAAGCATACAAAATATTTCTTCCAATTTGTCAGCTGAAGAAGTGCAACGGAATAGCATCACAACTTTACCCCAGTCTACACTTTGTCTCAGTGAAACTCTTAAAATGCAATAGTGTTAGAAAGTTGGGGTCAAATGAAAAGTAAATGAATTGGATAAAAATAAAATGATTGGAACTTAGCTACTCGGAGGACACGTGAGATGCAGATTGGCCTAGTAGCAGGGTGAAACAGATACTTTGTTCAGCAAAGAGGATACTAGCAGTCCAGAAATCATAACTACGCCCAGTTGTAAAGCAGAACTCTCACAGAATCAAGCTGTTGAGCAGAAAAGAAACAGAAGTCTGACTATGCGATACCTCATAAGTTCTACTTTAAACTAGAAGAAGGATTCCCAAAAGAAAGCTACAGGACCTGTACGATAATTATTTTCTGGATTTGGCTTATAGTGTTAAGACCTATGGGATATTGTTTTGGGAAAGGTGTATTCTCAGAGTTTAGGAAAGTCGAGAGATTTAGATTGGGGGTTAATTTAACCATACTGTCTGTGTAACCATTGTTGTAGTTAAGTGTAAATGTTGTTCTTTACTGTTGCCTTTCTTTTAGTGAGTTTCAAAGTTTAATGAAACATATTGGATTTAAATAACTTACAAAAAGACTGACTCCTTTCCTTACCAGGTTTCATTTCTTTTCTCACATTTTTTCTGAATCGCAAAAATAAATGGTTAAGAACTGGTGTTCCAAATTTCCCTTCTGGGATTTGGGATGCCCTCGCATTGGACATCAGCAGGGTTTATAACAAGATGTCACAGTGAATGCACTGAAAAAAGTCAACATTCAAATTACCTTCATCATTCAGTGGTTTGCCATTAAAAATAATTATTTTATCTTGGCCTCACCTTGGCTCCTGTCACATTATTCTTCAAACATCTCCTGTCTCCCCTTCAAAATCTTCGAGGTTTCCAACTACAACAAGTTTCTCTCTGAAAATATACTCTTCTCTCAGTCTCTGTACCAAAGCAATGGCTCTCCTTCAGCAATTCCAATCTCCACGTAAGCTCCCCAGTCTGTTCTCCTACAAATTCATCACATTCCTGCTCTGTTGGAACAACTATGCTACCGTGGGCAGCACGGTAGCATAGTGGTTAGCACAGTTGCTTCACCGTTCCAAGGTCCCAAGTTCGATTTTCGGCTGGGTCACTGTCTGTGTGGAGTCTGCACGTTCTCCCTGTGTCTGCGTGGGTTTCCTCCGGGTGCTCCGGTTTTCTCCCACAGTCCAAAGATGTGCGGGTTCGGTGGATTGGCCATGGTAAATTGCCCTTGGTGTCCAAAAAGGTTAAGTGGGGGTTATAGGGATAGGGTAAATACGTGGGCTTGAGTAGGGTGCCTGTTGTAAGGGCCGGTGCAGACTTGATGGGCCAAATGGCCTCCTTCTGCACTGTAAATAAATTCAATGATCTATGAACTCCTGCTTCCATGTAAGCTCTCTTGCCTTCAGTCAGGAACTCACTCCAGGGGCAAAATTCTCCCGAAACGGCGCGATGTCCGTCGACTGGCGCCCAAAGCGGCGCTAATCAGACGGGCATCGTGCCGCCCCACAGGTGCGGAATGCTCCGCATCTTTGGGGGCCGAGCCCCAACATTGAGGGGCTAGGCCGACGCCGGAGGAATTTCCGCCCCGCCAGCTGGCGGAAACGGCCTTTGTTGCCCCGCCAGCTGGCGCGGAAATGACATCCCCGGGCGGCGCATGCGCGGGAGCGACAGCTGACAGTTTCCCACGCATGCGCAGTGGAGGGAGTCTCTTCGGCCTCCGCCATGGTGGAGACCGTGGCGGAGGCGGAAGGGAAAGAGTGCCCCCACGGCACAGGCCCGATCGCGGGCCAGGCCAATGTGGGGGCACACCCCGGGGTCAGATCGTCCCGCGCCCCCCCCCAGGACCCCCGAGCCCGCCCATGCCGCCTTGTCCCGTCGTTCAAAAGGTGGTTTAATCCACGCCGGCGGGACAGGCAATTTATCGGCGGGACTTCGGCCCATCCGGGCTGGAGAATCCAGCGGGGGGGCCTGCCAACCGGCGGGGCCCGATTCCCGCCCCCGCCGAATATCCGGTACCGGAGACTTCGGCAACCGGCGGGGGCGGGATTCACGGCAGCCCCCGGCGATTCTCCAACCCGGCGGGGGGTCGGAGAATGACGCCCCTTGACTGTGACCTCACTTTCTTCTTCCATCTTCTTCTAGCACAAGTGCATTTTGTTGCTTTTGCTGCTTTTCTCTGTCTTACCTCTGAGGTTACGCTTCCAGTTCTTCAAACTCTAACGAGGACCCCATATTTTTTAACCTTCCCTTCATTTCCCCTCCCTTCACACTCTTATCAAGCTCATCCCATGATCTAACATCTACTCCAGTGATTATCTCATGCCCCTTCTGGTTTTCATGCCAGTTTATATTGAAATGGTTTCCTCTCCACAGGTGTGCAGTCTCAAGTAGCAAGACTTGTAACAATTTTGTTTCCAAGCCTGCAACAAAATAACAAACCAATACAAACACTGAGCTCGATCTAAACCAGTTACATATTTTACAACAGACAGAAACTCTACAGTTCTAAATTAGAATCACGTTTCTTATTTGCAACTACATAAATATCAATGAGCTAGCTACAGATTTCTTACTTAACAAACATTGTATTAAGGCATTTATGGTTTTATAACAACAAAAGATACAAATACAAATGTAAACATAATTCAGAGCGTAACACCCCCTCCATCTCTTCTCACTGTTCCCGCCTAAACTAAACTAACTCCCCCTACCCCCCTTATTGTATCAGCTGACAGTTTAGTTTTCCCATAAGAAGTTTATAAACGGCTGTCACCTTCGGACGGACCCTAACATTGATCCTCTCAGGGCGAACTTAGGTTTCTCAAGTCTGAGAAACCCTGCCGTGTCGCTAACTCATACCCCCGATTTCAGGGACTCAGACTCCCTCCACGCTAATAAGATCCGTCTCCGGGCTACCAAGGAGGCAAAGGCCAAGACGTCAGCCTCTCTCGCCCCCTGGACTCCCGGGTCTACCGACACTCCAAAAATCAGAACCTCTGGGCTCGGCGCCACCCTCATTTTTAGCACCGTAGACATGACATCCACAAATCCCTGCCAGAATCCACTAAGCTTCGGAAAAGCCCAAAACATGTGGACATGATTTGTGGGCCCTCCTGCACACCTCACACGCCTGTCCTCCACCCCAAAAAACCTGCTCATCTGGGCCACCGTCATGTGTGCCTGGTGAACCACCTTGAATTGTATCAGGCTGAACCTGACACGTGATGAGGACGTGTTGATTCTGCTCAGGGCATCCTCCACAGATCTGCCTCTAGCTCCTTACCCAGCTCATCTTCCCATTTACGCTTTAGCTCATCTATCTGGGTTTCCTCCCACTCCATAAGTTCTTCATAGATTTCCGATACCTTCCCCTCCCCCACTCCCATTCTAGAAACCACCTTGTCCTGTATCCCCTGTGAACAAAGAACAAAGAAAAGTACAGCACAGGAACAGGCCCTTCAGCCCTCCAAGACTGTGGCGGTGGAAGCGGAAAGGTTGAAACTTGCCTTCGCACAAAATCCCTCACCTGCAGATAACTAAATCCATTCCCTCCCGGCAATTCAAACTCCTCTTCCAGATCCTCCAAACAGGGAAAGCTCCCATCAATAAACCGATCCCCCAGCCTCTCAATCCCTGATCTCGCCACCTCTGAAACCCCCCCCATCTAAGCTCCTCGGCACAAACCGGTGATTTCCACAAATTGGAGCCCACCCCGACGCTCCCTCCACTCCCATATGCTTCTGCCACTGCCCCCAAACTCTTAGAGCCACCACCACCGGGGTTGTAGAGTACCAGGCCGGTGAGAACGGCAGGGGAGCCGTGACCAATGTCCCTAAACCTGTGCTCCTACATGAGGCTGCCTCTACCTGCTCCCACACCGACCCCTCCCCCACTACCCACTTCCTAATCCTGGCTATATCTGCCGCCCAGTAATAGTTCCTAAAGTTCGGCAGTGCCAACGCCCCCCGCCCCCCAGCTCCGATCCAGCAGCACTTTCCTTACTCGCGGGGTTTTACCGGCCCACATAAACCCAGAGATCACCGCATTCACCGGCTTAAAAAAGACCTTTGGTATAAAAATAGGGAGACACTGGAAAACAAACAAAAATCTCGGGAAAACCGTCATCTTTACAGTCTGTACCCTCCCCGCCAGTGACAACGGGAGCATGTCCCACCTCCGGAAGTTCTCCTTCATTTGCTCAACTAACCGGGCCAGATTTAGTTTATGTAGCTGCTCCCATCCCCATGCCACCTGGATACCCAAGTATCGAAAACTCTCTCCCACCACTTTAAACGGCAATTACCCCAGTCTCCTCCCCTGCTCATCACAGCAGTCTACGTCCCATCCCAGGCGGAAGTGAAGAAAGCACTTGACGAACTACGTTTCACCATCAACAACCAAGAAACAAATCACCCCGAAGCCCTGACAATTGTGGCTGGAGACTTCAATCAGGCCAACCTCAGGAAGGTCCGACCCAAACTACATCAACATATCTCCTGCTCCACCAGAGGTGCAAACATCCTGGACCACGAGCATCAAAGAAGCCTACCGCTCCATTCCCCAACCTCATTTTGGCAAATCCGACAACAGGTCGGTATTCCTATTTCCGGTTTACAAACAGCAACTCAAGCGTGCTGAACCAGTCAAGAAAACCGTGCAGTGCTGGTCCGAGGAATCTGAGGACATCCTCCGCTACTGCTTGGAGACTGTGGACTGGTCCATATTCAAGGCCGCGGCAGCTAACCCGGACGAGTACGCAACCACCGTCACAGACTTCATCAGTAAGTGGGTCGAGGACTGTGTACCAAAGAAGACAATACGGGTATTCCCCAATCGGAAACCCTGACTCAACCAAAAGGTTCACTCCCTGCTGAAGTTCCGGACAGAGGCGTTCAAGTCTGACGACCCTGACCTACATAAGAAATCCAGGTACGACGTACGGAAAGTCATCAGGGATGCAAAAAGACAATACCGCATCAAACTAGAGTCCCAGGCCAGCGGCACTAACCCACGACGACTATGGCAGGGCCTACACAAGTTCACAGGTTATAAAGCAAGGCCAGGCAGAATATCTGGTGCTGGAGCATCCCTACCCGATGATCTGAACAAGTTCTATGCCCACTTTGAGCAGTCAGCCAATGTATCAGTGCCAACCGCCCCAACAGCCCTGGACACACCCAGACACACCCATACCCACTATTACAGCCTCAAGAGGTGAGAGCTGCCTTCTTGAAAGTGAATCCGCAGAAGCGACGGGCCCCGACGGAGTCCCTGGACGAACACTCAGAGCCTGCACACACCAACTGGCGAGTGTATTCGTATCTTCACCACCTCATTCCTCCGCTCTGAGGTCCCTACCTCCTTCAAGAAGATCACCATAATACCCTGTAACCAATCACTGTTTGTCGATGTACCATTTGTTAATGTACTCTGTTGATTATTCTTTTGTCTACTATGTACGTACTGTGTACATTCCCTCGGCCGCAGAAAAATACTTTTCACTGTACCTCAGTACAGGTGACAATAAATCAAATCAAATCCTGCCCCCGAGCCTGGATCACAAAAACCTCACTCTTACCCATGTTCAAATTATACCCAGAAAACTGGCCAAATTCCTCTAATATCCGCATAATCTCTCCTATCCCCCCTAACTGGTCAGAAATATACAGGAGGAAGTCGTCTGCATACAAAGAGTCTCCCCCCCCCCCCCCCCCCGACTAGCCCCTTCTAGTCCTTTGACATTCTCGGCACCATCGCCAATGGTTCTATAGCCAAGGCAAACAACAGTGGGGAGAGGGGACATCCCTGCAGTCTAAAGTAGTCCAAACTCACTCGGTTCATCCGCACACCCGTCACCGACCTAGCTACACATATTAAACATTTTACAAGGTAGTTCACCTATTACCCAATATTATCCATCATGGATCTCTACAAAGTGAACACGCTAGCATACAATTCCTTGTGGTCCTGGAAAAAATATAAAATAGAATATCTGTACGCAGCTCCTTCCTTTTTGGTTATACCAGATGACATGGTTACTTCTGCACTCCTGTGCTCTTGATGAGAAACTGCACTTTATGGCCAGGATTTTCTGGCCCTGCTGCAGCAGGATTACCTGCAACGGATGCAGTGAGCCGCATGGCAGGAGGGACCGGAAAGTTCTGGCCCATGAGTGAGAAAATCAGGGCAAAAATGTTCTTGCACCATCTTCAATCAATACTCTATTCAAGAAGTGATTTTGGGACTTCCGGTGGTGGCCACGGAGTGAACGGTCACACATTTAGCAGCTGTTGCCTCTAGTGGTCTTTTAATGGCTTTTGAGTTGGATTTTCGCGGGAATTTCTCAACATAAGTTGATAAAAGTGAGAGGAGAAGGAGGCTACCCCCAATTTATGGAACCGTGCCCAAAAAATAGTCGGAAAAGAAGAAATCAAAAGATGGCTGGAAACAAAACTCAGAAAACAGCAGGTTCAGTGACAACGAGGTTTTGTGCAGTTCTCTCTCTGTCTGGAAAAATCTCAACCTTTCAATTCTATAATTTAAGTTGCGACTTTCGGGAGGAGAAGGGCTTTTTCTGTTTGATTTGATTTTGATTTGTTGTTGTATGCGCCGAATTGCAGTGAAAAGGGCTTTGAGTTGCGATTTTTTCTTGGAAAGAAGATGGTTGAGTTTCTGCATGCATAATTTTTTTCCACCTACCCAGTTTGATGGCTCTTCTATTGTTTTGGTTCTGTTTGAAGATGATGGGATAGATAAGATTCTGTTAAGGGAGGGGGGTGGGCCTCTGCACCTGGGGGGATTGTTTGTTTGCTTTCTATGTTTGATGTCATTGTGTTGATAACTTATGTTAGGGGGGGGGGGGAAGGGAGGAGATCCGGCAAGTGGTAGAATGCTTGGCACCAGGGGGGCGAGAGCTACTAGGCTAGCTGGATAGCAGTTAATGGGAGCAAAGTGGGGGAGAGCTGAGGAGAAATGGAGTAGGGGGAGGGGACTACTGACGAGTAAGGGACTTTCGGGGGATTGGGGATGGAGAGCAGAGGGCGGTAGCTGCCGAGTGGCGGACCAAGGGAAATGCGGAGCATGGGCTAAGGAAAGGTCATGGCTGATTGACAGGGGAGGAGGTGGGGGGGTGAGAGACCCCCGACCAGACTGGTTACGTGTAATGTTCATGGACTGAATGGGCCGGTCAAAAGGGCCCGTGTATTTGCACACCTGAGACTGTTAAAAGCGGAAGTGGCCATGCTGCAGGAGCCACACTTGAAGTTGGGAGACCAATTCAGATTGAAGAAGGGATGGGTCGGACAGGTCTTTCATTTGGGACTGGACTTTAAAACAAGGGAGTTGGCCATCCTGATTAACAAGAGGGTGGCATTTGAGGTGGGGAGGATAGAGGTAGACCCGGGGGGTAGATTTATTATGGTCAGTGGGAAGCTGGAAGGAATGGCAGTGTGATGGAAAATATATACGCCCCAAACTGGAATGATGTTGCGTTTGTTCGGAAGGTGCTGGGAATGATCCCAGACCTGGGGCGTGATTCTCCGACCCCCCACCGGGTCGGAGAATCGCCGGGAGCTGGCGTGAATCCCGCCCCCGCCGTGTCCCGAATTCTCCGCCACCAGAGATTCGGCGGGGGCGGGAATCGCGGCGCGCCAGTCGGCGGGCTCCCCCCGGCGATTCTCCGGCCCGCGATGGGCCGAAGTCCCGCCGCTGTCAACCCTCGCCAGCCGGCGTGGATTGAACCACCTACCTTACCGGCGGGAGCAGACGGCGTGGGCAGGCTCCGGGGTCCTGTGGGGAGCGCGGGGCGATCTGGCCCCGGGGGGTGCCCCCACGGTGGCCTGGCCAGGCCTGTGCCGTGGGGGCACTCTTTTTCTTCCGCCTTCGCCATGGTCTTCACTATGGCGGAGGTGGAAGAGACCCCCTCCACTGCGCATGCGCATGGATGCCGTGAGCGGCCGCTGACGCTCCCGCGCATGCGTCGCCCGGCGAAGTCCTTTCGGCGCCGGCTGGTGTGGCGCCAAAGGCCTTTCCCGCCTGCTGGTGGGGCGGAAATCACTCCGGCGCAGGCCTAGCCCCTCAAGGTGAGGGCTTGGCCCCTAATTCTGCACCTTTGGGGCGGCCCGATGCCGGTGTGGTTCACGCCATTCCATTACGCCGGATTCCCCTGCCCCGCCGGATAGGGGAGAATCCCGGCCCTGAACTCGCACCGGCTAGTTATGGGGGATCTGAGACTGGACCAGTCGAGTTCTAGGTCAGGGAACATATCAGCAATGGTGAATGAATTATGGGGGTTCATGGATCCGTGGAGATTTGGGAGGCCAAGGAGCAAAGAATATTCATTTTATTCCCATGTGCACAAGGTATACTCCAGGATAGATTTCTTTGTACTGCATAAAATACTGTTATCGGAGGTGGAGGACACAGAGTACTCAGCAATTGTGGTGTCAGACCATGTGCCACATTAGGTAGACCTACAGGCAAGCACGGGAAAGTCTCAGCGCCCACAGTGGAGATTAGATGCCGGGCTGCTTGCGAACGATAAGATCTGTGAGCGAGTGAGGGAGGCCATCCGGGGGTACATAAAAAACAATGATACGGGAGAGACTGCGACAGGGGTGGTTTGGGAGGCATTGAAGGCAGTTATCAGAGGGGAATTTATTTCGATTCGAGCCCATATGGAGGAAACTAAGCGGGCAGAGCTGGACAGATTAGTAGGAGAAATCTCACAGGTGGACAGGAGGTATGCAGAGTCTCCAAATGAGGAGCTCCTGAGGGAGCTTCAGAGACTCCAAATGGAATTTGGGCTCGTTTCCACAGGTAAGGCGGAGGGACAGCTGAGGAGGGCAAAAGGGGCAATATATGAATATGGGGAGAAAGCTAGCAGGATGCTGGCGCATCAGCTAAGGAAGCAGGAGGCGGCGAGAGAAATAGGGAAAATAAAGGATATGAGGGGGAAGGTAGTGATGGACCTGGGGGCAGTTAGTGACGTGTTCCGTGAATTTTATAATCGGTTATATGAGTCGGAACCACCAGCCGGGGAGGAGAGTATGAATCAATTCCTAGAGAGGCTAGAGTTCCCGAAGGTAGATGAGAAGCTGGTGGAAGACCTGGGGGGCCCAATTTGGCTTGGGGAGGTGATAGACAGATTGGGGCGATGCAATCGGTAAAGCCCGGGACTTGACGGATTCCCAGTGGAATTCTATAAAAAGTTCTCTGGGCTACTGGGGCCACTCCTGGTTAAGGCTTTAAAAAAAAAAAAATTTAGAGTACCCAATTAATTTTTTCCAATTAAGGGGCAATTTAGCATGTTCAATACACCTACCTTGCACATCTTTGGGTTGTGGGTGCGAAATCCACACAAACACGGGGAGAATATGCAAACTCCACACGCACAGTGACCCAGAGCTGGGATCGAACCTGGGACCTCGGCGTCATGAGACTGCAGTGCTACCACTCTGGTTAAGGCTTTTAACGAGTCTTGGGAGCTGTGAATACTCCCCCCAACGCTATCATAGGCATCAATTTCTCTCAATCTGAAGCGAGATAAGGACCCGGAGAGCTGTGGATCGTACAGGCCAATTTCCTGACTGAACGTTGATGCTAAATTGCTGGCAAATGTCTTGGCCACTCGAATAGAGGATTGTGTCCCGAGGTAATCGGGGAGGACCAGACGGGAATTGTGAAGGGCAGACACCTGACGTCCAATATAAAACGGTTTCTTAATGTTATAATGATGCCAGCGGAGGGACGCAATATTGAGGTGGTAGTAGCCATGGACATGGAGAAGGCTTTTGACCGGGTGGAGTGGAAGTACCTATGGGACATTTTGGGTGGGTTTGGGTTCGGACACGGATTTGTGGATTGGGTCCGGCTGTTATATCAGGCTCCGGTGGCAAATGTACGAACCAACGAAGTCCGGTCGGAGTATTTTAGTCTCTGCAGGTGGACAAGACAGGGATGGCCACTCTCCCCATTACTGTTTGCCCTGGCCATAGAGTCCTTGGCAATGGCCCTTAGATCATCAAATGCCTGGCGGGGGATAGTGAGGGTGGGGGAGGGGTGTGTGTGTGTGGAGCACAGAGTCTCTCTATATCCGGACGATTTGCTGCTCTATGTCACAGACCCGGTGGGGGGGATGGCCGAAATCATGGAGATACTAGGAAGAATTTGGGCAATTTTCAGGTTACAAGTTAAATATAGGAAAGAGCGAGATGTTTGTGATCCAGGCACGGGGGCAGGAAAAGAGACGGAGGGAGATGCCGTTCAGAGTGGTTGAGAGGAGATTTAGATATCTGGGGTTTCAAGTGGCTAAGGATTGGGGGCAGCTTCATAAGTTAACTCTGGGCAAAGCGGTGGATCAAATGAAAAGCAATTTTTGCAGATGTGACATGCTCCCGCTGACGCTGGCGGGGAGGGTCCAGACGGTAAAGATGACGGTCCTCCCGAGACTGCTCTTCTTTTTTCAATGTCTTCCGATTTTTATCCCAAAGGCTTTTTTCAGGAAAGGCACTCCTGGAACGGGGTCGCGGAGGGGGGGACTTGGCCCTCCCGAGCTTTATTAACTATTACTGGGCAGCCAACATATCGATGGTCAGGAAGTGGATAGTGGGGGAGGGGTCGGTGTGGGAGAGAGTAGAAGCGGCATCCTGTAAGGGGACGAGTTTGGAGGCCTTACTGACGGCGCCCAACATTTTTGCCAGCTCGGTACTCTACGAGCCCTGTGGTGGTGGCAGCCCTTAGGGTGTGGGGGCAATGGAGGCCGCACATGAGATTGGAGGGGGCGTCAGTGTGGTCACCAATTTGTAACAATCACCAGTTTGCTCTGGGGGTGCTGGATGGGGCCTATAAGGGATGGCGGCGGGCAGGGATTGAGAGATTTGGTGCCCTATTCATTCAGGAGGGTTTCCCTACTTGGAGGCATTGGAGGAGGAGTTTGAGTTGCCGGGCGGGAATGGGTTTCGGTACCTACAGGTGGGTGCTTAAGAGATGTTAATGTGTTAAAGTGTGATAATTACAAATGCCTCAATAAAATATTTTCTAAAAAAAGAGAAGTGATTTTGGATTGGGAAAAGTGGGAAAATGGAAGCAGCACCCAGCTTTTCTTTAAGTAATGCAGACAGAGTAAATTATATAAATAAAAATAGAGTATTCTGTTTTGCAGATTTTAGCAAATTCCAAGTTTTCATTCAACTTTACATTCCCAACATTCAGCACTCTAAAAAGAAGCGGAGCACTTCATCACAACGTTATGATAAATGTGTTGCATTCAGCAATTTAATGTTCTGGAGTACTTTTGATCCCAAATACTAGGTTAATATAGAAAAGAGAGATGCAATGAAACACCAGTATTAAGTTTTTCTTTACTCAATGCTCCACACTTTTCAAATGTTTCATCTCAATATCATAAATGTGATTCTGTCAAGGTTGTCATATGTAAATCAAAACAAAGTGCAAATGTAGGAGGAGAGTTTCTATGGCTCACCTGTTCGGCTCCCTCCCTTTTGGCATTGTAAGTATCCAAGTGTTCTTGTAGCTCTAAAACGCTAAACTTTAATGTCTCTAACAATCCACACGAAACAAGCTGCAAAAGATTTTTAAAAAATCACAGGCATTTATATTCCTGCTATTCTTTTATAATTTAAAAACTAGAATGTGTATTAATGCCAGAAAAAATGGCAGAGACTGATGAACAGACTTATTCAGAGGGTTAACACATAGTATGTGCAATTCGGGTTTTCAGGTTAACATCAAAAATCATCAAGCGAGGAAAACTAGGGCGTAGGTTTTCCGAGTCTACTCTGTATGGCCGGTTCAACAACACTGGTGGTGGACTGGATAGAAATTGTTTGTGTGCCTTCTCAGTTGTGGACTGAGGGATGGATATCACCCTTTCACATCTATTGTGGGGATGGAGAATAAAAAGGTTAAAGAAAGTAAAATAACAAAACCGAGAAACAGAACTGGCATCTTAAAAATATGGGCTGTTCCACCTCCTGCAGAACTTCCATTTATTTCAGAATCTTGGCTAGGTTTCCAGTTTTCTCCATGAAACCATTTAATCTTCATAGAATCATGGAATTTACAGTGCAGAAGGAGGTCATTTGGCCCATCGGGTCTGCACCAGCACTTGGACGTGGCACCTAAGCCCATGCCTTCACCCTATCCCCGTAACCCAGAAACCCCACCTAACCTTTTGGACTAGAAGGGGCAATTTAGCATGGCCAATCCACCTAACTTGCATATCTTTGGACTGTGGGAGGAAACCGGGGCACTCAGAGGAAACCCACGCAGTCATGGGGAGGGAGTACTAACCCAACACAGTCACCCAAGGCCGGAATTGAACCCGAGTCCCTGGAGCTGTGAGGCAGGAGTGCTAAACACTGTGCCACCTCTTGATCTGAGTCAATGTTGTAGTCCTCCTTAGGGAAATGCTTTCTCACTTGCATGCCAATAGGAACTTATGAAAGTCAATGTATGTTATACGTGCGAAAATGTAATACACTATGTATAAATGACTAAGGCTGGAATTTTCTGGCCAATTATGCTGACAGGATCTTGGATGCGCCGTCAGTTAACCAGCGGCGAGGGTGCATTCGATGGGAAACCCCAATGGTAGCACGGGACCAGAAGATTCTGCTGCCAAGCAATTGTTGAAGAATTGCAAATAAAGGAAGTGACTGGTGAACAGTAAGTTTAAGTCTACACTTAAAAATTGGAAGAAACCGGAGGAAGGCTCAAAAATATGAATGGCAAATCATTATGCAACATACATTTTCTAGAACAGTCTTATGAATAAAGTTGCTTCTGTGCTGTAACCACTCTAATTTTATGATAGGAATGCCATAACATTTTATACATAAAATTAGTTTACACCACTTTTCTACAACTCTTACTAATTGTATTGCAGTAAAAGTCTAAAACTTACAGTTTCAGCATCCACAAAGACAGTAGGGCAATCTGAACACATCATCATTACTTCCAATGAGCTCTTGAATTTCGACCCAATCTTCTGGAGACTGTCCCCCAAATGACTGACAGAATCATGAGTTATGGCACAGAATTTTTTCTGAATGTTCTGTAGAAACAAGCAATCGGCTATCAACATCATTTTTCACTCTGTTCTTTTGATTTTAAAAATTTTCATATCAGCACACGGTTTGTACAGATTGGTGCAAAGCCGTTTTGGCTTCAAAGCAATGTTAAACTTGTAGTGTAAATCAGGTGGCACACGATTAGTTTATGCAATCGTTATTAGATCTGGTTGTACCATGTGAAGCACTTTTAGGCCTCACTCTCCTCTGTCGACATCACTCACTATTCCAGGACAATTTGGGAGAGCAAAGATAACCTGCTTTTTTCTGCACTTCCTACTTTTTCCATACAATTCTTGCCATCTATCCTCAATGTCAACAACTATGAGAAGCTTGTGAATATCACTGTCAGCATGATTGGGCCTATCCAATCAGTTGCATGATCTAATCACCATGTTCTTGTCCTTCTTGATCCTTCTACAGTCTCTGACAGTTAACCACATTATACTTTCAGATGTCCTACTTTCCATTGGCCAGTTTAGCGAGACCATTCTTACTTAATTGGTTCCATTCTTATTTAATTGATCATTTTCAAAGCATTTTTAGCAATGACTTCTCTTCTCACTCCATGGGCTGGATTCTCCATTCCCAACGGCAACATCGCGTTCGGCGACGTGGCGGTGAATCCGGTTTGACGCCAATATCGGGGGCTGTGCCGGTTTTCGGATTCTCCGCCCCCTGAAAAGTGGCGAACCCTAGGAGGGGAGGGTGCAGCCCGTTTTGCTGAGGTGGGACAATCTCCTTCTGTCGTTGGCGGGCGGGGGCAGGCAGTAAAAATGAATGTTTTGCTGTGATTCCTGTTTTTGTTCCAATGTCTGCTGGTCTTTCTGCCAAAGTCCTTCTTCAGGGGGATTGACAAGCTTATTTCCTGGGGTGGGGGGGGGGGGGGGGGGGGGGCGTATTTCCTGGGGGGGGGGGGGGGGGGATAATGTGGGCAGGATTAAGAGGGTGGTACTGCAGAGGGGATGGTAAGCACGGGGGGGGCTAGGCCCCCCCAAACCTGCTGTATTACTATTGGGCGGCGAATACAGAGAAGGTGCCGTGTTGGATCAAGGAGGGGGAAGGGCTCTGTGGGTAAAGATGGAGGCGGGCTCTTTTAGGGGTCGGAGTTGCGGGCGCGGGCAACGGCGCCGCTCCCCAAGGCTCAAGTACTCAGTGAGTTTGGTGTTGGTGGCTGCGTTGAAGATTTGGAGGCAGTTTAGGCAGTACTTTAATCTGGGGGCTGGGTCGGGGGGGGGGGGGGAAATGCTGATTAGGGGGAATCATGGGGTTAAGCTGGGTAGGATGGATGAGAGGTTTCAGGGATGAGATGGGAGGGGGAATTAAGCAAATGGCAGATTTGTTCGGGGGGGGGGGGGGGCGCGATTTGCGAGTTTAGAGGAATCGGGAGAGAAGTATGTGTTGGCGCCGGTGGGCTTTAGGCATATTCTGGACTCACCAACTGACGTGACGGCAGACTTTTTTGAGGGCCCAGCATATCTGTGGGGAGTATAATGGAGCTTTGCGAGGAAGGTCTTCTTGACCTTCCCGATAGCGCCGGCCTCCTCGTTGCTGGAGGCAGTGCTGTCAGTGGAGGGGTTGGAGAGGGGGGGGGGGGGGGTCGTCTTGCCGATCTACGGGAGGATTCTGGAGGAATCCATGGAGGGGATTAAGACAAAGTGGGAGGAAGAGCTGGGGGTGGCGCTGGAAGCAGGACTGTTGTGTGAGGTGTTGCGGAGGGTGAATGCTACGACTTTGTGTGCGAGGTTGGGGCTGATACAGTTGAAGGCCATGTATGGCACCTCACAAAATTAAAGATGAGCCGGCTGTTCGAGTGGGTGGAGGATGTCTGTGCGTGATGTGGGTGGGACCCCGCAAACCATGTTTATCTGTTTTGGTCCTGCCCGAAGCTGGAAAGGTTTTGGAGGATAGTGTTTAGTACAATCTTGGAGGTCTTACAATGAATGGGGCCCTGTCCTCATGAAGTCATATTCGGGGTATCAGATTGCCCTGAGCTGCAGGCAGGTGCGCAGGCAGACGTCTTAGCCTTTCTCCTCACTGATCGCTCGTAAGCTGGTCTTGTAGAAGGGGCAATCGGCTTCTCCACCCTGTGCCTTGGCGGGGAGACCTGCTGGAGCTTTTGACCCTGGAAAAGGTGAAGTTTGAGCTGTGTGGGGAGTGAAGGAGGGGTTCTACAATTGTTGGGGTTTGTTCATCATGTACTTTTGGGAGTTGGTTACCATTGACTGCTGAGGGTGGGGGTTGAGGGGGATTGTGATTTTTTTTTTGTTTGTTCATGGTTGGTTGGGTTTGTTTTTGTATTGTGAAAATATTGAAAATTTGACGAATCAAAATACTTTAAAAAAAATTAATGGGAGGACATAAATAGGCTGAAAAGAGATCATTGTTCGTAGAATTTACAGTGCAGAAGGAGGCCATTCGGCCCATCAAGTCTGTACCGTCCCAAGGTGCGATGCGGTATAGTGTACCCAGCTAAGTTGAGGGTGACCTACAAATCCAAAGACTTTTATTTTGAGACGGTGGAAGCGGCGGAGGTGTCTGTGGCAGAATTGAAAAATGGGACTGAGGATTGGTCTTGTACTGAGGGTAGGGGTTGGTAGGAGAGTATGTAGCTTTATGTTTTCAGTGCATGTTGTCATATATGTACTAAATGAGTCGACGTCATCTATTTGGACAAGGTAAGAGTTGGGATTCTCTTTTGTAATGATGGTTCTTTGGGGTTTGTGTGTTAAAGGGATTTCTTTGTTTCCCTGGGACCGGGCAGGGGGAGGGGATAAGAGGGGAATGAGACTCAGGCAGGGGCCTCCACACTGGCTGGTTTAAGCCAGCCAGTGAACAGGAGTGAGGTGGGGGGAGGGGCTGCGGCCATCAGAGCCTGGTAGAACAGATTTCGATGAGCCTAGCTGGGGTGAAAGGTTGGGGGAAGGCACCGATACTGGGTGTTTTCGAGAGGAAGTGAAATGAAAATGAAATGAAATGAAAATGAAAATCGCTTATTGTCACAAGTCGGCTTCAAATGAAATTACTGTGAAAAGCCCCTAGTCGCCACATTCCGGCGCCTGTTTGGAGAGGCAGGTACGGGAATTGAACCGTGCTGCTGGCCTGCCTTGGTCTGCTTTAAAAGCCAGCTATTTAGCCCAGTGTGCTAAACCAGCCCCTAAGTGGAGGGGAGGAATCTGGGAGGGGGGTTTACAATTCATGGGTGTCATTCATTGTACACTTTCGGGAATTGGATGGCCTTGAATATTAGCGGGGGGGGGGGGGGGGGGGGCACTATATATGTTAATAGTGACTATGGGCGATTCCGGATTCCTTTTTTAAATTTGATGTTTACATTGTCATGCGGGCTGTTGTTTGGGGGTTGGTGGGAGAATGGGATCATTGCCATTAAGAGGGGGATTGACATTGTATTTGTTACCGTTTACTGTTTGTTGGTGGGTGTAGATTTTGAAGAAAATGTGAAAAAGGAGAATAAAAACATTTTTAAGAAGTCTGCACCTGCCCTTGGAAAGAGCACCCTTCTTAAACCCACACCTCCACCCTAGTCCCGTAACCCCACGTAACCTTTTGGACACTTAGGGGCAATTTAGCATGGCCAATCCACCTAACCTGCACATCATTGGTCTGTGGGAGGAAACCGGAGCACCTGGAGGAAACCCATGCAGATATGAGGAGAACCTGCAGACTCCGCACAGACAGTGACCCAAGCTGGGAATTGAACCCGGGTCCCTGGCGCTGTGAAGCAACAATGCTAACCACTGCACTACCGTGCCGCCCATGTAGACAGGTTAATTGAGTGGGCAACAAGTTGGCAGATGGAGTATAATGTGAGAAGTATGAAGTTATTCACTTTATTTATAAGAATACAACAGCAGAATACTTTTTAAAAAGGTCATGAAACTTGTAAATGTTGACTTGGATCTACAAGTACAAGGAACACAAACAGTTAGTATGCAGATACAGAGATAAAGCAAGTAACAGCAAGGAAAGTGAATGGTATGTCGGCCTTTGTTTCAAGGGGAATGCAATACAAGAATAAATAACTCTTGGTATTGTAGCGATCTCTGTATATGTATATACATAAAGGGTTAATGGGTAGTCAGTACAGTTAGATGATCACTTGAGGGCAACACTAACGGGGTATTAATACAAGCTCAATCTGTTTTCTTGCTCTCTTTGGGTGTGTTGTGACTAGAGAACAGAAGTGTTAGCTCAGAGTGCAAATAGAATATTCATAGTTAATCTAATTCTATCATATTTAATTTAACTGCTAGTAAAAGCATTGAAGAATCAAACTCACAAGTAAACTGATTAGTTACTCAATAAATTATTTGTTATCACTGGACGACTTCGAGTATTCATCATCATCAAAGTTAAGAACTTCTCGGCATAAACAAATGAGTAACATATATTACTTTAAGTAATATAACAGGTAGAATTGCACGGGGCTGTAGTGAGACCATACCTGGAATACGGTGTACCATTTTGGTCTCAATTTCCAGAAGGATATACATGCATTGGAGGCAGTACAGTGAAGATTAATTAGTTTGGTCCCTGGGACGACAGGGTTGTCCTATGTTTGGAGGTTGAGTGAATTGGATCTATCTTCATTGGAATTTAGAAGAATGAGAGGTGAACTCATTCAAACATTCAAAATTAGTAAGGGCTCTGTCGGATAGATACTGAGACATAGTTGCCACTGGCTGGGTAATCTTGAACAAGTTTCAGGATAAGGGACAGTTAATATAGGACTGAAATGAGGAGAAATTTCAAATTGTGATCCTTGAAATTTTCTACCCCAGAGAGATGAGATTTAACGGTGAGATAGACAGGTATTTGGGTTCTCAAGAAATGAAAGAATATGGAGATCGGGTGAGAAATATTACGATCCCAGACCAGACACCAAAAGTGGCTAGGATACTGGACAGGAACCCCAATATTTCATTTTAGTTTTGTAAGACTGAGGAAAGAATAATTCGCCCCAGGAGTGATTGCACGAAGAAATAGGGATTTGGATATTAAAATAAACTTTATTACTAACACAGTATTAAAATCTTTAACATCATATCCATAATAGCTTGCAATTATCCCTTAAACAATACTCACTACAGGAGATACATAAATACCCTTAACTGCTATCTTTATTGTCACTTAAACAACAAGAAAAAACCCTGGGCGGGATTCTCCGCCAGCGGGATGCTCCGTTTTGCTGGCACCCAGGGGTTTCCCGACAGCTTGGGGCTGCCCCACAATGGGACCAGCCGGCGTAACGGAGAATTCTGTTGGCGGATCGAGGCAGAAATGTGGCGCGGTGGGCGAAGAATCCAGGCCCTATCTCAGCTCTCTATCCACCTTAAATGCCAATGGCACAGAGGAATGCTTGCTTTACAGAGATATTCTTTGAGAAAGAGATCTCTTGAAACTGCTTTGTAGAAAAGATCTGACTCCTGTCAGAAACTCTGGTTGGATATCTTCAAAAGCTTTTTCAACTGGCTTGTTTCAGCTCCCCCTTGTCCTCTGACAAGTCTGTACTGCTTTAAAGATGGTTAACCTACAGTGAGAGCAGAACTGCCTCATTCTGGACACAGCTTCATTCAGATCAGAACTGAACTGAAAATGCTTTCTCAAAAAGCCTGATGCCCTAGTTACACCCAGCGATGACATCATCTCACCAAGCTGAAAACTAATTAACTCCTCAGGGAATCTCCTAAATCAAAACAAATTTGCAAGAGCCCAAGCTTTTTATGATAATTAATTGCACCCCTGGCTCGCAAAAACTTTGTTGGCTTTCAGCCTAAGAATCTTTTAAAACATGGGGCAGAATTCTCCACCCTCCCTCTGGGTCGGAGAATCGGCACGGCGCGAATCGCGCCACACCGCAATGCGGAGATGGCGCCGGCGCGGTGTCGGTCGGGGTATGCGCCGACTCTCCAGCCCGTCAATTCTCCGGCCCGAATGGGCTGCGGGCCGTCACAAAAAAATCAGAGTCCCGCCGAGCGCCGTTCTAACATCCTCTGAGCTGGCGGGACCTCGGGGTTGAAGGGTCCGGGGGGGCGGCCTGTGGGGGGGGGGGTCCTCCGTAGTGGCGTGGCCTGCGATTGGGGCCCACCGATCGGCCTCTCTGGCTTGGGGGCCTCCTTTCCTCTGCGCCGGCTCCTTAAGCCCTGCGGCATTTGGTGTCGGGGCCGGTGCGGGGAAGAAGGCCACTGCGCATGCGCTAGTTGGCGCCGGTCCAACTGCGCATGCGCGGACCCCACGGCGCCGGGATTTGCAGCTGGAGCGGCGTGGGCCAGAGAATGGGGTCCCGGAAGGGCGTCGACTCCCGTTTTTACGCCAGCATCAAACACTCCTGTTTTTACGCTGGCGTCGACACTTAGCCGCCCGATGGGAGAATCCTGCCCAAGATTTCAGCAACACACTATAACTGTGCCTTTTAACCCGTACTTCACCAAATACTTATAATACAACATTGTTGAAATTCCTACATTCATCACAGAAAGTAAAGCCTGAAATCAGCCATGATCATATTGAGCAGTGGTGCAGGCTCGATGGGATGTATTGTCTTCTCCTGTTCCCTTTTCTTATGCTCTTATGACCAAGATCATTGGCCCATAATTTCCGTTCCAGAGCATCATACCCAGGAGACCCAAAGGAGCACTGGAGACTCAACCCTGCCACCCCAAAGGAGAATCAAAGTAAGGATTGCACGGCAAATGCCCAGAAAGCTCAAACTTCCGTTGGGAAATTATCCTGCACTGGGAACCATCCAGATGTTCCAATTTAAATCGCAATCTTCAGACGGTTCCGACTGTCTCTACAGAAATTGTTAGCCAGGAAAAATTAGAAGAATTAAAACCACTTCTAACTTCTAGATAGCTATAGACTTATCCTCCTGACCTGCAGTGGATCTCATGGCCATCTCCCACTTCCAAACCTGCCTCTGAACCCCCCTTCACACCAGACTATGCTCCATATCCCCAAATCTCACCCCTGAACCACTCCACCCTCTGACTATATCCAACACCCCCATCCAATCCCCTCCACTCCTACTGCCCCCTCACCAACCCCCCTCCAACCTCTGCAATTCTCACCGTCACGAGCCACTCAGCCACTATGCCCTGATGCTCCCCAATACCACAACTACCCTCCAGACCCATAAACCCCGACTATCCTTACTCCCCTCCTCCGATTCACTGACTTCACCCCCAACTACTCCCCCACTGGCCCACCAACACCAATTGGTCACCCATCGCTCCCCTTTACCGCTAAAACCTCCTCCAACTTTATAACTTACCAAAACTCTGATCTTTCATCTCTGCATCCCACTCCTTTAACAGCTGTGCTCACATCTGCTCCTTGAATTCTCTTAAGCCTCCTCACCTTTCTTTTCCCCTTTAAAATCCTCTTCAAAACCTACAGCTGTGAGCAAGCTTTTCCCACACCTCCTAATTGCTCCTCCTTTGGTTCATCATCCAGTTTTTAGCCAATTACTTTGCACTAATTTCAGACACTTTTCTACCTTAAAAATACCATATAAATGTAAGTTGTTGTTGTCCCAGCATCAATGAGGGACATTTCGAAAGGGTCAGTGAATACCACATATCTTGATCATAACATAAAACTGGTGTAGATATATTGCAGCATACATATTTTTGCCACTCAGAATGGAGAAATATTAAATTTCTTCCCCTTAATAATTCTTGTCTGAAGACACTATTTGTAAATATTTCAAAAACATTGCTTAAAAGGGAAGCCTTATACTTTCAAAACACTTAATTTTACCTAATTATACTTTTGATCCCAAAATCTGAGATGCCCTGAGATTCATAAATAGTCTAAGTCTATTTTCACATCAGTAAAATCATCGATGACTTATAGAATGTCAGTTAGAACATTCCAACTGACAAATTCAGCTTCAACAACTTTGAGTAAAGCAAACGTCTTTGGCACGACATTTACTGCACTTACTGAATCCACATCTCAAATCTGTCATCTCCTCAAAAAATTCTCGTCATCAGGTAATAGACCACTGACCTGAAACAGTCTAGAGAACACATGAAATGTATGTACTGCACAGGATCCATCTGTATCTGACAGCATCTGATTGACATGGCAACGCCAGGCTTCCTCCTCATCCTCATAAGCCACTGGTTGGAAAGCAGATAAGATAGCAGAGAGGAAAGGTGATGGCGGTGGTGAGACTTGAATTTCAGGAAACCCTTCCTGGTCTCCTTCATCTTGACTGAAAAAGATACGAAATAGATGTTCTAAGTAAATGGTCTAAATTAGGTAGGAAACCAACTCTATATTCATTTTAGTAGATAGTCCTGAAGACTTATTACAATATGTTTTTACGATTAAACTAGTAAACAGTGCTGTGCTGGAAATGAAATGCTTGATTATATTTTTCAATAATTCAATTTTATAATTAACACTTTTTCCTGCGTTTGCCTTCCAAGCCTATTCTAAGGTACACAACTTTTCCTTGCATAGATTGAAGCAAAATATGGTTCATATTGTTGAAGAAAACATTTTACTAAAGTCTCAACAGAAATTCTAAATCCAAAGTCATCGGCTGCAGGCAATGACATTGTCCTAGTTCTTTAATTGTTTCTTTAGAAACTAATGACACACTATAGACATAACATAAGAAAGGTTCACTTTAATAAATATATTACTCTTGGCAGCTGATAACTATTGTAATAAAATACTGGATGATCAAATTGGAAAGGGTGATCCATGGAAAACCTGACCTCGCCGGATATTTTAATTCAGAAAAAAGTGCCAGGACTTGTCCCACCAATCAGCACACCCTAGGTTTATTATATTGACAACAGTCATGGAGAAGTCAATGTTCTAAGATTTCCCACTTCTCCGGCATAAAGGATGACAGTGTTGTGATTCAGGGCAGCAAGGAGCTCTAAAAATGAGCGGGAACATAAATATACACAGGATATATTCCTTAAGCCATGACTGCAACGTTACAGTTTGCATTGAGTTGCAAAGGAGAATAAGGATTGTCTTTTGTAACTTTCCCTATAAGTGCTAATGTAATCACATGCAGAAGCATTCTAATATTAAGTCATGTTAAATACTATAAACTAAAATTTGAGAAGTAAATGCAATCACAGACACTTCAGGACATTCTCTGAAAGATGCAGAAATACCACTGACATCCGACAGGAGAAACACACATGGTAGTAAATGACAATAATGCTGCAAGGTAGAGAGCATAGTTTAATTTAAACCTTTACTCGGTGCAACATTCCTCTATTATATTTGATCAGAACAATGTAATTACATATTAGTTCACAGAATCTTTTACTGCTGGTAAAATCAATAAACTGATTAAATTATTCTTAAACCAAAATCATAACTAAAAAGATGTTTTGAATTTAAGACATGTCAATATACTTGTTCCCCCTCATGTATCTTTTATTGTGAAGAAAGCTAGAAAATGGAGGAAATCTACCCAAATAATAAATCATAATAATTTACGAAAATAAATACTCACTGTTCAAGATTACTGAATATTCTTACAAAGCATGCAGAGTAAATATATCTGAGACTATTTCTACTTATTGCAGATAACATTTCTACAAATGTTAGGCAGCACTTTGTTTCAAGTGCAGTCGAACAGCTACTGTGTGTTAGCTGGCAGATTATCTGCATATGGACGCAGTTGGTAGCTGCATGCACTATGTGAAATGTTTCTCTTGGAAAAGGAACAGACCTTTTGCTGTCGTAGACAGTATTTCTTATTATCTTAAGTAGGGTCTGTTTCAAGAGGTTGGATGCATCAAGATGTCAATTTACAAGCACAATTAATTTAATGGGATTCACATTTGCCATGCTCCTTAACATTTCCTCTTTGTCATCTATCTTCTTCTGTTAATTGACATATCAATCATTTTTTTCATTTTACTCAAGAGTGAATTATTTCATTGCACCTGCTGTACAGCTGAGGTTAATCATTTGTTCTTTATCTTCCACACTGCCCAGAAAAATACAATGAATGATCTCAAAATAAAGCAACAAAACAATCATCTTCTGAAAACTGTAAAGCAGAATAATTACTGAATATCTCTGAGAAAATGGCATGAATTTTGTCCTTAATTGGGTTTTCAATTTGAACTTCACAGCAGGAAGACTGCAATGGAGTGGTTGCCAAATTTTAAAATCTCTCATCTAACCGTTGCAGCAATTTTATAATAAATCTTGACAAGGCAGTGCAAGGCATCAAGGTTGAAGAAGTCTATACTAAGAGGCAAACCAAACGCAGTGCTTAGGTGCAGCAAAGCCTGGGTTTTAAAAGTCCATTGAAAAAGGAGAAAAGACAGTTACAAAAGTAGAACTTTCCTTAGAAAGCATGCTGTAAAAGAATGTGGCATTGCAACGAGACTTGGTTTAATGCGATATTACACAAATCATAAAAATTTAACTTGCAGTTGCTATCCTGGTTATCAATTTTACTAACCCCAGCTACATATTACTTCGTATAGTCACTTTTTCCTAAAGCAGTGAATCTTTTGGACTCTATCTGGGCCACAAACTTCTTGCCTTGGATTGCATGCTTGTGACTCTTTGTTTAAATGCTGAATAAAATGGATGAATTGGCAACAAGCAGAGTAAATAACATCCTGTCAGTCGTATAGGTTGCTATGTGAACCAATCATGAGCAGAATGCTTTCCCAGGTTTTTTTTGCAATTCCCATGAACTTTGACAAATCTACTCAAATTCTTTGAGGATGCAACTAATAGAGTTGACGAGGGGGAGCCAGTGGATGTATATATTTTGAATTCCAGCAGGCTTTTGACAAAGTCCCGCATTAGTGTGTAAAATTAAAGCGCATGTGATTAGGGGGAGTGTATGGAAATGGATAGAAAACTGGTTGGCAGACAAGAAACAAAATGTAGGAATTAATGGGTCTTCTTCAAATTGTCAGGCAGTGACTAGTGGGGTACCACAGGGTTTGGTGCTAGGACCCCAGCTATTCACTATATATATATATATATATTTACGGGATGTAGGCGTCACTGGTTAGGCCAGCATTTATTGCCTATTGCCCATCCCTAGTTGCATTTCAGATGGTGGTGGCAAGTTGCTTTCTTGAACCGCTGCAGTCCTGAGGTGTAGGTACATCCACTGTGCTGTTAGGGAGGGAGTTCCAGGATGTTGCCCCAGCGACAGTGATAGAGCAGCGATATATTTCCAAATCAGGGTGGTGAGTGACTTGGAGGGAAACCTCCAGGTGGTGGGGTTCCCAGGTATCTGCTGCACTTGTCCTTCTCGATGGTAGTGGTCGTGGGTTTGGAAAGTGCTGACTCAAGAACCTTGGTGAGTTACAGCAATGCATCTTTTAGATGGTACACACGGCTGCCACTGTTCGTCGATGTGGAGGGTTTGAATGTTTGTGGAAGGAGGAATAATCAATTTGTCCTGGATGGTGTCGAGCTTCTTCAGTTGTTGGAGCTACACTCATCCAGGGAAGTGGAGAGTATTCCATTACACTCCTGACTTGCGTATGGCTAGTCCAGTTCAGTTTCTGATTAATGGTAACCAGTATGTTGTTTGTGGGGGATTCAGCGATGATGATGCCATTGAATGTCAAGGGGCGGTGGTTAGATCCTCTCTTGCAGGAGATGGTGATTGCCTGCACTTGTGTGGTGTGAATGTAACTTGTCATTTGCCAGCCCAAGTCTGGATATTGTCCAAGTCTTGCTGCATTTAGACATGAACTGCTTCATTATTTGAGGAGTAGCGAATGGTGCTGAACATTGTGCAGTCATCTGCAAACATCCCCATTTCTGACCTTATGATGGAAAGGAGATCATTGATGAAGTAGCTGAAGATTGTTGGGCTTATGACAGTACCCTGAGGAACTCCTGCAGTGATGTCCTGGAGTTGAGATGATTGACCTTCAACCACCACAACCATCTTTCTTTGTGCCAGATATGACTCTAACCAGCAGAGTTTAACTCCTGATTCCCACTGACTCCACTTTAGCTAGGGCTCCTTGATGCCATGCTTGGTCATATGCTGCCTTTATGTCAAGGGCAGTCACTTTCACCTCACCGTTGTCATTTAGCTCTTTTGTCTATGTTTCAACCAAGGCTGTAGTGAGGTCAGGAGCTGAGTGACCCTGGCGGAACCCAAACTGAACGTCCGTGAGCAGGTTATTGCTCAGTAAGTGCCGCTTAATAGCACTGTTGATGACTCCTTCCATCACTTTGCTAATGATTGAGAGTAGACTACTAGGGCTGTTATTGGCTGGGTTGCATTTGTCCTGTCTTTTGTGTCCAGGACACACCTGGGCAATTTTCCAAATTGCCGGGTGGATGCCAGTGTTGTAGCTGTACTGGAACAGCTTGGCCAGGGGTGTAGCGAGATCTGGAGCACAAAGTCTTCAGTACTATTGCCGGAATATTGTCAGGGCCCATTGCCGTTGCAGTATCCAGTGCCTTCAGCCATTTCTTGATATCACGTGGAGTGAATTGTATTGGCTGAAGACTGACATCTATGATGCTGGGGACCTCCGGAAGAGACTGAGATGGATTCATGATTTAGATGAGGGAACAAGACGGAAGAACTCAAAATTTGCAGGTGACACCAAGTTGGATGTGTGTGATGTGTGTGGGGGGGGGGGGGGGGGGGGGGGGGGGGAGAGATCTGTGAGGAAGATGCAGAGATCCTTCAGTGTGATTTTGAAAAGTTGAGTGGGCAAATGAGTGGCAGATGCAGTTATTTGGAGAATTATGAGATTATACACTTCGGTAGCAAAAGCAGGAAGGTATATTATTAACTGAATGGCCATAAATTGGGAGAGAGGAATGTGCAACAAGACCTGGGTGTCCTTCTACACCAGTCATTGAAGATAAGCATGCAGGTACAGTAGGCGGTAAAAAAGGCAAATGGTATGCTGGCCTTCATTGCAAGAGGATTTGAGTGCAGGAGCAGGGATGTCTTGCTGCAATTACACAGGGCCTTGGTGAGGCCACACCTGGAATATTGTGTGCAGTTTTGGTCTCCTTATCCAAGGAAGGATGTTCTTGCTCGAGGGACAGTGCAGCGAAGGTTTATCAGACTGATTCCTGTAATGGCAGAACTAACGTATGAGGAGAGATTGAATCGGTTAGGATTGTATTCTCTGGAGTTCAGAAGAACAAGGGGGGAATCTCATAGAAACATGGCACAGTACAGGCCCTTCGGCCCATCATGTTATGCCAACCACTTACCCTAATCTAAGATCAACCTAACCTACACCCCTTCAATTTACTGCTGTCCATGTGCTTGTCGAAGAGTCGCTTAAATGTCCCTAATGACTCTGACTCCACCACCTCTGCTGGCAGTGCATTCCACACACCCACCACTCTCTGTGTAAAGAACCAACCTCCTGACATCTCCCCTATACCTTCCTCCAATCACCTTAAAATTATGTCCCCTCATGACAGCCATTTCCGCCCTGGGTAAAAGTCACTGGCTATCCACTCTATCCATGCCTCTCATCACCTTGTATACCTCCATCAAGTCACCTCTCTTCCTTCTCCTCTCCAGTGAGAAAAGCCCTAGTTCCCTCAACCTTTCTTCATGAGACATGCCCTCCAGTCCAGGCAGCATCCTGGTAAATCTCCACTGCACCCTCTCCAAAGCATCCACATCCTTCCTATAATGAGGCGACCAGAGTGGGACACAATATTCCAAGTGTGGTCTAACCAGGGTTTTAGAAAGCTGCAGCAAATCCTCGCAGCTCTTCAACTCAATCCCCCTGTTAATGAAAGCCAACACACCATTCGCCTTCTTAACAACCCTATCAACCTGGGTGGCAACTTTGAGGGATCTATGTACGTGGACCCCAAGATCCCTCTGTTCCTCCACACTTTCAAGAATCCTGCCTTTTACCCTGTATTCAGCATTCAAATTCAACCTTCCATAATGAATCACTTCATATTTATCTAGGTTGAAGCCTATAAAATTCTAACAGGACTAGACAGGGTAGATGCAGGAAGGATGTTCCCGATGGTGGGTGTTCCCAGAACCAGGGTCACAAGTGTGAGGATACGGGGTAGACAATTTAAGACAGAGATCATGAGGAGAACTTTCTTCACCCAGTGTGTGGTCGACCTGTGTAATTCCTTACCACAGGAAGTAGTTGAGGCCAAAACATTGTATGTTTTCAAGAAGCAGCTAGATATAGCACTTAGGCCGAAGTGGATCATAAGATATGGGGGGAATGTGGGATTACGCTTGAGTTGGATGATCAGCCATGATCATAATGAATGGCGGAGCAGGCTTCAAGGGCCGAATAGTATCCTCCTGCTCCTGTTTTCTATGAAAAAACACAGAACATACAGTGCAGAAGGAGGCCATTCGGCCCATCGAGTCTGCACTGACCCACTTAAGCCCTCACTTCCACCCTATCCCCGTAACCTAATAACCCCTCCTAACCTTTTTGGTCACTAAGGGCAATTTATCATGGCCAATCCACCTATCCTGCACGTCTTTGGACTGTGGAAGGAAACCGGAGCACCCGGAGGAAACCCATGCAGACACGGGGAGAACATGCAGACTCCGCACAGACAGTGACCCAGCGGGGAATCGAACCAGGGATAAAACACAGGAATGGATCTGATTAGACTGGTCTACAGAGAGCTGACATACTCAATGGGCCGAATGGCTTCCTTCCAAGCCATAGTGACACTTTGACATTAAAAAATCTGTTCTTCTGAGGATGCGCATGACCTCAATTTCACCGTCAGCAAGGAGATCCTTATTGCATTGGATACTAAAATATCTTTCTTCAACCAATACGTGTTTCACAGTGGAAGGTACAGAAATGTATTGGAGCCTGTGCAGAGGGACCTGGGTGTCCTAGTGCACGAGTCGCAAAAAGCTGGTTTACAGGTGCAACAGGTGATTAATAAGGTGAATGGAGTTTTGTCCTTCATTGCTAGAGGGGGAGTTTGAGACTAGGGAGGTTATGCTGCAACTGTATAAGGCGTTAGTGAGGTCACACCTGGAGTATTGTGTTCAGCTTTGGTCTCCTTACCCGAGAAAGGACGTACTGGCGCTGGAGGGTGTGCAGTGGAGATTCACTAGGTTAATCCCAGAGCTGAGGGGGTTGGATTACGAGGAAAGGTTGAGTAGACTGGGACTGTACTCGTTAGAATTTAGAAGGATGCGGGGAGATCTTATATAAACATACAAAATTATGAAGGGAATAGATAGGATAGATGCGGGCAGATTGTTTCCACTGGCGGGTGAAAGCAGAACTAGGGGGCATAACCTCAAAATAAGGGGAAGTAGATTTAGGACCGAGTTTAGGAGGAACTTCTTCACCCAAAGGGTTGTGAATCTATGGAATTCCTTGCCCAGTGAAACAGTTGAAGCTCCTTCATTAAATGTTTTCGAGGTAAAGATGGATTGTTTTTTGAAGAATAAAGGAATAAAGGGTTATGTTTTTTGGGCTGAGTCCACAAAAGATCAGCCATGATCTCACTGAATGGCGGAACAGGCTCAAAGGGCCAGGTGGCCTACTCCTGCTCCTAGTTCTTATAAAGATATGAACAGACAGAATGCATGGAAAAAAAGCAGTTTGCTGCAGCCTGCAAAGGCTAAGCTAATATTTAAATTATGTGAACCATGGCTCACTCCAGAAACATAATCTAGGCTGACACTTCAGTGGCATACTGAAGGAGTGCTGTAGTTTTGGAGGTGCAGCCTTTTGGATGGGAGGTAAACAGAGATGTGATCTGCTCTTTCAGCCGGATGTAGTAGATCTCATAGTCTCATTCTAAAGCATATATTGATCTTTATCTCACTGCCATTTGTAAAGCTTTGTGCAGAAAATGGCTGCCTTCTTTTCCCGTATCACTATCGTGATAACACTTCCAAAGTACTTCATTAGATCTGACGTGCTATGGGATCTCTGATTTTGCCAAAGGCACTCTGGAATTGTAATTTTTCCTTTACCTTCTTGAAAGTATCTTGAGAAGAAGTCGACCTCTTTTTTCAGAAAAACACTGTTTACTGGTGCTCTGTTGGGATTCCATCAGGGCTACTCAGGTCATGACCTCATTGAAGCCTTTGTCCAAACTTGGAAAAAAGAGCTGAACTCAAGAGGTGAGGTGAGAGTGACTACCCTTGACACCAAGGCAGCATTTGACTGAATATGGCATCAAGGAATCCTATCAAATGGGAATCAGAGGAAAATCCTCGATTGACAGTCATACCTAGCACAAAGGAAGATGGCTGCGATTGTTTGAGTTCCTCAGGGTAGTGTCCTAGGCCCAACCTGTTTCATCAATGACCTTCTACCATTGTTAGGTCAGAAGTGAGGGCATTGGTGGATGATTGCACAATGTTCAGTGCCATTTACGGCTCCCCAGATATTGAAGTGTCCATGTGCAGCAAAACCTTGACAATTCATTCAAACATTTTTTTAATTTTTTATAAAGAGTCCCCAATTCTTTTTTTTCCAATTAAGGGGCATTTAGTATGGCCACTCCACCTACCTTGCACATCCTTGTATGTGGGGGTGAGACCGACGCAAACATGGGGAGAATGTGCAAACTCCACACGGACAGTGACCCGGGGTGGGGATCGAACACAGGTCCTTGGCGCCGTAAGGCAGCAGTGCTAACCACTGCGCTACCGTGCCGCCCGACCTCGACAATTCAGGCTTTGTTACTAAGTGGCAAGTAATATTTGCGCCACACAAGTGCCAAGCAGTGGCCATCTCTTGGGGCAGCACAGTAGCATAGTGGTTAGCACAATTGCTTCACAGCTCCAGGGTCCCAGGTTCGATTCCCGGCTTGGGTCACTGGCTATGCGGAGTCTGCACGTTCTCCCAGTGTGTGCGTGAGTTTCCTCCGGGTGCTCCGGTTTCCTCCCACAATCCAAAGATGTGCAGGTTAGGTGGATTGGCTATGCTAAATTGCCTTTAGTGTCCAAAATTGCCCTTCGTGTTGGGTGGGGTTACTGGGTTATGGGGATAGGGTGGAGGTGTGGGCTTGGGTAGGGTGCTCTTTGAAAGAGCTGGTGCAGACTCGATGGGCCGAATGGCCTCCTTCTGCACTGCAAATTCTATGACCCCCATGATCTCCAACAAGAGAGAACCTAGCCATTTCCCTCTGACATACAATGGCATTATCTTTGCTGAATTCCCCAATATCAACAGCCTGGGATTACCATTAACCAAAAATTGAACTGAACAAGCCACATAAATACTGTGACTACAAGAGCAAGTCAGAGGCTGGGAATTCAGCAGAGAGTAACTCACCTCATGGATCCCAAAGCCTGTCCACCATCCACAACTCACAAATTAGGGGTATGATGGAAAACTCTCCACTTTCCTGGATGAGTGTATTTCCAACAATGCTCAAGAAGCTTGGCATCATCCAGGACAAAGCAGCCCACTTGAGTGGGGCTCCATCCACCACCTTCAACATTCACTCCCCCCACCACTGACGCATAGAGGCAGCAGCGTACACAATCTTCAAGATGCACCGCAGCAGCTCGTCAAGACTTCTTCGACAGTACCTTCCAAATCCATAACCATTGCCACCTAGATGGACAAGGGCAGCAGATGCATGGGAACACCACCAGCGGCAAGCTCCTTTCATTCATTGTTGATGGGTCAAACCCCTTCATGTGGGTGTTTTCATAACACGTGGACCGTAGCAGTTCAAGAAGACAGCACACCACTATCATCGTGAGGGCAATTTAGGTTGGACAATAAATGTCGGCCTTGCCAGTGATACCCACATCTCAATGAACAAATCAAAAAGATTTGCTAAAGAAGACATGAAACCTGTACTTTTGTTGTCTTCTATTAGAATCTGTGGCAAAGGGAATAAACTTTCTTTGAAATCCATAGTCACCAAGCAGAGAAATCAACACTTTCACGATCAACCTTGGGGATCAAGTAACAATCCTTACATGGGGATGAACAATGCTAGATTTAAAATTTAGGTGCCCTGTATGGTTTGTTTTTTCCAGTGTCCTTTAAATTTGTCTGTTCATTTGTGCATATGCTTTACATATCAAAGAACAAGGCATGCATGGTACATTTCAGTCTGGCAGCTACATTGAGTATATGTGACGGCTAAACCCTCTGGAACAAGTACCAAACCGGATGTCCTAATGGGAGACAATTTTAATACTGGTACTCAGACTCCGAGCGAAAGTAGCATTGTACTACTGTAAAATAGCCCAGTGGCTATTTCTGCTTCAGCCATTATTAAAACTGTATAGGAACATAGGAATTATGAGCAGAAGTGGGCAATTCAGCCTTCGACCTGCTCCTCCATTCAATCAGATCATGGCTGATCTCTTCCTGGTCTCAAATCCACCTCTCTACCTGTTTCCCATACCCCTTGTTGAACCATTTTTAATAATTAGAAATATATCTATCTCCTCTTGAAACATTTAATCATTCAGACTCCACGGCACTATGGGGCAGCGAGTTCCACAAATTCACCAGCCTCTGTGGGAAGTAGTTCCTCCTCATCTCAGTTTTAAATCTACCGCCTCTCAACCTAGATCTGTGACCTCTCGTTCTTTTTTTAAAAAATAAAATATTTTATTCAACTTTTTCGGCCAAACAAAACAGTACAAAGGTTTTTCCCCTTTTTACAACAGCAAAACAATATAAATAACCGTGACCGTATTTTAACAAATAAATAAATAATATATAAACTAAATGGCAACTGCCATAACAAAAATAATAGCTCTCCCAAATAATAAAATCAGCAATTCAATATACATAACCAAGTACCAATATCTTTACAAAAACACCCCTGAGGACCCACCTGAGCCCCCCGCCCCCCTGAGTTGCTGCTGTTACCTTCCCATTTCCTTTATCGTTCTGCGAGGTAGTTAATGAACGGTTGCCACCGCCTGGTGAACCCCTGAGCCAAACCCCTTAGTGCAAACTTTATCCGTTCCAGTTTTATAAACCCTGCCATGTCGTTTATCCAGGTCTCCACACCCGGAGGCTTGGTTTCCTTCCACATAAGCAGTATCCTTCGCCGGGCTACTAGGGACGCAAAGGCCAGAACATCAGCCTCTCTCGCCTCCTGCATTCCCGGCTCTTCTGCAACCCCGAATTTAGCCAGCCCCCAGCCTAGCTCGACCCGGACCCCCACCACCTTTGAAAGCACCTTCGCCACCCCCACCCAGAACCCCTGCAGTGCCGGGCATGACCAAAACATGTGGGTATGGTTTGCTGGGCTTCTCGAGCATCTCCCACACCTATCCTCTACCCCGAAAAATTTACTGAGCCTTGCTCCGGTCATATGTGCCCTGTGCAAAACCTTAAATTGTATCAGGCTAAACCTGGCGCACGAGGACAAAGAGTTTACCCTACGTAGGGCATCTGCCCACAGTCCCTCTTCAATCTCTTCCCCCCAGCTCTTCCTCCCATTTTCCCTTCAGCTCATCCACCATGTTCTCCCCCTCGTCTCTCATTTCCCTGTATATATCTGACACCCTACCATCCCCCACCCATGTCCCGGAGATCACTCTATCCTGAATCTCCTGCGTCGGGAACTGCGGGAATTCCCTCACCAGTTGCCTCGCAAAAGCCCTCAGTTGCATGTATCGAAATTCATTCCCTTGGGGCAACCCATATTTTTCTGTCAGCGCTCCCAGACTCGCAAACGTCCCGTCCAAGAACAGATCCCTCAGTTGCACAATCCCAGCTCTCTGCCATGCTCCAAATCCCCCATCTATTCTCCCCGGGACAAACCTATGATTATTTCTTATCGGGGACCGCACCGAGGCTCCCGTCATTCCCCTATGCCGTCTCCACTGCCTCCAAATTTTCAGTGTTGCCACCACCACTGGACTTGTGGTGTATTTCTTCGGGGAGAACGGCAGCGGTGCCGTCACCAGTGCTTGTAGGCTGGTTCCTTTGCAGGACGCCATCTCCAATCTCTTCCACGCCGCTCCCGCCCCTTCTCCCATCCACTTACACACCATTGAAATATTGGCGGCCCAACAGTACTCACTTAAGCTCGGTAGTGCCAGTCCCCCCCTCTCCCTGCTACGCTGCAAGAACCCCCTCCTCACTCTCGGGGTCTTCCCAGCCCACACAAAACTCATGACGCTTTTCTTGAAAAAAGTCTTCGTGACCATCACTGGGAGGCACTGAAACACAAAAAGGAATCTCGGGAGGACTACCATTTTGACCGCCTGCACCCTCCCCACCAGTGACAGGGGCACCATGTCCCATCTCTTAAAATCCTCCTCCATCTTAAAATCCTCCTCCATCTGTTCCACCAATCGTGTTAAATTAAGTCTATGTAAGGTTCCCCAACTCCTGGCTATCTGGATCCCCAAGTACCAGAAATCCCTTGTTACCCTCCTCAGCGGTAAATCCTCTATTCCCCTGCTCTGTTCCCCCGGATGTACCACAAACAACTCACTCTTCCCCATATTCAATTTGTACCCCGAGAATTCCCCAACTCCCCGAGCGTCTGCATTATCTCAGGCATCCCCTCCACCGGGTCCGCAACATACAGCAGTAAATCACCTGCATACAAGCCTGGTGTTCTTCTCCTCCCCTGAGTACTCCCCTCCACTTCCTGGAGCCCCTCAGTGCTATGGCCAGGGGCTCAATTACCAATGCAAACAGTAACGGAGACAGGGGACACCACTGCCTCGTCCCTCTATAAAGACGGAAGTAGTCAGACCTCTGCCTGTTCGTGATCACACTTGCCACCGGGGCCTATATAGCAGCTGTACCCATCCAATGAACCCTTCACCAAAACCAAATCTCCTCAACACTTCCCACAGGTAGTCCCACTCCACCCTGTCAAATGCTTTCTCGGCATCCATCGCCACCACTATCTCCGCCTCCCCCTCTGGTGGGGGCATCATCATCACCCCTAGCAGCCTCCGTATGTTCGTGTTCAGCTGTCTCCCCTTAACGAACCCAGTTTGATCCTCATGGACCACCCCCGGGACACAATCCTCTATCCTCATCGCCATTACCTTGGCCAGGAGCTTAGCATCTACATTCAAAAGGGAAATGGGCCTGTAGGACCCACACTGCAGCGGGTCTTTATCCTTCTTCAAAAGTAACGATATTGTCGCCTCCGACATAGTCGGGGGCAACTTCTCCCTTTCCCTTGCCTCATTAAAGGTTCTCGTCAAAAACGGGGCCAGTAGGTCTATATATTTCCTATAAAATTTCACCGGGAACCGATCCGGTCCCGGGGCCTTCCCCGCCTGCATGCTCCCAATCCCTTTTACCACCTCCTCCACATCAATCTGTGCTCCCAGTCCCGCCCTCTCCTGCTCCTCCACCTTCGGGAATTCCAGCTGATCCAGGAAATGCATCATTCCCTCCTTCCCTTCCGGGGGCTGAGCCTTATACAACCTCTCATAGAATGTCTTAAACACCCCATTCACTCTCTCCGCTCCCCGTTCCATCTCTCCCTCCTCATCCCTCACCCCACCTATCTCCCTCGCCGCTCCCCTCTTCCTCAATTGTTGGGCCAGTAACCGACTCGCCTTCTCTCCATACTCATACTGCACTCCCTGTGCCCTCCTCCACTATGCCTCTGCCTTACCCGTGGTCAGCAGGTCAAATTCCACATGTAACCTTTGTCTTTCCCTGTACAGTCCCTCCTCCGGTGCCTCTGCATATTGCCTGTCCACCCTCAGAAGTTCTCTCAGCAATCGCTCCCTTTCTTTACTCTCTTGCTTCCCTTTATGTGCCCTTATGGATATCAATTCCCCTCTGACCACCGCCTTCAACGCCTCCCAGAACACTCCCACCTGAACCTCTCCATTGTCATTAAGCTCCAAGTACCTTTCGATACACCTCCTCACCCGTAGACATATCCCTTCATCCGCCAACAGGCCCATATCCATTCTCCAGAGTGGGTGCTGTTCCTTTTCCTCTCCTACTTCCAGATCTACCCAGTGTGGAGCGTGGTCCGAGATGGCTATGGCCGTGTACTCCGTCCCTGTCACCTTCGGAATCAGTGCCCTTCCCAGGACAAAAAAGTCTATCCGTGAATATACCTTGTGAACATGGGAGAAGAATGAGATCTCCTTACTCCTAGGTCTGATAAATCTCCAAGGGTCTACTCCTCCCATCTGTTCCATGAAGTCCTTAAGCACCTTGGCCGCTGCCGGCCTCCTCCCGGTCCTGGACTTCGACCGGTCCAGCCCTGGATCAAGCACTGTATTGAAATCTCCCCCCATTACCAACTTTCCCGCCTCCAGGTCCGGGATACGCCCCAACATACGACTCATGAAGTTTGCTTCATCCCAGTTCGGGGCGTATACGTTCACCAGAACCACTGCCTCCCCTTGCAGTCTGCCACTCACCATCACGTATCTACCCCCACTGTCCGGCACTATGGTCTTTGCCTCAAACAGTACCCGTTTCCCCACTAAAATAGCCACCCCCCTATTCTTCGCATCCAAACCCGAATGAAACACCTGTCCCACCCATCCTTTACGTAGTCTGACCTGATCTGTCAATTTCAGGTGCGTCTCCTGCAACATAACCACATCTGCCTTTAATTTCTTTAGGTGTGCGAGTACAGGCGCCCTTTTAATCGGCCCATTCAGCCCTCTCACGTTCCGTGTGATCAACCGGGTTGGGGGGCTCTTTACCCCCCCCCCCCCCCGGCCCTTTGTCGTGACCTCTCGTTCTTGATTTCCCCACATTTGTCTACGTTTACTTTATCAATCCCTTTTTATATACCTCAATCAGATCTTCTCCCATCCTTCTAAACTTCCTTTCATCCCTGGAATCAATCTGGTGAACCTCCTCTGAACTGCCTCCAAAGCCACCACATCCTTCCTCAAATAAGGAGACTAAAACTGGACACACTACTCCAGATGTGGTCTCACCAACAACCTATACAAGTGCAACAACACTTCTCTACTTTTATACTCCAGTCTTTTGCAATTAATGCTCAAATTCCATTTGCATCTTTAATTACATGTTGCACCTGCAAACTGACTTTTTGCGATTCATGAATAAAGACACCCAGATCCTTCTGCCCAGATGTATTTCGAATCTGTTTTCCATTTAGATAATAATCTGCTTTTCTATTTTTTCGTCCAAAATGGATAACCTCCCACTTATCCACATTAAACTCCATCTGCCAAATTTTGGCCCATTCTCCTAACCTGTCTACATCAGTCTGTAAACTCTATCTTCTCTTCACTGCCTGCTTTCCCATCTATTTTAGTACCATCCGCAGATTTTGCTATGTTACACTCTGTCCCGGCTTGCAGATTATTTATATAGATTGTAAAATGTTAAGGTCCGAGGACGTACTACTGCAAAACCCCACTAGTTACGTTTCACCATCTAGAGAGGGACCCATTTTTTTTTTTTTTAAATAATATTTTATTGAAAATTTTTGGTCAACCAACACAGTACATTGTGCATCCTTTACACAACATTGTAACAATACAGATAATAATGACCTTTTTTAAATTTAAACAAAAAAAAACAACAAATAAATAAATATTAAATAACAAAAAATAAAAACTAGCCCTAATTGGCAACTGCCTTGTCTCAGGCCACCCCCCCCCCCCATCCCTCCCCCCCCCCCCCAAAGTCCTGGGCCGCTGCTGCTGCCTTCTTTGTTCTCCCCTATCTATCTTTCCGCAAGATATTCGACGAACGGTTGCCACCGCCTAGTAAACCCTTGAGCCGACCACCTTAGGACGAACTTAATCCGCTCTAACTTTATGAACCCCGCCATATCATTTATCCAGGTCTCCATCCCCGGGGGCTTGGCTTCTTTCCACATTAGCAATATTCTGCGCCGGGCTACTAGGGACGCAAAGGCCAAAACATCGGCCTCTTTCGCCTCCTGCACTCCCGGCTCTTGTGCAACCCCAAATATAGCCAACCCCCAGCTTGGTTCGACCCGGACTCCTACTACTTTCGAAAGCACCTTTGTCACCCCCATCCAAAACCCCTGTAGTGCCGGGCATGACCAAAACATATGGGTATGATTCGCTGGGCTTCTCGAGCACCTCGCACACCTATCCTCCACCCCAAAAAATTTACTGAGCCGTGTTCCAGTCATATGTGCCCTGTGTAATACCTTAAACTGAATCAGGCTTAGCCTGGCGCACGAGGACGACGAGTTTACCCTGTTTAGGGCATCTGCCCACATCCCCTCATCAATCTCCTCCCCTAGCTCTTTTTCCCATTTCCCTTTTAGTTCGTCCATCATAGTCTCCCCTTCGTCTCTCATTTCCCTATATATATCCGACACCTTACCGTCCCCCACCCATTTCTTTGAGATGACTCTGTCCTGCACCTCTTGTGTCGGGAGCTGCGGGAATTCCCTCACCTGCTGCCTCGCAAAAGCCCTCAATTGCATGTACCTGAATGCATTCCCTTGGGGCAACCCATATTTCTCGGTCAGCGCTCCCAGACTCGCAAACTTCCCATCCACAAATAGATCTTTCAATTGCGTTATACCTGCTCTTTGCCACATTCCATATCCCCCATCCATTCCCCCCGGGGCAAACCTATGGTTGTTTCTTATCGGGGACCCCCCCAGTGCTCTGGTCTTTCCCCTATGTCGTCTCCACTGTCCCCAAATCTTCAGTGTAGCTACCACCACCGGACTCGTGGTATAGTTCCTTGGTGAGAACGGCAATGGGGCTGTCACCATAGCCTGCAGGCTGGTCCCCCTACAGGACGCCCTCTCTAATCTCTTCCACGCCGCTCCTTCCTCCTCTCCCATCCACTTACTCACCATTGAAATATTAGCGGCCCAATAATACTCACTTAGGCTCGGTAGTGCCAGCCCCCCCCTATCCCTACTACGCTGTAAGAATCCCTTCCTCACTCTCGGAGTCTTCCCGGCCCAAACAAAACCCATAATACTCTTTTCTATCCTTTTGAAAAAAGCCTTCGTGATCACCACCGGGAGACACTGAAACACAAAAAGGAATCTCGGGAGGACCACCATCTTAACTGCCTGCACCCTCCCTGCCATTGACAATGCTACCATATCCCATCTCTTGAAATCTTCCTCCATCTGTTCCACCAACCGCGTCAAATTTAGCCTGTGCAATGTGCCCCAATTCTTAGCTATCTGGATCCCCAGGTAACGAAAGTCTCTTGTTACCTTCCTCAACGGTAGGTCTTCTATTTCTCTACTCTGCTCCCCTGGATGCACCACAAACAGCTCACTCTTTCCCATGTTCAATTTATACCCTGAAAAATCCCCAAACTCCCCAAGTATCCGCATTATTTCTGGCATCCCCTCCGCTGGATCCGCCACATATAGTAGCAGATCATCCGCATATAAAGATACCCGGTGTTCTTCTCCTCCCCTAAGTATTCCCCTCCATCCCTTGGAACCTCTCAGCGCTATCGCCAGGGGCTCAATCGCCAGTGCAAACAGTAATGGGGACAGAGGACATCCCTGCCTTGTCCCTCTATGGAGCCGAAAATATGCCGATCCCCGTCCATTCGTGACCACACTCGCCACTGGGGCCCTATACAACAGCTGCACCCATCTAACATACCCCTCTCCGAACCCAAATCTCCTCAACACCTCCCACAGATAATCCCACTCCACTCTATCAAATGCTTTCTCGGCATCCATCGCCACTACTATCTCCGTTTCACCCTCTGGTGGGGCCATCATCATTACCCCTAACAACCTCCGTATGTTCGTGTTCAGCTGTCTCCCCTTCACAAACCCAGTTTGGTCCTCATGAACCACCCCCGGGACACATTCCTCTATTCTCATTGCCATTACCTTGGCCAAGACCTTGGCATCTACATTGAGGAGGGAGATTGGTCTGTAGGACCCGCATTGTAGCGGATCCTTTTCCTTCTTTAAAAGAAGCGATATCGTTGCTTCTGACATAGTCGGGGGCAGTTGTCCCCTTTCCTTTGCCTCGTTGAAGGTCCTCGTCAGTAGCGGGGCGAGCAAGTCCAAATATTTTCTGTAAAATTCAACTGGGAATCCGTCCGGTCCCGGGGCCTTTCCCGTCTGCATGTTCCTAATTCCTTTCACCACTTCTTCTACCGTGATCTGTGCTCCCAATCCCATCCTTTCCTGCTCTTCCACCTTGGGAATTTCCAGCCGATCCAAAAACTCCATCATTCTCTCCCTCCCATCCGGGGGTTGAGCTTCATACAATTTTTTATAAAATGTCTTAAACACTTCATTCACTCTCTCCGCTCCCCGCTCCGTCTCTCCATCTTCGTCTCTCACCCCCCCTATTTCCCTCGCTGCTCCCCTTTTCCTCAATTGGTGTGCCAGCAATCTGCTCGCCTTCTCTCCATATTCATACTGTACACCCTGCGCCTTCCTCCATTGTGCCTCTGCAGTGCCTGTGGTCAGCAAGTCAAATTCCACATGCAGCCTTTGCCTTTCCCTATACAGTCCCTCCTCCGGTGCTTCCGCATACTGTCTGTCCACCCTCAAAAGTTCTTGCAACAACCGCTCCCGTTCCTTACTCTCCTGCTTCCCTTTATGTGTCCTTATTGATATCAGCTCCCCCCTAACCACCGCCTTCAACGCCTCCCAGACCACTCCCACCTGAACCTCCCCATTGTCATTGAGTTCCAAGTACTTTTCAATGCATCCCCTCACCCTTAAGCACACCCCCTCATCCGCCATTAGTCCCATATCCATTCTCCAGGGTGGACGCCCTCTTGTTTCCTCCCCTATCTCCAAGTCTACCCAGTGTGGGGCATGATCCGAAATGGCTATAGCCGTATATTCCGTTCCCCTCACCCTCGGGATCAATGCCCTACCCAACACAAAAAAGTCTATGCGTGAATAGACTTTATGGACATAGGAGAAAAACGAGAACTCCTTACTCCTAGGTCTACTGAATCTCCACGGGTCCACCCCTCCCATCTGCTCCATAAAATCCTTAAGCACCTTGGCTGCTGCCGGCCTCCTACCAGTCCTGGACTTCGACCTATCCAGCCTTGGTTCCAACACCGTGTTAAAGTCTCCCCCCATTATCAGCTTTCCGGTCTCTAGGTCTGGGATGCGTCCTAGCATTCGCCTCATAAAATTGGCATCGTCCCAATTCGGGGCATACACGTTTACCAACACCACCATCTCTCCCTGTAATTTGCCACTCACCATCACGTATCTGCCCCCGTTATCCGCCACTATAGTCTTTGCCTCGAACATTACCCGCTTCCCCACTAATATAGCCACCCCCCTGTTTTTCGCATCCAGCCCCGAATGGAACACCTGCCCTACCCATCCTTTGCGCAACCTAACCTGATCTATCAGTTTCAGGTGCGTTTCCTGTAACATGACCACATCTGCTTTAAGTTTCTTAAGGTGTGCGAGTACTCGTGCCCTCTTTATCGGCCCGTTAAGCCCCCTCACGTTCCACGTGATCAGCCGAGTTGGGGGCTTCCCACCCCCCCCCCCTTGCCGGTTAGCCATCATCTTTTTCCAGCTTCTCGCCCAGTTCCCACGCGGCTGTATTTCTCCCAGACGGTGCCCCCCCGCCCATCCTTTCCCGCACCCACTCCCCCCTTTCCCCAGCAGCAGCAACCCAGTAATTCCCCCCTCCCCCCCCCCCCCCGCTAGACCCCCCGCTAGCGTAATTACTCCCCCCATGTTGCTCCCAGAAGTCAGCAAACTCTGGCTGACCTCGGCTTCCCCCCGTGATCACGGCTCGCCCTGTGCGGCGCCCCCTCCTTCCTGCTTCTCTATTCCCGCCATAATTATCATAGCGCGGGAACCAAGCCCGCGCCTCTCCCTCGGCCCCGCCTCCCATGGCCAACGCCCCATCTCCTCTCCCTCCCCACCTCCCCCCATCACCACCTGTGGGAGAAAGAAAAGTTACCATACCGCAGGATTAATCATACAATCCCTCTTCGCCCCCCCCCCCCCCCACTCGTCCCACCACTTTGTCCAAACGTTCATTTTCGTAGTCCAATCATTCCAATTTTTCTTCTACAATAAAAGTCCACGCTTCATCCGCCGTCTCAAAGTAGTGTTGCCTCCCTTGATATGTGACCCACAGTCTTGCCGGTTGCAGCATTCCAAACTTTATCTTTTTTTTGTGAAGTACCGCTTTGGCCCGATTAAAGCTCGCCCTCCTTCTCGCCACCTCCGCACTCCAATCTTGATAGACGCGGATCACCGCGTTCTCCCATTTACTACACCGAGTTTTCTTCGCCCATCTAAGGACCATTTCTCTATCCTTAAAACGGAGAAATCTCACCACTATGGCTCTGGGAGCTTCTCCTGCTCTCGGTCCTCGCACCATAACTCGGTATGCTCCCTCCACCTCCAACGGACCCGTCGGGGCCTCCACTCCCATTAACGAGTGCAGCATCGTGCTCACATATGCCCCGACGTCCGCCCCCTCCACACCTTCAGGAAGGCCAAGAATCCTCAAGTTGTTCCTCCTTGCGTTATTTTCCAGTGCCTCCAACCTCTCCACAGATCGTTTCTGGTGTGCCTCCTGTATCTCCGACTTCACCACCAGGCCCTGTATGTCGTTTTCATTCTCTGCTGCTTTCGCCTTCACGACCCGAAGCTCCTGCTCCTGGGTCTTTTGTTCCTCTTTCAGCCCTTCAATCGCCTGTAATATCGGGGCCAACAACTCTTTCTTCATTTCCTTTTTTATCTCCTCCACGCAGCGTTTCAAAAACTCTTGTTGTTCAGGGCCCCATATGAAACTGCCACCTTCCGACGCCATCTTGGTTTCTGCTTGCCTTCCTTGCCGTTGTTCCAAAGGATCCGCTGCAATCCGGCCACTTTCCTCTCCTTTTTCCATCCGTGTCCAGGGGGAACACCCTTCTGGTTTACCGCACGGTGTTTTCAGCCGTTAAAATTGCCGTTGGGGCTCCTATCAAGAGCCCAAAAGTCCGTTTCACAGGGAGCTGCCGAAACGTGCGACTCAGCTGGTCATCGCCGCACCCGGAAGTCCCGAGGGACCCATTTATCACGCCCTCTGCTTTCTGTCAGTAGCCAATCCTCAATCCAATCTAGTACTCTACCCCCAATCCCCAGCGATCTCATCTTCTGGATCAGTCTTTTATGTGGCACCTTGTCAAATGCCTTCTAGAAGTCTAGTTAGACCACATCCACAGGTTCCCCATTTTCCACCTGGTTCTGTCATCAAAGAACTCAAGCAAGACTTACTTGGATTTTGAACAAATAACTCCACTCTACCCGGTTAAAAGACTTCTCTGCGTTCACTGACACAATCACCACCGTCTCACCACAAAAGCCAACCCAGGAATATACCCTATATACATGTGAGAAGAAGGAATACACCCTCTCTCCCGGATGCCCAAGCATCCACGGATCCACCATCCCCATTCTCTCCATAAACCCTCCCAGCTCTTGCGCCATTCTCGCTCTCCCCATTGACTTAGGGCTCGACGTTTCCATCCTTGGTTCTAATACACAATTAAAATCCTCCCCCCCACCCCCATACTCAGCTGGTGAGTGTCCAAGTCCGGAATCGGTCCTAACAGCCTCTTCATGAATCCTGCGTCATCTGAATTAGGCGCATATGCACTCACCAATACCACTGGAGTCTCCACTAGCATCCCACTCACTATCACAAATCCCCCCCCCCCCCTCCAAACCAGGTCCCACTACTCCCATGCCTCCATAAACCCAGTTTTCTTATTCAGCAGTATGGTGACCGCCCCTCAACTTTGATTCGAACCCAGAGTGGAACACTTGCCCCACCCACCCCTTCCTCAGCCTCATCTGATCTTTCACCCGGAGATGCATGTCCTGCAGGAAAATCACCTCTTCTCTCAAACCTGTCAATTGCGCGAACACCCAGGACCCTCTAACCGGCCCATTTAGCATACAAATATTCCATGTTCAAGACTCTCACTGGAGGCTGCCACCTCCCCTCCCCCCTCGAGTCCGCCATCATCACCCTGGGCTCCGCCCCCATCCCTTCTCTGAATCGGGCCCAGCAAAGATGGCCCCCCCCCACCGCAGTCATTCCCAAACTCACCTGACATACTGGCCATGTCGCCTCCCCTCCCCCCAACCAGACTAACCACCAGCAACCACCCCCCCCCCACTTCATTTTCATTCACTAACATTTCTTGCTAGCGTGGTGATTCCCACTTGAAGGCCTTAACCCAAAGACCCAGCTTCACCATCACCCTCTTTCCTACAACCCCGTTTCTTCTCTCCAGCACTCCTTCCCGGCCCCTCCCCCAGTACCGTGTAGCCAAACCAATGCAAGAAACATCACCTCAAAGTGGCCCCCAGACAGACCATTCTCGAACCGCCCCGCCGACTCACTATAATCCCTCATGCGCTGTGCAGAGAAACAGAGTGCAATACAATTAAACATTATATCCCCAACACAAAAGCCTCTCCAAAAAAGACAGCAATTTAACTTCAATACAAAAAAAGGGGGTGCAATCACCCCCATAACAACCTTTCCCAATCAGCAAACAAAAACATGTGCCAAAATTTAACAGAGACTGAACTTTCACCCATGTTCTTATTTCAGTCCTCTCCCAGCTTATGTTCCTTAATAAAATCATTTGACTCCTCCGGCATCCCAAAGTAATATTCCCTGCCCTCGAAGGTGACCAAAGGTTTGGCCGAATACAACACCCCAAACCGAATCTGGTGCCAGTACAACACTGCCTCGGGCCTTGTTGAATCCCGCCCATCTATTGGCCAGCTCAGCACCAATGTCCTGATAAATCTGGATTCAGTTGCTTGCCAATCGCAATCCGGCTGCGCTCATGCCCACCTCAGAATCTTTTCCTTGTTCGAGAACTTGTGCATATGATAATAACCGCCCGGTGTGGCTCCTCCTCTCTTGGCTTCTGCCATAGCGATCTATGTGCCCGATCCACATCCGGGGCTTTATCCAGCACCTTCCCGTCCACCAATCTCAACAGCATTTCACGATATAGCCCGTTGCATTGGTTCCCTCCGGTCGGACCACAGGCATCTGTCCTCCTGGTCCTCTATCCTCCTGATCCTCTATCTTTGCTCGCAGTATCTTGCACAGGACTTTGCACATTCTTCCCATGTCTGCGTGGGTTTCCTCTGGGTGCTCTGGTTTCCTCCCGGGGATGTGCAGGTTGGGTGGATTGGCCATGATAAAAACTGCCCGAGTGCCCAAAAGGGGTGGGGTTACAGGGATATGGTGGGTCTAAGTAGGATGCTCTTTCCAAAGGCCGGTGCAGACTCGATGGGCCAAATGGCCGCCTTCTGCACTGTACGGATTCTATGATTCTATGTCCACTAGAATCGCCATGTCCGCTTCCAGTGACACAATCCAGTTGCTTTGGTTGGTTACCAGTCTCCACCTCTTGGATTGTCGCCCCCCTGCACCTTCCGGCGCTTCTCCACCCACTGCAAAGTCCCGCAATCGCCTTAGACCAGTCACTCTGCCTTTCTGTACGTTGCTGCTGGAATGCTCCCTTAATGAAGCTCATCAACTGCTCCATTGGCAGTTTTCCAGTCAATGACGACACTTCCCCCTCCGCCATTTTTCCAACTAATGCTGCACAACAACTCTCCTCCAACTCTTTAGCCAGGGCTCGTATTGTCTTCTGCCTCGTTTGATACCCTGTAGACATGCCCATCTGGGAGAGAACTGATTCCCTCCACTGAGTTGCACAACTTTTCTGCCAAAGTTCAGGTAAAAGGGACCGAATCCAACACCTCCAGGCAGTAGCCACCCTGTGTGCGACCACTCACTTCTTGGCCACCAGCGGAAGTCAAAATTCCATTTATTTTAAGGTAATGCAAATTATTTTTAAAATTTGATGTTTTAACTTAATCCCACACGTATTCCCCAATCTTTATGTCACTCCCCCAAAAATGTTCAAAAAGTCACCTCTAATCTGTGCTTTTTACTTCCTGGTTTGCTGTCTGAGAATTTTTCATCCCAATTGACTGATCGGCCTGCTTGATGATTTCACTGTTCCTGCATGCGACAGATCCCTACGCATGGCACCAGATTCAAAGTGGTCTTGGAATAGTGATAAAAGCAGTGCACTAACTGGAAACAATAATTATTCTGGGCATTCCTTCTCACGTGTTAGCTGAGTAATATAGAGGTAATACCTTGAATGACCTGAAAGATCTGCCTCCTCCTCTTCACATCGCTCGTCAAGCTCTTTAAGCGCAAGGGTTACATCTTCATCATAGATAGACTCTGGGGAACTCCCAGGAAAAAGAGTGTCTTGAAACTTTGAGGATTCTTGGTTAATGTCTGGACCTATGTCTTCACCAATAGTGTTAGCCAGTTCATCCTTCAAAGCTACAGTGGCATCCTGAAATCAAATACAGAACTAGAAATACAGCACTATATATGATTTGTTGATGTTACTTTCACAATTACATAGATCAATTTGGTTTTAAATATCCTAAACTAGCATGTAAAAATTTTAAGATGCAATTTTAAAATTGGAGTCCTGCCATTACTTAGAAACAGTTGAAAACTTTCAGGAAAAAGCATAATGTTGCTTTCTAAATGTTGGTAATGTTTATGCTGCTTGCCCCTTGGTTTGGAATGCAAATAAAGTCCAAATGATAGTGATCAACAAAAACATACATATTCTCAATATGCAGAAGAATTGCCGTCTTTACATGGCAAGTAAAAAAAAAAGTTTAAGATCCGTTAGTGGATGGGGAGCTTGGTGATACCCATGATCCCAAACTAGGAAAGTTAAAATACATGCTTCAGCAGGGAAGCACTGAGTGAAGGACAGACCTTTCTCTAAAGGAAGAAAAAACTCAAAGGGAAGTCACCTGAGGAAACTGTTGTGAACTTGACTTACAAATAAAAACTATATTTTATAAATATAATCATTTCTTAACATAAGCAATCTGGCTATAAAAAAGGGTCACATCAGGTATTAGTTCAATGTCTTCAGAAAAACAGGGCTACAATAATGTAGAGAACTGATAACTTCTCGTTAGTGCCGAGGCATACTTTGCTGCCTATTTAAAAGTTTAATTTTGAGTTAGAGCAGGCCTAATGTTTGCACATGTACAGGCAAGATGTTGGTCTTAAAATACCAATTATGGAGTTTTCAGAATCAAGTGCACTGATAAGTGCATTAATCATTAAGTTTATGAGGATAGACAGAACCAGAAATGCATTTGACATTCTCAGGTGTGATTTTTCTTTATATTTTATTCCCCGTCCAAACAGACCAATCATCTCAGGCTTGGAAATGGTTTACTCAAGTAACCACCTTTTTATGGCACCATCGATCCTGAAATTTAACGGACCCATTGAAATTTTACTGCAACTTCCCCAAGAACCTGACCAATAAAGGCAAACCTACTGCTATAGGAAACCATTATAAAATCAATATGAGATCCAAATTTGAGTTTTCATGGTTTGGTGTGAGAAGGGAATGCTCAGCTACCATCACCAGCATAACTGAAAATGGACAGGACAAAGGTTCACCAGTGGTTTCATACAATATACAAGAAGATAAAACACACAGGTCTGAAAGAAAGTGCTGTTTATTTCCAATAGGTAGAGACTTTTGGGGAAATTTAATAAAAATTAAGATTAATAATAGCATGGTGTCGGTGGGGCTGAATTTTAGTCTAAATCACTAGTCTGTTCATGATCAGCATCAGAGCGAGAGATTACTTGATTTTCATTGAGTGAGGATGACTTGGGAGCCCTTTAAAATGGCAGCCGTGACCTGACCCGATTCTGGGATTTCCGACCCCATTGTCGCGGTTTCAATTTTTCAACAGGGGCACTAAAGGGCGCGGAGTGGTTTGGATCAAAATCCCACAACCTTCATTCCTGACTTGGCCGGTTCCATTGTTGGGATAGGTATGTCCTAGTCCTTCGGTTTTCAATGATTTGCGGTTCATGGCACCTCAGAGGTGTTGTGAAACACAGTCTGCGGGGACCTTTTAAAAAGATAACTTCAAATGGTCCTTCTCATGTTCGCAACCCCATGCCAAAGTATGTCCCTCCACACTCCCCATGACAATGCATGCACCCACAAATAACCCCTATAGTCCCTCATGCCCTCCATGACAAAGTACGTCCCCACACCCCCCAAAGCCCGAAGGCCCTTCATGCCCCATGCCAAACTATGACAGCCTCAAGCCCTTTCAAGCACTATACACTGTACAGAAGCAATTCACTTTGAAGTGACAGCTGGATATAGAAAGAAAAGACTTAACACAAAGTTATTAATTGGTAAGTTTCCATGTTCTTAAAATACAAATAATTTTTACTATAGTCCAATAAAAGTGTCAATGATCCAGAAGTTTAAACAGCTGAAACTGTAGGCACTTGAAATCTCTTCTGTAAATGAACATTGTAACAATTATAGCATAGATCAGAAAGCCAGATTCATTCAAGCAACATTTTTCTTGGGGCTCAGGTGTTTCAACAAGTTAATTAATTTCTGGGCTCTCAGCCATGGCTCACTATGCATGCTTTGCTGAGAAGCCAGGTATGCATTAGAGTATTAAAACAACTGAACCCCAGAAAATATATGATTGACAGCTCTGCCTCTCTGATCTCTGCTGTCAATTTCACAATGTTTGTTTACACAAGATTAAAATATTTAAAGTCCCTGCAGATTCAGCTACTGAAATGTTAAAGAGTATGGATATTAACACATCAATTGGGCGTGGAGATTTTTAAGAAGGTGGAAAGCTATCAAATTATTTTTTAATTTTTTTAATAACATTCCATAGTGTCAAAATAGGATTCATTGGTTCTACACAGTGTATGGGCATGGATGTTCCATTCCTTGGCATGGGAGTCATAGGGATTGCCTGGGGGCATATTTTAATATGGGGGACATACCTTGGCCTGGGGGCATGAGGGGTCATACTGAGTGTTTTGGGGGCATGTGAAATGAGTGGGGAGGGAAGAGCTGTGAGGAGTTAGGGCTGGAGGTCCTGTTTTTATGTTAATTGGGACAAAGTCCACAGCACCAAGGTGGGCCTCTTTAGCAGCCTGCCTTTGCATCTCACAGCCCTTGCAGCTGCTCTGAACTTTGTCCCGGGTTAACTCCAGCCCTCACCCATCCACAATGAAGATCCTTTTCTTGCGGATAGTTTCTCCTGAAGTGGGCAGGCTGAACTGGGTATTTTCCCACCTTGAGGATCCTGGCCTACCTTTCCATTTGGCCAGAAATACTGCAACACACCTGTATTACGGTTTTGTCATCTTTGCCACAACTCTTAGAATGTCCCTCATAACTTTGATTAGTCTACAGTTGGTACAAGTCAACAATATAGAACTGTCTCATAGTTTAGCACAAATAGTTGCTAAGTTATCAATCTTGCGCAGAATCCACAGAATATCTGAGATAGGAATGTGGAAACCACACACTGGTTAAGCTTTTTTCAAGGCACTTTGCAGGGGCAGTGCGAAAGATTTACTCTACATCGCATATATGCTTTAATTGATGTGTAAGCATTTGATGCAGTCAATAGGAGCAAAATGTGCATTACCACCTCTCACTTTGAAAATACACCTTCCTTCATAAAAGTAAAAGGCAATTCATAGTTTAGTTCTATGCCCAACTGCTTAAATAACAGCAATAAATTTGGCAGGAATTTCAGTTGCAATATTTATTTACTACAAATAAGCAATTTAAAGATGCTAGACATAAAAAATTGAACTTATATTAGTAATGTAGTATAAAAGGAATGTTATCATACTTACAAATTAGGTTTAGCCCCAAAGGTGACACTAACCAGCCCTATTCCAATGCCTTTACATTGTCATTTTAAGGATGAGTGACATGGGTGATATGCTAACACAGCAAGCCTGAGGCTAGCACCCGCAATCTCAACCCACAATCATTGTGCAATATGCAAAGCCAAGAAAAGATTAACATTGCCAAGCCCAGAATCAAGATTTCTTAAAATTAGTTGTTTAGCAAAATCACCATCACCCTTGAAGGCCACAGGATTAATCAAGAGAGAATACAAATTTCATCGTTAAATTATATTTCTGCAAAAGTGCTGTTTAAATCTATTATACAAAAGGAATTTATTTTAACCTGTGCAAACAATTCATCCATCTAAAGACAACCCTTTTAGGGATCTTATGATAGACACATCCTGTCTAAACACTGTCACAGGTTAAAAATATTAAAACTTCATATGGTTGTGAATCTGCAATGTTTGATCAATTTTCAGTGCAGAAGTATACCAGGAATAAATGTAATTAAAAAGATCCCAAATCAGCCATGCACCAACCCAAATTTCTACCCACATTGCTTCCCACCTCAGGCAGCTGGTTGTTAGCGCTATCTGGAAGAGGTGTCTCTAAATTTGGGGTGTCAGCTCTGGGCAGTGGTGCTTCGTCAGACACCATATTGGTTGCTGTGTCTCGTAAATGCAGCAGAAAATCCACATGGTTTGGAGCAGCATCATCTATTGCTGAATCACTGTTTAGCTAAGGGAGGGATACAGGAAATTACAAATAATAAATCCATTTGAATATGTTTCTTATTACTAAAGCTTAACTACACCAATGAAAAAAAACCTCACACTCAATATAATAGTTATTATAACCAGAATGCATGGTGAACCAGAAACAAAGTTTGACATTAAATATTTGAACAATGTATTATGTCAGTGGGCTGTGAGTAAACACTCCATTAGTTGACTGTCAAGAGAATTGTGGAAACAATCGGTTTCCTATCTGAAAACTGTATGCATATATGTGTTCATAAATGTCTTTAACTTGAAATCTTTATTATAAACATTCTGGTGTAGAACTATCACTTTGCCTATATTAAGTACAAAAATGGGTACTTAAATTTCACAATAAAACCTTATGAAGAGGGAGAGGCAGTATGCATTAATCATTCAGCAGCTAGCGTGCTTGAGTTCTTCACAAGTTCTACAATCACTTGAACTTGTCCGAGCTTTTAAAATTGGATATTCATTGAAATTAAAATGCCCGTTTGCTAAGTTATATCTTCTGAAAACTGTGCAGCCAATTTTGCAAATTGCTTAAGTTTTTATAACTAGAGCCAGAAGATAAAGGGCACAAACCTGTAGGGGTTTGGGTGAAGAAATACAGAATAGGATGGGCAAGAGGGTCAGGGAGTGAGCTTAAAAAACATTAAAGTGACGTCAGCACAAGGGAAAATGTTGAGTAGCTAGTGAATGTATTTTTTAAGCAAGTCTTCAATTTATTTCAGCTAAGTTTAGTTAGTCAAATAGAGAGAGGGCAGGGCACCTCATTCATGTGGGATACTTGTGTGTATCTTGCTCTGTCAACTGATATTCAGTTCTGACGACTGGAAAAGGAAATGGTTCATCTGGGAAATACTTCCTGAGCCAAGGCCACAACAACAGAGGTGCTTAGCTGCACAGGAGGGGTGGGGTTTCAGTACAAAAATTGCTCTCCGTGTAGAGTCATGCACAACTGTAGTGCAAATTTAAAGGAAAAAACAGAAGGGTCATGAAATACTTTTTCAACGCAGTTTGTTGTTGCAAGTTGGAATGCACTGCTTGAAAGATTGGTGAATCTGTAAAATTCAAAAGAGAACTGGAATAATATTTGGAATGGACTAAACAGTGAAAAAGCTAAAAAGTGGGGTTAATTAGGTGGCTGTACCAAAGGGATGGTACAAGAATAAGGTGCCAAAATAACACCCTCTGTGATGCCTCAATCTATGATTCCATTAGATTCATTCAACATGGATGTTCAGAAACTCTAAAGTGCTGCAAAATGGTTGCACTGACCTCTGCCCCCGATTAGCAAATTCTCCAGAAATTGTGCCAAGTGCAATGTTGTAATTTTAGAACTCTGGTGCTGGCTCAAATATACAGTTGGTCAAATTTAAAGCCAATTCTTTCAATACGTGTTCACTGTTACACTGCATCAATAATGTTACCATATAGATATAGCACTTGGAACATTTTAGAACTTTGTTATTAGAGAATTATAATACATATGTAAAGAAGCAAAATACTGTGGATGCTGGAAAAACTCAACAGGTTGGCAACATCTGCAGAGAAAACATTTTAAGTCCGTTTGGTTCTTCATCAGAACTAAAGAAAGGGATAATTGTGTTAGATACTAACCTACCTGTGAGAGATGTAAGGATTCAGAGCAGAGGGAATCAAGAACAAGAGAAAAAGACAGTTTTGGCATTCTTATGTGAGGAAGGATGTTCTTGCTATGGAGAGAGTGCAGCAAAGGTTTACCAAGTTGATTCCTGAGATGGCAGGACTGTGATGTGAGGAGAGACTAGGTCAATTAGGGTTATATTCATTGGAGTTTAGAAGAGAGAGGGGATCTCATAGAAACAAACAAAATTCTAACAGGTTAGACAGGGTAAATTCAGAATGTTCCCAATGGTGGAGGAGTCCAGAACTGGGGGTCATAGTTTGAGGATAAGGGGTAAATCTTTTAGGACTGAGGGGAGAAGTTTCTTCACCAAGACAGTGGTGAATCTGTCACATTCACCAGCACAGAATGTAGTTGAGGCCAAAACATTGTGCTATTTCAAGAAGGAAGTAGATATAGCTCTTGGGGTATTGAACTTGATGATCAGCCATGATTATAATGAATGGTGGAGCAGGCCCGATGTGCCGAATGGCCTCCTCCTGCTTCTATTTTCTATGCTTCTATGTAAGATGCAGCTTGAAGAACAAGACAGGTGGCCTGGTGTGGGAGGATTGGGGGGGGGGGAAAGAGAGAGAGAGAGAGAGAGAGGGGGAGGAGGGTTATTGCATTGTGACAATAAATTTATCGGATATTTTTTTTAAAGGGGTTTAAGATTGAGGAGCAAGGTCACAGTCTAAAGTTGATGAAGTCAATGTTGTCCTGAGGGCTGTAATGTGCCTAATCGGAAGATGAGATAGATGCTGCTCTCAATGCTTGCTTCACTGGAGCACTGTAGCAGACCAAAGACAGACATAAGTGCATCAGAGCAAGATACTGAGATAAAATGGCAGGCAACAGGAAGGTTGAGGTCATACTTGCAGACTGAGCAAAGGTGTACCGCAAAGTGGTCACTCCGTCTGCATTTAGTTTCCCCAATGTAGAGATTACAGCATTGGGAGCAACAGACCAAACCGAAGGAAATGCAAGTCATAGATTATCATAGAATTTACAGTGCAGAAGGAGGCCATTCGGCCCATCGAGTCTGCACCGGCTCTTGGAAAGAGCACCCGACCCAAGGTCAACACTTCCACCCTATTCCCATAACCCAGTAACCCCACCCAACACTAAGGGCAATTTATCACGGCCAATCCACCTAACCTGCACATCGTTGGACTGTGGGAGGAAATCGGAGCACCCGGAGGAAACCCACGCACACACGGGGAGGACGTGCAGACTCCGCACAGACAGTGACCCAAGCCGGAATCGAACCTGGGACCCTGGAGCTGTGAAGCAATTGTGCTATCCACAAAGCTACCGTGCTGCCCAAGTGAAACGCTGCTTAACCTAAAAGGAGTATTTGGGGCCTTCAATGGCGAGGAGGGAGGAGGTAAAGGTGCAGGTTTGCACCTTCTGCGACTGCTGGAAAAGGTTGGTGGGAAGGGGATGGGATTTGGGTGTGGTGGAGGCGTGGACTAGGGTGTCACAGAAGGAGTGGTGCCTGTGGAAAGCTTATGGGGCAGGAGAAGGGAAAATGTGTTTTGTGGTAGTATCATGCTAGAGTGTGATGTAAAAGATAGAGGATAATCCTTTGAATGCAGAGGCTGGTGGGGTGGAAAGTTTGGACCTCTCTGTCTCTATTTCTGGTGATAGACAATTCAGCCCCTTGAGCCTGCACCGCTGATCTCATCTCCATCTTGCTCGCTCCCTGAAACCCTTCATCCCTCAAATTAAAAACCTATCTATCGCCTCAAATTTGTTTCGTGTCACAGTGTCCACTGCGCTCTGGGGTAGAGAACTCCAGAGATTCATGACTCTTTGAGTGAAGCAATCCTTCCTCATTTCTGTTTTAAATCTTCCAACCATCAGCCTAAAACTATGGCCTCTCATTCCAGAATGTCCAAGAAGAAACATATGCTCTACATCTACCCTGTCAATCCTCTTTAGCATCTAATACCTCAATTCGATTTCCACTCATTCTTGTAACCTCCAGCGAATAGAGGCCTAAACTGCTCAGTGTCTCTTCATAAGACAAGTCCTTCATCTCTAGAATCAATCTAATGAACCTCCTCTGAACCGTTTTTGTGAAGGGCAGGTCGTGCCTCACAAACTTTATTGAGTTCTTTGAGAAGGTGACCAAACAGGTGGATGAGGGTAAAGCAGTTGATGTGGTGTATATGGATTTCAGTAAAGCGTTTGATAAGGTTCCCCACGGTAGGCTACTGCAGAAAATACGGAGGCATGGGATTCAGGGTGATTTAGCAGTTTGGATCAGAAATTGGCTAGCTGGAAGAAGACAAAGGGTGGTGGTTGATGGGAAATGTTCAGACTGGAGTCCAGTTACTCGTGGTGTACCACAAGGATCTGTTTTGGGGCCACTGCTGTTTGTCATTTTTATAAATGACCTGGAGGGCGTAGAAGGATGGGTGAGTAAATTTGCAGATGACACTAAAGTCGGTGGAGTTGTGGACAGTGTGGAAGGATGTTACAAGTTACAGAGGGACATAGATAAGCTGCAGCGCTGGGCTGAGAGGTGGCAAATGGAGTTTAATGCAGAAAAGTGTGAGGTGATTTATTTTGGAAGGAATAACAGGAAGACAGAGTACTGGTTAATGGTAAGATTCTTGGCAGTATGGATGAGCAGAGAGATCTAGATCCCTGAAAGTTGCCACCCAGGTTGAGAGGGTTGTTAAGAAGGCGTACGATGTGTTAGCTTTTATTGGTAGAGGGATTGAGTTTCGGAGCCATGAGGTCATGTTGCAGCTGTACAAAACTCTGGTGCGGCCGCATTTGGAGTATTGTGTGCAATTCTGGTCGCCGCATTATAGGAAGGATGTGGAAGCATTGGAAAAGGTGCAGAGGAGATTTACCAGAATGTTGCCTGGTATGGAGGGAAGATCTTATGAGGAAAGGCTGAGGGACTTGAGGCTGTTTTCGTTAGAGAGAAGAAGGTTAAGAGGTGACTTAATTGAGGCATACAAGATGATCAGAGGATTGGATAGGGCGGACAGTGAGAGCCTTTTTCCTCGGACGGTGATGTTTAGCATGAGGGGACACAGCTTTAAATTGAGGGGAGATAGATATAAGACAGATGTCAGAGGGAGGTTCTTTACTCATTCAGGAGTAGGTAAGGGCGTGGAATGCCCTGCCTGCAACAGTAAGGGCATTCAAATGGTCATTGGATAGACATATGGACGATAAGGGAATAGTGCAGATGGGCTTTAGAGTGGTTTCACAGGTCGGCGCAACATCGAGGGCTGAAGGGCCTGTACTGCGCTGTAATGTTCTATGTTCTATGTCTCTAATGCATTTACGTTCTTCCTCAAGTAAGGGGACCAAAGCTGTGTGCAGTACTCAATGCCCTATACAGTTGTAACAGCACTTCCTACTTTCATACTCTATTCCATTAGCAATGAATGCCAATATTCCACCACCAATATTAATTAAAGGTAAAGTTGCCATAGTCTCAGATGAGCATTGGTTGCTTTCCCCTTTGATGGGAAGAGCTGGCTGGTGGTGATTTAACCTGAGGATCACCACACCTCAGGCGAGGGGCCATGTTGAGAAGGCTGGCCTTAATGGATAACCTCAGCTGGTACGGGAATTGAACTCGCGCTGCTGGCCTTGCTCTGCATCACGAACCAGCTGCCTAGCCAACTGAGCTCTCATACCGTCATGTCGGTCACTGGCCTGCTGCAATGTTCCAGTGAAGCCCAACGCAAGCTGGCGGAGCAGCATCTTATCTTCCAGTTGTGCATGTTACAGCCCTCAGGACTCAACATGAAGTTCAACAACGTTAGACTGTAACCTTTCTCCTCCATCTTTTTAAAAAAAATTATTTATATTCACATTTTGCAACTTTCATACATAAACAATACCACAATGAAACAATAAACAAACCGCCCGAAACCCTGCCCCCCTCCATGCGGCACAATCCTCAACAGAGAGACCCCCTTCCAGTTCTCCAACCCACCCAAATTAACAACTAACGGTGACCAGCTCTCTAAAGTACAGAATAAACCTTTGGTAAAACCCCTCAATTGTCCCCCTCATGTTGTGCGTAACTTTCTTAAGATATAAAGATACCATAAGATCCCCCAGCCATACTGAGACAGTGGGTGAAGTAGCTGACTTCCACCCCAGCAGCACCCCCTTCTAGCAATCAGTGAGGTGAAGGTCAGGACATCTGCCCCTGCCCTAGTCTGCAGCTCTGGCAGGTCGGACACCCCAAATATGGCCCCTAAGGGAAAGGACGTGACCAGAATATGTGCACGCTTAGCAAAGCCTCTCCCATACATTCCCCACACCCACAAGTAACCTGCTCATCCTGGGTTTGGTCAAATGGGCCCAATGCACTACCTTCAACTGTATCAACCCTAACCTCGAACATGACAATATTGCATTCACCCTGCCAGAGCCTCGCATCACACCCCATCCTCCAGCTCCAACCCCAACTCCTCCTCCCACTTAGCCTTCAGCCCCTCCACAGACACTTCCTCTTGCACCATAATCCTGCCATAAACCCCAACGTGCTCCCCTCTTCCATCCCTGCCAGTGACAAAACCCGTCCCAACAATGAGGAAGGAGGCACCAAAGAGAATGTTGGGAAGACCTTTTTTGTGAAGTTGCAAACCTGTAGTTACCTAAAACCATCCGTTGTGAAAGCCCAAATTTCTCCGACAATTCCTCGATGCTCACAAATCGCTCCTCTAAAAACAAGTCCCTCATCCCTTCCACCCACTTCTCCACCCATCCCCTAAAACTAGCATCCAGCCTCAATGGCTCAAACAATTGGTTTGCACAGATCGGCACCAACTTCAATACCGCCCCCAATTAAAAGATTTGTCAAAACTGTCTCCAAATCTTAAACGTGGAGACCACTACTGAGTTCCCTGGAGAAAACGGTAGCGAGACTATCACCTTTTAAATAAATTTTAGAGAACCCAATTAAGAGGCAATTTAGTGTGGCCAATCCACCTACCCTGCACATCTTTGGGTTGTGGAGGTGAGGCCCACACAGACATGGGAGAATGTGCAAGCTCCACACAGACAATGACCCGGGACTGGGATAGAGCCCGGATCCTTAGAGCCATAGGCAGCAGTGCTAATCACTGCGCCACCTTGCCACCCTAGCGAGACCATCACCAATGCCCTTAACCCCGACACGACTCCGATTCCATTCGCACCATACAGTTTCCGGATCCCTACAGGACCCCAGCGCATTCTCCACATATGGCGCCTAATAATAATATATCAGACTCGGCAATGCCAAGCCCCTTGACTGCCAGTCCCTTTGGAGGACTAACACGGCCTTGAAAAATTCAGTCAGCTTCGGATCCTCCACCCGATCCTGAGGTTCTGTCGCCTCAACCTATTCTCCAGATCCTCGATCGTAGCTCTCAGGCCTTGTTTCTGTCCTCCACCCTCTGCAGCTCAGCATCGAGGGAGGTCAACTGATCACTATGTCCCGACAGTGTCTCCTCACCCCATTCGACACCTCACTATATTCCCGCACTGTCTCTGAAGTCTTCCCCAAAGCCTCTTTTATTGGGACCATTGCATCATCTACCGGTTTTCTGAGGGTCTCCGTCATTTCTCTCTTTTGCCTCTTGAAATGCTTGCTGAATTGCTATTACCTCTGTCAGCTTGTCCACTGTGATAGATATGGCCCCATACAACGAGCCTGCCTCCGCCATCTTCAATCCAGCAGGACTCCACACCTTGTTCAATTCCCCGAGAAGGGCTGCTGGTCACACTTTCCTTTCCAATATTCTTTTTTGCGCCTTTTGACATCCTCACCCAAAAGACTCTCAAATGGGACAAATTTGGCCATCAATTACCCCCGGAAACCGGGTGAAAAGAACCAAAAACTAAGGACTCTAGCAAGAGAGACCTTATGTGTGACCTCCTTCTACATGTCATCACCACAACTCCCTTTCACATCCATCTTAAACCCGTTTTTAGAAAAATATCCCATATATTTATTGTCCCAATTCAATAACTCCCCACCGCCCACGCCATCTTTCTTTTGTTCTTAAAGTTGCTACATCTTGCTGCAATCGCAGTTACTTTAATATCTAACACATTTCTCCCTCTCTCTTATTTCTGATGAATAGTCAAATGGATTTGAAACGTTAACTCTGTTTCTCTCCCTAAATGCTGCTAGACCTGTTTCATCCATCATTCTCGGTTCTTGTTTAAAATACTTATGTCTCTGCCCAGAAAAGTCAGCAAAGCTTTAGTGAGCAAAATATATCAGCTGCAGCAAATTTCATAGAATAAGTATTTATGTTACTTGCAGATCAGCTCTTACAGCTGAAGCAGCTACACTAACTACCTTCTTGTGTGATCAGCAATCCAGTTCTGAAAGTAACTGGAACATGCGATTCTGAACATCAGAGGTTTTTAATGATGAGGTTAATTAAGCTTGTATAAAAACAATCAAATTGTGATGTGAGCCCAATAGGGCTTTGTATATTGTAGTCTGGATTACTGAAACAATATTGAAGAAATGAAATGGTAAGACAGGATCGACAAAATGGACTAACTTTAGTATGATGATTGTTTTGAACAACTGCAGAATGTAAATTACTATACTGGTTTCCTGAAAATGTGATTGTTTTGTATCAAATGGAAAGTGATTTATCCTAACAATGTTCTGCATTTCCAGCATTACCAAATGTCTTCTTTTACTTTTTACCTTGTTAATTATTTCCTTTCAATCCAGCAAAATCATGATGGTTTCTGCACAAATTTGTTGACAAGCTGTAACTAGTAGTGTTTCTCAGGATTTAGTGCCAGGGCCTCAACTAATTATGATCTAAATTAATGACTTGGATGAAGGGAATGAAATGTATGGTAGCTATTTTTGCTGATTACACCAAGGTAGGAATGTAAGTCTGCAAAAGGATTTAAATAGGTTACCTGAGTGGACAAAGATTTGGCAGATGGAGTACAATGTGGGAAAATGTGAACTTGAAAATTTAATATATATAAAATGTGAACTTGTTCACTTTGATAGGAAATATAGAAAAGCAATATATTATTTAAACAGCGAGATAATTCATTATGGTATAGAGGTATCTGGATGTCCTGGGACATGAATCACAAAGGTTAGTATTCAGGTACAGCAAGTGACTAGGAAGGCAAATGAAATTTTGCATTTATTGGAAGCGAAATTGAGTACAAAGGTAGGGAAGTGTTGCTACAACTGTACAGGGCCTGAGGCATACCATATCTGGAGTACTGTGTACAGTTTTGGTCTCGTTATTTAAGGAAGGACATAACTGCATTTGAAAGAGTGTAGAGAATGTTTATGCAACTGATTCCTGGGGATGAAAGCGGTTGTATTACAAGGAAAGGTTGGACAGTTCAGGCCTGTATGCATTGGAGTTTAGAAGAATGAGAGGTGATCTTATTGAAAATATAAGAACCTGAGGGGATTTGACAGGTTGGATGCTGAGTTTTCCTTTGTAGGGGAATCTAGAACCAGGGGACAGAGTAAGTGTCTCCCACTTAAGACTAGAGGAGGAGATTTTTTTTTCTCTCAGAAGGTTGTTAGTCTGTGCAGAAGCAGGGTCAATTGAACATATTCAAGATCAACCATGATCTTATTGAATGATGGAACAGGCTTGACGGGCCAAATGGGCCTACTCCCAATTCTTGTATTATTATGGCAGTGTGGGGTGTGGTGGAAGAAGAGGAAATTTGGGAATGCAATAGTGACAGGGGATTCTATGGTTAAGAGTACAGGACAGACATTTCTGTGGGCCGCAGATGTGACTCCAGCCTAGTACTTTGCTGCCCTGGTCAGGGTCCAGGGTGGCACTGCCGAACATTATGGGGAAGGGCGGGAAAGAGTGAGCAGTCAAGAGACTTGATCCACATTGGTAGAATGCATCAGTATAAAGACAGATAAGGTAATGGAGGCAGATTTTAGAGAGGCAAGAAGAAGATAACATGCAGAACCTCCTCAAAGGCACCAATATCCCCCATCCTATCCACGTAATCCCATTAACGGACAATTTAGCATGGTCAATCCACTTAACCAGCACATCTTTGGACTGTGGGAGGAAACCGGAGCACCCAGAGAAAACCTATGCAGACATGGGGGAGAATGTGCAAACTCCACACAGACAGTTGCCCGAGGTCGGAATCGAACTTGGGTCCCTGGCACCGTGAGTCAGCAGTGCTAACCACTGTGCCACTATTGAGACATCAATAGGATGTAGACAAGCGGTTGGGCAGAGATGTAGCAGGTGAAATTTAATGCAGAGAAGCATGAAGTGATACATTTTGGTGGGAAGAGGAGAGGAAATATAAACTAAAAAGGTACAAATGGTATATGTGCATAAATGTTTGAAGGTAGCAGTGCAGGGTAAGAAAAGGCATACAGGTTCCTGGGCTTTAAAAGGAGTGGCATAGGGTGCAAAAGCAAGGAAGTTATGATAAATGTTTATGAAACATTGTTTAGCCTCAAAAGGAGTATTGTGACAATTCTAGACATTATATTTTAAGAAAAATGTGAAGATATTAGAGGGGGTGCAGAAAAGATTTACGAAAATGGTTCTAGGATGTGGGACTTTAGCGACATGGAGAGACTGAAGAAGCTTCTTAGAGAGAAGGTTGAGAGGATATTTGATAGAGGTATTCAAAATCATGAGGGGCCATGAGAGAATGGAATGAGTGAGTAGATAGAGAGAAATTGTTAGCAGACGGATCAAGAACAAAAGTTTCAAGATGAATGGCAAAGGAAGCGAAAACAAAGGAAAAACCTTTTTTAAACACATTGAGTGGTTAGGATCTAAGAATGCAGTGCTTAAGTGAGTGGTGGGGGTAGATTCAATCATAGCTTTCAAAAAGGACTTGGACTATCAATATCTATGAAGAGAAAACAAGACTTATGGAGAAAGAGCAAGGGAGGGAATAGCTAATGTACTCTTGCTGGCACCCAGCAGTGCTGGGCAGGTAAGGAGTCTCCTTATGTGCTGTAGCAATTCTATGATGTGATACAAGGAAACAAAACCAGCAAGATTCGCCCCACTGTGCACTGATGGTAGCCATGGAGAAATCTCACTACCAATTAAGTGAAACAAAATAGCTGCAGGTAGCACTTGGGACTGGTAAGGGAAAAAAACCAATGCCACTATTAAGCAAAAGTTTTTTCAATAAACCAATAAAAAGACACCAGTTTGCCCTGGTGTCTTCTAGCAAAACCAGGACATTTATAAACTTAAATAATAAACTAGTATGGGATTTAAACATGCACACATACCTGGATATAATTTTTATTTAAACAAAGGTTCTGAAAAGCACTTTAAAATGTGTTTCACTTAATGTTTTGTTCAAATTGCATAATTCATGTAATTGCTTTCACAATCCGAATGACTAATTATTTTTAATATGTTAAGACAGCAGATTTTCTTCAGAGAAAGAGAAATTTCATGTTACTTACAATAATAATTTTGATCCATGAGTAGCTAGCTTTTGACAAAATTGCAACTACTTTGGGAAATCATCAAAAAAGGAATTGAATTGACACATATCTTGGAAATTCACATTTTCCTAAAGTTCAATCAATGCATCTCTTATGATAATGTGTGAATCAAAACTATAAATATAAAAAGACTGCAATACAAGAAAAAAGCAATGACTCACCATCTGTGACCGGGTTAAGATCTGACTCGCAGTCAGTACTTCCTCTTCAGATGACTCGTCAGTGTCCTCCTGATTGGTTAAATTTAAACTGGGTGTGCTTCCTGAGTACTGGAACTCTTGGAGTGATGGTGTATCTCCCTTCTCAATGCTATCCAATGACCGCCTCCGCACACCCCAATTAAAGTTGTCCATGCTTTCACCCTGCAACAGCATCACTTTTAACTTATCTTTTCTTAACAGGATTTTTCTTAAAATTACATTATATAGGATCAATTTATATGCTGCCACAGCATTATGGGATTGTACATTACAGGTGTTTTTAAAGTAGCTTATTCCCTTAATGTACTACACCAATTCAGCTGTAAATCCCTTGTGATTTACTGAAATACCCAGAAGTAATAGTGTGCAATACATGAAACATGCAGTCAACCACATTAATAAACAAGTAGCTCACTATAATTTATAATGCTACTTTCTGCAAGTAGATAACCAATTAATAATAATTAAACATACTTTACAGCATTTAACATTTAAAATTACCTGAAGAACATAAAGTTAGCTCATGCTTTTACATCAGTGTATTGTTTGTTAATTTTGTTTTTCACATTTATGTGCAGGCATGTTCTAGAAAGGGCCAAAATTTGCACACAAATATAAACAGAACACTAAGGCCCTACACAGTAATACTACACCATTAATTAACATTCACCATTTATCACACACAAGACAAGAACGCAACAAAACACCGGACCAGGCTGCAACTTACCTGCAGCTCCTGGTTAGCAATGAGGAAAAGAGATGACCAGCGTTAAAAAGTAAGAAGAGAGAAATATTTGGCACGATGTAAGAAACAGGAATATGCCTTAATCTGAACAAACATCAATCATTTAATTTAACAGGCAGTTTAGTTAGGGTGCGACACTTCAGTAACAAAATACATGCAGGACGCGCAGCTCATTTTTTAACACTTGTTCATTAGCTGTAAATGCTATTTAAAGACATCACCCAAGTTACAAAAAAAGACCTGTGACTAGTTAATACCCTGACCCTCTCTTTCTCTCTAGGGAAAATCCACTTATTTCAACTTGCCTTAAAAGAGAAGGCTTCAGTGATAATCATAATAATCGCTTATTGTCACAAGTAGGCTTCAATAAAGTTACTGTGAAAAATCCCTATTAGGAGTGATATTAGGAGTGAATGGGGACCACTGCCACAGTCTTCTTTTATACCAAGACAATGTACCACGTGACCTCAACACTCTTTTCAGTTAGCAAGTTATTATAAATCTGAGATAATACACTATAGATGAACACTGACATGGGGTGAATATTGTAGTGACCCAACAACATTCCCCAGCAGTGTAGCCACTGCTATGAAGGCAAATATATTTGCACAAGATTCCAAATTAAATGGGCAGTAAATCTAATTTGCTGGTGCAGGTTGAGATGTTTCCCACTCTTCCTTGAATAGCATCAAGGAATTTTTTTTACAGACACTGAATAAGCAATTGGGAACTCGGTTTACGATCTCAAAGAAACCTCCGACAATGGGGTGCTCCCTCACTACTGTACTAATGTGTCAACACAGATTATATGATCAAATTCTGCAGTGGGGTTCTGCTTGAACCCATGACCTTTCGAGTCAGAAGTGAAAGCAATGAGCCAACTCGACACTTGAATCTTAAAAATTCAATCAAAACTTATTAAAAGTGAATCTAGGAAAAAGGTCTGCATGCAAAGGATTGTGACGCGTCATCCCAGACGATGATAGATATAAAATCAATTAGGGTATTTAAAAGCAAAATCATGAGGAGAAATAAGCCATGTGTTCTTCCAACTGAACACCGAAGACCAAAGCCATTGGGCTGGAGACTATGTTCTCCTAACGCAGCTGAATTGCACCAGATTTGCAATCCCCTTGGGGTCGTAAAGCAGGATGCAATTCCGTATGCCTTGCCATGCAAATATATGTATGGCTTGGAATACAAGGGATTCCCAAGGAATCCCGCTATCGGGCCGCCATCTTGAGCGGGCGGCCGAATAGGAATGTCCCACAGCCGGCCAGCCCCTCCCCTGCAAATCGGGGTTCCCCCCCATACCCAAGTACATGGGTGACCCTCCCACCGCCCCCAAAGGGACCCCTGTAATAGAGGGCGCCTCCACAGGGACCCCTGAGAGAGGGATACGCCCACAGGGACATAAAAGACCCTGCATAAAAGACCCCAATTCGCCAGAAAAGAGACCCCGGTCTGGAAGCTGGAGAGCAGTCCAGACAGGGGCAGTGAGAAGAATTACAGCTGTAATACTTATCCTTACAGCTCCTCATGTCTATTCCTCGAAGAAGAGCAGTTGTGACCTGCGTCTGGTTCACACAGATCCATTAGCTGAAAGCCATTCATTGCTTTCTAGTAGTGGTCTGTGATTGACATCTTCTACAAACCATCTACCTCTCTTTGATGTGTTTAGGTTGGCCCTTGGATAGGCTCGGGTGGTTTCTACCAGCATGGCCCTGGCACCACACTAGGGCCATGCTGGTAGAAACCACAAGTCATCCGCGCCCACATGATTCCTGGCTGCGGGGACCAGAGAATCGGAGAATCACAGGAGGTCGCAGCATAGGGCACCAGGCCCGCTAAATAGATACAAATTGGTCATGAAGACCCATTTGCATTTATTTACATTCGCCTTGCTGGCACGCATCATGGATTTCATGCAGGCACCAGTGGGTGGGCAGGACGGACGACGTTCCAGCCAGCCGGGATGGAGAATCTAGCACATTGTGTTTGACTCCGATTGCCAACTCTACTCCCTCACCACCAAATTCATCTTTTGCCTGATTCTTGCTTCATCTGAAATCTAACTGTTTGCGATTTTGGCATTGCATTCAATCCCCAACTAAGTTTCCCACTTCATATCCTCTCCAGCATAAAGATCAACCAGTTCTATGTCCATAACATCACCCACTTTCATCCCTATCTCAACCCATCTGCAAGTAAGATCTTATTTATGCTGTTGTCACTTCCAGACTCATCTTTTGGCTGGCTATGCATTTCTTTTATTGCACCCCTGTAGTGCTTGGAGGCATTTTTCCACATTAAAGCAGCATCATAGATGCAAATTGCCACTGTAAAGTATTAAGAAAATAATGGCTGGGTTTTACACTCTCCTGTTGGCGGGTTTGGAGATGGAAAGACATAAAAAAATCCAACTTGCCCATTGTATACTTGCCCGCCCCCAACCAGTCTGAAACTGTATGGACGGGGAGAGGTGTGTCCAGCAGTCTTCCTGTTCTTGAGTATTGAGGCCATTAGGTGGCCAAATAATGGCCTCATCGCAAGGCCCACACCGTACCAAAGGCCTGGCAGCTTTAGCATTCTCACTGGCCTCTTGATCCCGCCACCCTTTTCCATTCAGCCCCCATAGAGACCCACCCCGACCCTGTACGTTCTTACCTCCGCATCTTCCAGTTCGACATCTAAGAAATCAAAATCCTTCAATACTCCAAATTGCTGTTCGGTATTAGCATCCTCTACTGGTACTTCCTCTTCTCTGATTGGATCTTCAGTTGTGGAGATTAAACTTGTCTGTTGTTCTGCAATGTCTAGGTCTTCACTGGATGAAAATACAACCTAAAAAGGTGTTTTCTAATTATACACAGGTGTATCACGCATTTTCAAAAATACGATTTGACATTAAACTCCCCCCCCCCAATCTTTAGGCCCCTTATCCCGCCCCCCCCCCCCCCCCCCCCCCCAGCTAGATACGTGACCAGCTCCTAAATCTGCACAAAAGATACTTATACTGGAGTACCAGGAAATATGACCATTTTCTTTCCCAAATATACGGCCTTCTTGGGACTAGCAGAAGTTGTGTCTTAGGTTTTAATATTCGATGACCTACACTGTCTCCAAGTCAAGCACTGTCTGGATTTTAGAGTTCTCATCCTCATTTTCAAATCTATCAAATGGCCTTGTCCTCCCTTATTTTCTTAACTTCCATCAACCCCACAATCCTCCAAAATATCTGCTCCTCTAATTCTGGCTGGTGTATTCCAAATTAAAATTGCTCCACCATAGTTGGCCGTGCCTTCTTTTACCTCGACCCCAAGCATTGGAAATCCCTCCCTACACCTGTCCGCCTCATTGCCTCGCTTCCTCCTTTAAGGGCAGCACGGTAGCACAGTGGTTAGCACCGTTGCTTCACAGCACCAGGGTCCCAGTTTCGATTCCCGGTTCGATTCCGGTCTGTGCGGAGTCTGCACGTTCTCCGTGTCTGCATGGGTTTCCTCCGGGTGCTCCGGTTTCCTCCCACAGTCCAAAGATGTGCAGGTTAGGTGGACTGGCCATGCTAAATTGCCCTCAGTGTCTAAAAAAGTTAGGTGGGGTTACTGCGATAGGGTGGAGCTGTGGGGCTTAAGTGGGGTGCTCTTTCCAAGAGCCGGCGCAGACTCGATGGGCCGAATGGCCTCCTTCTGCACTGTAAATTCTATGTTTAAGACACATCTTGAAACATACCTGTTTCACCAAGCTTTTGGTCACCTGATCTAATATCGATTTTTGTGCCGTGGGACATTTTGATGCGATATAATTATTGTTGTTTTGATATATAGGCATGTGCATTGGACTGAACAGATTCATTTGTACCAAAAAAGACTTCATATTTATATGCTGCACTAATAAGAAAGTAAATAAAATCAATTGGCTTTGGATATTATATAACTCTTAGAGGATTACATGGAAAAAAGGAACGAGTAATAAGAAATTTTAGCAGGGTTGTGGAGAGAAAAATACAACAGCAGTAGACAGTAAAAATGCAAGATATGCAGCTATATTATTATAATTTCTTTCATGCCATAGATAAAGAGAATAGGGAATTATTCGTTTTTCACATGCCAAGGTTGTAGAAGGGGTGGATGGAGGGGCCAGGAGAGTAATTACAATTTAGTGGTTATCCATACAAAAATAAATGATGGAGAGAAGTCCAAAATTCCCAAATTGAAGTTTCTTCAGTGTTTTCAAGTTTTTAGATAGAAATATAGAAAATGGGAGTAGGCCATTCGGCCCCTCAAGCATGCACTGCCATTCAATATGATCATGGCTGATCCTCCATCTCAATACCATACTCTTGCTCTCTTCCCATGCCCCTCGACACCTTTAAAGTCTAGAAATCTATTTCCTTCTCAAATATATTCAGTAACTTGGCCTCCACAGCCTTGTGTGGTAGAGAATTCCAAAGGTTCACCATCCTGAATGAAGATGTTTCTCCTCATCGGAGTTTGAAATGGCCACCCTGCATCCTGAGACTGTGACCCTGTGTTCTAAACCCCCAACTAGAGGAAACATCATTCCTGCATGTTATCTGTCCAGCCCTTTCAGAACTGTATACATTTAAATGAGATCCCCTTCATTCTTCTAAGTTCCAGTGAATACCAGCCGAGTCGATCCAATCTTTCTTTATATTACAATCCTGCCATCCCAGGAATCAATCTTGTGAACCTTCTCTGCATTCTCTTTATGGAAAGTATATTCTTTCTTAGATAAGGAGACCAAAAACTGCACACAATACTCCAGGTGTGGTCTCATCAAGGCTCTGCAGTAAGATATTCTTGCTCCTGTACTCAAATCTTCTTGCAATGAAGGCCAACAACCATTTCCTTTCCCAACTGTTTGCAGCACCTTAATGCTTGCTTTCAATGACTGGTGTACAAGGACTGCCAGGTCTCTTTGTATATCAACACTCCCCAATCTATCACCATTTAAATACTCTGCCATTCTGTTTTTCATAAACATAGAATTTACAATGCAGAAGGCCTTTGGCCCATCGAGTCTGCACCGACCCTTGGAAAGAGCACCCTATTTATCCCACACATCCACCCTATCCCAGTGACCCCACCTAACCATTTTGGATATGAAGGGCAATTTAGAATGGCCAATCCACCTAATCTGCACACCTTTGGCTGTGGGAAGAAACCGGAGCACCCGGAGGAAATCCATGCAGACACGGGGAAAATGTGCAGACTCCGCACAGACAGTGACCCAAGCCATAAATCAAACCTGGGACCGTGACACTGTGAGGCTAACCACTGTGCTACCGTGCCGCCCCCAAAAAAGAAAACAAAAAAAGCAATTTGTTGTTGATAAGATCCAAAGGGAAAAATGCCGAGTTCCATTTGATTTCAGAGCTGCCCGAAGACTTATCGATTTTCCGGCATCATAGCTTATGCCGTTGGATGACAATTTGCGAGAGGCAGCTGCAACCGTGAACTCTTGTAGTGAGAACAGGGATTCCTCGAAACGCCATATAACTTCACATTTATCCATATTAAACTTCATCTGCCAGGTATTTTCCCACTCAACATGTCTAAATCACTTTGCAGCCCCTTTGAATCACTCACAATCTCACCTAGTCTTGTGTTGTCAGCAAACTTGGAAATGTTACACTTGGTTCTCTAATCCAAATTAATACTTTCATTAACACTTCAATGAAGTTATTGTGAAAAGTCCCTAGTCGTCACATTCTGGCGCCTGTTCGGGTACATGGAGGGACAATTCAGAATGTCCAAATTACCTAACAGCACGTCTTTCTGGACTTGTCGGAATACCCAGAGGAAACCCATGCAGACGCGGGGAGAACATGCTGACTGCACAGACAGTGACCCAACCGGGAATCATGAATAGCTGGGGCCTAAACGCTTGTGGTACCTCACTAGTCACTGCCTGCCACTTGAAAAAGACCCATTTATCCTCTCTCTGTTTCATGTCTGCTGACCAATACTCAATCCATGCCAATATATTACCCATAATCCCATGTGTTTTCATTTTGCACACTAACCTCTTATGTGGGACTTCATTGAAAACTTTCTGAAAGTCCAATTACACCACATCAACTGATTCTCCCTTATCTATTCTCTAGTTATAGAATCACAGAATTTACAGCGCAGAAGGAAGCCATTCGGCCCCATCAAGTATGCATCGGCTCTTAGAAAGAGCCCCATTCACCTAACCTGCACATCTTTGGACTGTGGGAGGACCCTCTTCCTCCGGAGCACCCGGAGGAAACCCACGCAGACACGGGGAGAAAGTGCAAACTCCGCACAGGCAGTGACCCAAGCCGGGAATCAAACCTGGGACCCTGGAGCTGTGAAGCAACTGTGCTAACCACTGTGCTACCATGCCCCCGTTACATCCTCAAAAATCTTTAGTAGGTTTGTCAAACATGATTTCCCTTTCATAAACATTGTAAAATTTTCAGCATCTCTGTTAGTCTTTGTGGGAAAGAAAATTTGTAAATAAAGTCATGGGAGAGAGAGAAAGGCTGGCCGTTTGGGAATGTTATGCGTATATTCGGCCTGAGCTGGAGCATTGCATCCAATTCTAGGCAAGTTGCTGGTTTTTGATTTATAAATGGTTGGTATTGCTTTCGAATAATCTTAGTTGTTTCCGAAGGACAACCAAATGATAACCAAAAAGGATAGGAACAAATTCATTATCTAAGATATTATACTAAAGGAGTGTGGCAGCAATGGAAAACAGGACTTCCGGGTGCGGCGATGACCAGCTAGGTCGCACGTTTCGGCAGCTCCCGGTGGAACGGACTTTGGGCTCTTGATAGGAGCCCCAACGGCAATTTAACGGCAAATAACACTGTGCGGTAATCCAGAAGGGAATCCCCCCTGGACACGGATGGAAAAGAGAGAGGAAAGTAGCCAGATTGCGTTGGATCCTCTAGAGCAGCGGCCAGGAAGGCAGGCACAAAGCAAGATGGCGTCGGAAGGAGGCAGTTTAATATGGGGCCCTGACCAACAAGAGTTCCTGCGGCGTTGCGTGGAAGAACTCAAAAGGAGATGAAGAAGAGAGCTGTTGGCCCTGATATTACAAGCGATTGAGGGGCTAAAGGAGGAGCAAAAGACCCAGGAACAGGAGCTTCGGTCGTGAAGGCAAAGGCTGCTGAGAATGAGGACGACATACAAGGGCCTGGTGGTGAAAACGGAGATGCACGAGGCACAACACAAAAGGTGTGTGGAAAGGCTGGAGGTGCTGGAGAATAATGCGAGGAGGAAGAATTTAAGGATTCTTGGTCTTCCCGAAGGTGCAGAAGGGGCAGACGTCGGGGCATATGTGAGCACGATGCTGCACTCGTTAATGGGATCGGAGGCCCCGACGGGTCCGCTGGAGGTGGAGGGAGCCTATCGAGTTATGGCGCGAAGACCGAGAGCTGGAGAAATTCCTCGAGCCATAGTGGTGAGATTTCTCCGATATAAGGACAGAGAGATGGTCCTCAGATGGGCAAAGAAAACTCGGAGCAGTAGGTGGGAGAACGCGGTGATCCGCGTATATCAAGAGTGGAGTGCGGAGGTGGCGAGAAGGAGGGCAAGCGTTAATCGGGCCAAGGCGGTGCTGCACAAACGGAAGATTAAATTTGGAATGCTGCAACCGGCAAGACTGTGGGTCACACATCAAGGGAAACACCACTACTTCGAAACGGCAGATGAGGCGTGGACATTTATTGTCGAGGAGAAACTGGAGTGAGCGGGCCATAAGAACAACGTTTGGGACAAAGTGGGGGGGGGGGGGGGGGGGGGGGGGTGAATATGTGGGATGAAGGGGGGAAAAGAGGGAAGAGATGACTTCCCAAGTTGTTAATCCTGCGACCCTGTAACTTTTCTCTCTTCCTTTCTTTGTTCTTTAGAGGGATACGGACCCAGGAAGTGTAGAAGATTGTAGTTTAGTCGGGCAGCATGGTCGGCAAGGGCTTGGAGGGCCGAAGGGCCTGTTCCTGTGCTGTACATTTCTTTGTTTGTTGTTCTTTGTACCCCATGTCGTGGGGGAGGGAGGATGAGGAGCTGAGGGCGCCGGCCATTGGGGGCGGGGCCAAAAGGGAAGCACGGGCTTTGTTCCCGCGCTATGGTAATCATGGCGGGAACAGGGAAGCAGGAAGGAGGGGGCCTCGCACAGTGTGAGCCGAGGTCACGGGGGGAAGCCGAGGTCGGCCAGAGTTTGCTGACTTCTGGGAGCAACATGGGGGTGCAATTACGCCAGTTTGGGATCTAGCGGGGGGGGGGGGGGGGGGTTAACTGGGTTGCTGCTGCTGGGGAGAAGGGGGAGCTGGTATGGGGGAGGCGTGGTCGGGGCGGGGGGGGGCGCCGCTTGGGGGAGATACGGCTACGTGGGAACCGGGTGAGGAGCTGGATTGAAAAAGGAGATGGCTAGTCGTCAAGGGGGGGGGGGGGGTGGTAAAGAGCCCCCCAACCCGGTTGATCACGTGGAATGTGAGAGGGCTGAACGGGCCGATTAAGAGGGTGCGGGTACTCGCACACCTAAAGAAACTTAAGGCAGATGTGGTTATGCTTCAGGAGACACATCTGAAGCTGATAGACCAGGTCAGACTACGCAAAGGATGGGTGGGGCAGGTGTTTCATTCGGGGCTAGACGCAAAAAACAGGGAGGTGGCCATACTAGTGGGGAAGTGGGTAATGTTTGAGGCAAAGACTATAGTGGCGGATAGTGGGGGCAGATACGTGATGGTGAGTGGCAAATTGCAAGGGGAGGCGGTGGTATTAGTGAACGTGTATGCCCCGAACTGGGATGATGCCAACTTTATGAGGCGCATGTTAGGACGAATCCCGGACCTAGAAGTGGGGAAGTTGGTAATGGGTGGAGATTTTAATACGGTGCTGGACCCAGGGCTGGACAGATCGAGGTCCAAGACCGGAAGGAGGCCGGCTGCAGCGAGGGTGCTTAAGGACTTTATGGAGCAGATGGGAGGAGTAGACCCCTGGAGATTTAGTAGACCTAGGAGTAAGGAGTTTTTGTTTTCTTCCTATGTCCACAAAGTTTATTCACGAATAGATTTTTTTGTTCTGGGAAGGGCACTGATCCCAAAGGTGACGGGGACGGAGTACACGGCTATAGTCATTTCGGATCATGCTCCACATTGGGTGGACCTGGAGATAGGGGAAGAAAAACAACAGCGTCCACCCTGGAGAATGGACATGGGATTATTGGCAGATGAGGGGGTGTGTTTAAGGGTGAGGGGGTGTATTGAAAGGTACTTGGAACTCAATGATAATGGGGAGGTACAGGTGGGAGTGGTCTGGGAGGCGTTGAAGGCAGTGGTTAGAGGGGAGCTGATATCTATTAGGGCACATAAAGGAAAGCAGGAGGGTAGGGACAGGGAACAGTTGTTGAAAGAACTTCCGAGGGTGGACAGACAATATGCGGAGGCACCGGAGGAGGGACTGTACAGGGAAAGGCAAAGGCTACATGTAGAATTTGACTTGTTGACTACGGGTAATGCAGAGGCACAATGGAGGAAGGCACAGGGTGTACAGTACGAATACGGGGAGAAGGCGAGCAGGTTGCTGGCCCACCAACTGAGGAAAAGGGGAGCAGCGAGGGAGATAGGGGGGTGAGAGATGAGGAGGGAGAGATGGAGCGGGGAGCGGAGAGAATGAATGGAGTGTTCAAGGCATTTTACGAAAGATTATATGAAGCTCAGCCCCCGGATGGGAAGGAGAGAATGATGTGCTTTCTGGATCAGCTGGAATTTCCTAAGGTGGAGGAGCAGGAGAGGGTGGGACTGGGAGCATAGATTGAGACGGAAGAAGTGGTGAAAAGGATTGGGAGCATGCAGGCGGGGAAGGCCCCGGGACGAGACGGATTCCCAGTTGAATTCTATAGGAAATATATGGACTTGCTGGCCCCGCTCCTGATGAGAACCTTTAATGAGGCGAGGAAAAGGGGGCAGCTGCCCCCGACTATGTCAGAGGCAACGATATCGCTCCTCCTAAAGAAGGAAAAAGACCCGCTGCAATGCGGGTCCTACAGGCCCATTTCCCTTCTGAATGTGGACGCTAAGATTCTGGCCAAGGTAATGGCAATGAGGATAGAGGATTGTGTCCCGGGGGTGGTTCATGAGGACCAAACTGGGTTTGTGAAGGGGAGACAGCTGAATACAAATATACGGAGGCTGCTAGGGGTAATGATGATGCCCCCACCAGAGGGGGAAGAGCTGATAGTGGTGGCGATGGATGCCGAGAAAGCATTTGATAGAGTGGAATGGGATTATTTGTGGGAGGTGCTGAGGAGATTTGGTTTTGGGGATGGGTATATCAGGTGGGTACAGTTGCTGTATAGGGCCCCGATGGCGAGCGTGGTCACGAATGGACGGGGGTCTGACTATTTTCGGCTCCATAGAGGGACGAGGCAGGGATGTCCTCTGTCCCCGTTATTGTTTGCACTGGCGATTGAACCCCTGGCCATAGCATTGAGGGGTTCCAGGAAGTGGAGGGGAGTACTCAGGGGGGGAGAAGAACACTGGGTATCTCTGTATGCGGATGATTTGTTGCTATATATGGCGGACCCGGCGGAGGGGATGCCAGAGATAATGTGGATACTTGGGGAGTTTGGGGATTTTTCAGGGTATAAACTGAACATGGGGAAAAGTGAGTTGTTTGTGGTGCATCCAGGGGAGCAGAGCAGAGAGATAGAGGATTTACCGTTGAGGAAGGTAACAAGGGACTTCCGGTACTTGGGGATCCAGATAGCCAAGAATTGGGGTACATTACACAGGCTTAATTTAACGCGGTTGGTGGAACAGATGGAGGAGGACTTTAAGAGATGGGACATGGTGTCCCTGTCATTGGCAGGTAGGGTGCAGGCGGTTAAAATGGTGGTCCTCCCGAGATTCCTTTTTGTGTTTCAGTGCCTCCCGGTGGTGATCACGAAGGCTTTTTTCAAAAGAATCAAGAAGAGTATTATGAGTTTTGTGTGGGCTGGGAAGACCCCGAGAGTGAGGAGGGGATTCTTGCAGCATAGTAGGGACAGGGGGGGCTGGCACTACCGAGCCTAAGTGAATACTACTGGGCCGCCAATGTTTCAATGGTGTGTAAGTGGATGGGAGAAGGGGAGGGAGCGGCGTGGAAGAGATTGGAGAGGACGTCCTGTAGGGGGACTAGCCTACAAGCAATGGTGACGGCGCCGTTGCCGTTCTCACCAAAGAAATACACCACAAGCCCGGTGGTGGTGGCTACATTGAAAATTTGGGGGCAGTGGAGACGGCATAGGGGAAGGACGGGAGCTTCGGTGCGGTCCCCGATAAGAAACAATCATAGATTCGTTCCGGGGAGAATGGATGGGGGATTTGGAGCATGGCAAAGAGCTGGGGTAGTACAACTGAGAGATCTGTTTGTAGATGGGACGTTTGCGAGTCTGGGAGCGCTGACGGAAAAATATGGGTTGCCCCAAGGGAATGCATTTCAGTACATGCAATTGAGGGCTTTTGCGAGGCAACAGGTGAGGGAATTCCTGCAGCTCCCGATGCAGGAGGTGCAGGATAGAGTGATCTCAGAGACATGGGTGGGGGATGGTAAGGTGTCGGACAGATACAGGGAAATGAGGGACGAGGGGAGATCATGGTAGATGAGCTGAAAGGGAAATGCCCTACGTAGGGTAAACTCATCGTCCTCGTGTGCCAGGCTAAGCCTGATACAATTTAAGGTGTTACACAGGGCGCATATGACTGGAGCACGGCTTAGTAAAATTTTTTGGGGTAGAGGATAGGTGTGCGAGATGCTCGAGAGGCCCAGCGAATCACACCCACATGTTCTGGTCATGCCAGGCACTACAGGGGTTCTGGGTGGGGGTGGCAAAGGTGCTTTCGAAGGTGGTGGGGGTCCGGGTCGAACCAAGCTGGGGGTTGGCTATATTTGGGGTTACAGAAGAGCCGGGAGTGCAGGAGGCGAGAGAGGCTGACGTGTTGGCCTTTGCGTCCCTAGTAGCCCGGCGCAGGATATTGTTAATGTGGAAGGAAGCCAAACCCCCGGGTGTGGAGACCTGGATAAATGACATGGCAGGGTTTATAAAGTTAGAACGGATTAAGTTTGTGTTAAGGGGTTCGGCTCAGGGGTTCACCAGGCGGTGGCAACCGTTCGTCGATTACCTCACAGAAAGATAGAGGGAATGGAAAAGAAGTAGACAACAGCAGCAACCCGGGGGGGGGGGGGGGAGAGAGAGAGAGAGAGAGAGAGGAATCGAATGGACTCTCAGAGATGTTATTGTATATGTATAATATGTATAGGTATTTGTTATAGGTAATTGTATATTGGATTGTATTTTTGGAGAGTATTTATTTTGGACAAGGCAGTTGTCATTCAGTTTTGTTTTTGTTTATATATTATTTATTTATTTGTTTAAAACTGGCCACTGTTATTTATATTGCTTTATTGTTGTGTAAAAGAAACACTACGTACTGTTATGTTTGGCCAAAGAATCTTGAATAAAATATATTTTTAAAAAAGCAATGGAAAACAGGAAAATATTTGTGTGACACTGGCAATAGTAACGGGTACAAGAGTGATTCCGTAGCATTAGGAGCTGGCAAATCAAACCTAAATTTTAAAAGTGAAACAAATTAAATCTAACGCTCAACAAACAAAAATAACTTAAAATACTAGAAAGGAATCAGTTGGAAGATTACTTAATTATGAAACTAATACTGTACAATCAACTGTCGCTTAGTTGGTTGTACCCGCATCTCTGAGTAACCAGGTTCTGGGTTCAAATCCCACTCTCGGGTTTGAGCCCAAAATTCAAGGCCGATATTCCAGTGCAGTACTGCAGGAGTGCTGCATTGTCAGAGGTGCCATCTTTCAGATGAGACATTAATCTGGGGTCCCATCTGCCTCCTCGGTGGGTTTAAAAGATCCCAAGGCATTATTTTGAAGGGCAGAATGGGGAGTTATCCCTAGTGCCTGGGCAATATCTATCCCTCAATTACTGTAACAAAAACAGATTGTTGGTACTAGGATTTAAATTAATGAACTGGACTGTTTCGCTAATAAGTCCTCGATGTACAAGAATTTTGTTCAATTCAAGATTTACAAAACCAAAATAATCTGATTGATTGCTGCCTAAAACACTGCACTGCAACATTCAACATCCCCCCCATCTTTGCTAGCTTCCTCAGACTGAAACTAGAACAGTACAATCTAGATATTAACTGTGATTCCAGTGGCAATTGGATGCTAGATTGCATAAGTTAAACATACTGGAGGGATAAAATCTAAGGGGAGAGTCTGTACTTGTCCTTGTTTTCTCCTGATGCTCTTATGAATTAAATAGTTCCTATCAAAGACAGAAGATACCAATTTTTAAAGAACTACTGTAAAGCCAAGTTTAAGCAAAGATTTTATTTTAAAATATCGTGCAACACAATGGGCTAGAAATGTACTTTCAATCAAATGAAAAAGTTTAACTTACTGATGGGTTTTTCGGGAGACCTACTTCCTGGCCACAAAGTGAAAGTACATTCATTAATTTCTCTCTGGTCCTCCTCTAAAATAAAACACCCAAAAATAAGAAGATTCAAAACATGTTCTAAAAAGCTGATTCAACCAAACTAAAGTACCACATCATTTTAATATGATCAGGTTACATTTTGAATATGAACAGGCCACTTCACTACTTTGTACTTTAATTTTTTTATACATATAATTCCACAGAAAATGGAAAGCCTGAGTCAGTGTCACCTCTTCTAAGAATAACATTTGTTGTCAAGTGTTCCATTGCATTGGTAATGCTGCATAACTATATCCATTCCTTTTTTAAATATAAATTTAGAGTACCCAATAATTTGTTTCCCAACATATGGGCAATTTAGCAGAGCCAATCCACCTACCATGAACATCTTTGGGTTGTGGGGGTGAAACCGACGCAGATATGGGGAGAATGTGCAAACTCCACACGGACAGTGATCCAGGGCCGGGATCGAACCTGGCTCCTTAGCGCCGTAGGCAGCAGGGCTAACTACTGCGCCACCGCACAGCCCTAACTATATCCATTCCTAAAGGCTCCCTCAATGTATAGTAATAAAATAACTTACTTATGTGGAGGAAATGTGGGGGAACAAGAACTACATTCTTGAATACTTAATTTAAAATTATGGCTCATCAGGTGATAAACAACAAATTCGTTGATGAAGCGTCTTTGGACATTTTTGTACGTTAACGGTGCTATATGAATGCATATTTTTCTTAGTGTTTTTATGGTCCAACCAATTTTGGGCAACATATAAATATGTACTTTTTAGTTCTAACTAAGGCTAATAGGTTTTGGGGAATTTTGTGTGTTCGTCAAGACATGCAAGTGCTTGGAACTGTGATCTTATCCAATTCAGACATCCAGTGAAAGCATCAAATAACTCCTAGGTCATTTACAGTGTAGTTAAATACAGAGTTGTGCTCGCTTTTCCTATCTACATCACAAACACTGAAGGGCATTCTGACTACACCAGCATGACTTTCCATTTTCTACATCGCCTTCGAATAAGATGGTCAATTAATGTTGAATTAGTGTCAAATAATTGCAGCCACGTTTTTGGTATACTGGGAAAAAAACAATAATTGTATCCAGAAAAACAAATCTAATTTTTGAGGCACTGGTTGGGAAGGAATAATTTACCCAAAGGTATAATTTATTCAGATCAGGTAAGTTTGATTTGAGTAGAGTTTATTGTACCTGGGATAGCTGTGGTCTTTTCCAGCTGACGGGCACCAAGGCATTTGAGTTGGACCCTGAAGATGTAGAAGAAGTACTCCGGGTGACAGCAATGACTTTTGGTTTTCCATTTCGGCATGCAGCACTGTGTTGGTCACCATATTTCTGACCTATAATTGGCGTCTGTAGAAAACAAAGTGGCACTGAAATAAAATGCACTAGATACTTACAAAAGTGGTTTTAGTGAGCGTTCTTTGATGTACATGGAGACCAGTGGAATACAAGAGTAAAAGCATCTTCCGGATTTATCAGTACGAACACAAAAATGTGCTATAGCACTGTAATACAGAATCCCTACAGTACAGAAGGTGGCCATTCGGCCCAGCAAGGGGCTGGTTTAGCACAGGGCTAAATCGATGGCTTTGAAAGCAGACCAAGGCAGGCCAGCAGCACGGTTCAATTCCCGTACCAGCCTCCCCGAACAGGCGCCGGAATGTGGCGACTAGGGGCTTTTCACAGTAACTTCATTTGAAGTCTACTTGTGACAAGAAGCGATTTTCATTTCATTTCTCATCAAGTTTGCACCGAACCTTTGAAAGACCACCCTACCTAGGCCCAAACCCCGATCTCTTCCAGCAACCTCATCCTAAGGGGTAATTTAATATGGCCAATCCACCTAACCTGCGCATCTTTGCACTGTGAGGGGAAACTGGAGCACCCAGAGGAAACCCACACAGACTCAGGGAGAATATGCAAACACCATACAGACAGTTTCCCGAGGTCGGAATCAAACCCGGGTTCCTGGCGCTATGAGGCAGCAATGCTAATCAATGTGCCACCGTGCCGCAAAACAAAAAAAATTGGAATAAAGAAAATGACTTCATTGGTCCTTGGTAGGACATTGGTAATCATTGGCTAGGAGGATCACTATTAACAAATTTGTCTTCAATAAGCATAATTATTTTAAGACCCTTGAACACTAATTACATACCTCAGAGATGTCAAAATGGAAGTCTAGAGTCTTTCCAGGCAGTTCTTTTGAAGCATTGTTCCAGATTTTTGTGAAGGAAATTTCAGGAGATGTAGACAAATCCCCTCCATAATTTGATCTGTGTACTTCATCTGGCACAACAAGGCTGGCTGAACGAGATACCACCAATTTCAGGATATTAAGTGCTTCCTTCCAGTATGGACTCTAAATAAAACAAATAAACAATTATACTGCTAGATATAGAAAGCTTACTTGTACTACATAAACAGCCAATAGACAATTGCAGAATATGCTGAAATCTGATTACAGCATACGATTGTGATGAGGCAAAATTGTCATCCTAGAAATGCAAGAGTTAGCTTTGTGACTTTCAGGTCCCAGTGAGATTGGGAGAACAGATTCACATTGATGCAAATTCAAAGTACTGCAAAATTAGGGATGGGCAATAATTGATCTTCTTGCCCGTGACTCCCAATTCCCATGAACGAATAAAACACTGGCAAACTTTTCTTTTCTTTAAACAAAGCATTTTACCCTGTTCCGGGTGCGGAGTGGGTGAGGACGGAGGAAGGTTCCTGTACAGCGCTAGTCACAATCACGCTCCCATCCCTCCCTGTGAGTTTCAGCTCACGAGAGGGAACGACCTGAGGTACATACAGGTTTAAAACCACCTCCGCAAGGAAACAACAATGTACCCTCAGATATCAGAATAGTCACTACTAGAAAGACAACTGAACGTGGGTGACCTAAGGGAGGCAAACTGTTTGGGCATGTATGTCCGACTGTTAGAAGAGGTACGCTCAACCCTGGATGTGACAAAGAAGTGGTTGGAGGAAGAACTAGACAGGGAGATGTTGCGGGGACTCTGGATCGAAGCACTGCACAGGACAAACTTCACCTCCACATGCGGAGGGCTCAGCCTATCGCAACTAAAGGTGATGCACAGGGCGCACCTAAAGCGAACACGAATGAGTGGATTCTTACTAGAGGTGGAGAACAAATGAGTACTGCGCCGTGGAGGCCCGGCCAACCACACACACATGTTCTGGGCGTGCTCCAGACTTGTCGGGTACTGGATGTCCTTCTTTGAGGCCATGTCCAGGGTTGTGGGAGGGTGGAGCCGAGCCCAGTAGTGGCAGTCTTTGGGGTATCAGAGCAGCGAGACCTCTTGACGGGGAGGGGGGCTGACGCCCAAGCCGGAGACTCCTGCTTGGCTGGCAACCGGCAGCATCACCCAAGGCTGCAGACTGGCGGAATTTCACAGGCTGGAGAAGATAATGTTCGCCATCTGGGGGTCGGAAGAAGGCTTTCACAGGACCTGGAAGCTGTTCAACAAATTGTTTCAAGACATGTTCGCAGCCAGCAACCAATAAAGTAGGGAGGAGAATGGGAGGGGACACAGAGCAAGTCACGGAACAAGGAAGAGAAAGGGTGGGGTGGGGTAGGGGGTTGCGGAAACAAATGCACCCAAGAGGAACATGGTGGATAGGCAGGAGGGAGGAAAACGGCAATTTCACAAAGTTTGCTGGCAAATTAATGCCTGAACCACACTGTACATAACCAACTGTAAATGTGTGTTTTGGCCAAGTCTGGCAATGTAAAGTCTGCAAGAGAAGTATATTCGTCTAGGGGGGCTAGGTGTCGGTTGGAACTTCTTCTTTTGTGGATATATGTGTTGGGTTTGTTTGGCTTTGTGAAATTGTGACAAAAATGAAAAAAGTAATAAAAATAATTTTTAAAAGCAACTGATTGGAGGTACTATCTGTGAGTAGTTTCCCCTCTGATTCTCTCACCCCACTCTAGAAAAAAAACATGGATGTGTGAGGAGAGATAAAGTTACAAATCAGCTTTTGAGGAATCTGGCTAGGTCATAGAAGGCAGAGAGTAGCAATGGAAGGGTGCTTTTTTAATTGGAGGGCTGTGACCAGTGGTGTTCCTCAGGGATCAGTGCTGGGACCTTTGCTGTTCGTAGTATTTATAAATGATTTGGAGGAAAATGTAACTGATCTGATTAGTAAGTTTGCAGGCGACTCAAAGGTTGGTGGAATTGGGGATAGCGATGAGGACTGTCAGAGGATACAGCAGGATTTAGATCGCTTGGCGACTTGGACGGAGAGATGGCAGATGGAGTTTAATCCGGACAAATGTGAGGTAATGCATTTTGGAAGATCTAATGCAGGTAGGGAATATACAGTGAATGGTAAAACCCTCAAGAGTATTGAAAGTCAGAGAGATCTAGGTGTACAGGTCCACAGGTCACTGAAAGTGGCAACGCAGGTGGAGAAAGTAGTCAAGAAGGCATACGGCATACTTGCTTTCATTGGCCGGGGTATTGAGTATAAGAATTGGCAAGTCATGTTGCAGCTGTATAGAACCTTAATTAGGCCACACTTGGAGTATAGTGTTCAATTCTGGTCGCCACACTACCAGAAGGATGTGGAGGCTTTAGAGAGGGTGCAGAAGAGATTTACCAGGATGTTGCCTGGTATGGAGGGCATTAGCTACGAGGAGCGGTTGAATAAACTCGGTTTGTTCTCACTGGAACGACGGAGGTTAAGGGGCGACCTGATAGAGGTCTACAAAATTATGAGGGACATAGACAGAGTGGATAGTCAGAGGCTTTTTCCCAGGGTAGAGGGGTCAATTACTAGGGGGCATAGGTTTAAGGTGCGAGGGGCAAGGTTTGGAGGAGATGTACGAGGCAAGGTAGTGGGTGCCTGGAACTCGCTGCCGGAGGAGGTGGTGAAGCAGGGACGATAGTGACATTTAAGGGGCATCTTGACAAATAGGTGAATAGGATGGGAATAGAGGGATATGGACCCAGGAAGTGTAGAAGATTTTAGTTTAGACGGGCAGCATGGTCGGCACAGGCTTGGAGGGCCGAAGGGCCTGTTCCTGTGCTGTACTTTCTTTGTTTTTTGTTCTTTGAAGCATAAACATGAAGTTGTTCTGATCACTTCAAGAACTATTCCCATGTTCCAAAATGATAAGCCATTTCACCCCCCCCCCCCCCCCCCATGTCATGCTTTTAAAAATAAAATATTCTTCTATGTGTGGATTCTTAATATGTTCTTGGTACCACAACAATGAGCCAAAGTCAATGTGTCAACAGTATGGTCAAAAGCTAAAACTAGCATGACCTCTTTTCCAAAAATGGATTGCTTTTCGAAACTGGTGATTTTCTATTTTATTTTGATGAATAAGTACAACCCAAACAAACAAAACACACAATGCAAATCAACTGCAACTGATGAAATTATTCCAAGAAGATCAGATCAAAATAAAACTGCACAGCTGCCTGTATTTCTTTAACTAATAAAAATGTTGTAAGATGTAACTTTCCCATCTTATGCCCCATCTCAAGCAACAGTTTGTTTTCTGCAGGCGTGTTTCTGTCTTCAGTGAAATACATTCCGCAAAATGTGATAGGTTCCCTTCAATGTGTGCATGGCGCACTGTAAATTGAAATATCAAAATTTGCCTCTGTACTCTGCCCACTCTACCCCATCCAATTTATTATTCCCTCTAGCAACTGCACTCAACTGAAAATCGAAATTCCATCAAAATGATTTCAGAGTTACATGACCATGGAGAATAACAGCAAGTCCAAATATAGTGACCATAAAATTAAAGCAATCAATGAAAGTCAGTAAATTGTCAAGCTTTTCTAGTTAACAACTTAATGACTAAAGCGCCTTGCTGTTAAGATAATTGTCACAAACATCCGATTTTCATCCAATTACAGGTTCTTTGAATAGCATTTCATATACTTGCTACATATATTTTTCTAAGGATCTATTCGAATGAAAAGATAAAAATGCACAAGGGTGAAAAAAATGTTGCGGGACAAGCAACATGCTTCAGAAAAAAAGCTAGAATGCTTTCATTTCTCCTGTCAGGCTCAAGTTCACTGCATTCCAAAGGGGACTCTTTAAAAGCAAATCAAAGCAACAAGTAAAATCCCCTTTAAGGTATACATTTTAACATTAAATCATAGAATCTTAGAAAAGTTACAGCACAGAAGGAGGCCAACCAGCCCATGCCAACCCAAGGATAGCCCTTTCTAATCCCATCTTTCTGCATCTGGTCCATAGCCCTGTACCTTAGAGCACTTAAGGTGCAGGTCCAGGTACTTTTTAAAAAAGAGTTCAGGGTCTCTGCCTCCAACATCAACTCGGGCAGCGAATTCTAGACTCCCTCTACCGTCTGCGTAAAGAAGTTCTTCCTCATGGCCCCTCTTATCTTCAATCTATGTCCCCTGTTCTCGAATTCTCCACCAAGGGAAACAATTTTATCTGCCCACTCCACCTCTTCCTCTCATAATTTTGTACACTCAAACGTGTGTTGTTTTACACAGTTCCCCTACTGCCACTAATGTTGAACTGAAATCATCCTGAGGAAACATCTATATTGTGAAAAAGCACTATACATAAAAAGGAGTTGTCCTGATTTGTTTTCCTGATATTTTAATCCACTGTGATTTAGATGCTCATAGGGTAGAATTATGAAATGATATTGTGCAGATGAATTTGAAATGCAAGAAATTGTGTCTCAATTTTTGAGATTTCTTTTAACTACAAGATGGCATAAAAGGCAAATTATCCAATGTATGAGATAAAACTAAAACATTCTACATAAAATTGTGATAAAGCACACATTTGTTCTAAGTTGGTTTATAAAAAAGGCATCATGACTGAAAATGAAGTTGAATGTGCCTGCTTTCTCAAACTGTTTTTTCCTGACGATGACCATAAACCCCAAATGAAGCATAGATGAAGATTAAAATTGTAATTTAAATGTTCTTGAAATACCTACAATTTTATACAGTTTCTCCACAATGGTAATTAATTCACTTTGAGGAACTGTGAAGTGTACACATTTAAGACTCTGCCTCATTCTGATCTCTCCGTCCTCAGCCTCCAACACCGTCCTCCGCTCAACGTTAACTTGACCAACAGCAACTCATCTTTTGATGAGGTGCTTTGCAGCTTTATGGACTCGACACTGGGTTCAACAATATCAGATCAATTCTATTTCCAGATTTTCACTTTTAACTGTATCAATTGTTGAGTTTGTTTTTTGTCCAACATAATCAAATGCTTCATTGTTGCAAGATTCCTGCAAGTATCAATTCAACCTATAAGGTGGGCTTGAGTAACGACCTCTAGATACAAATTGAAAGTTGCTGTCCTTCTGGTTTAAACTATGAATTTGTGAAACAGATGCATAGATATTTTAATGGTAAAATGTCTACACAAATAAAAATATTCATTTTTCAAATATTTCAGCAGTCATATGCTCTTTTCTTACTTTAATAATTATAAAGCAAGAACTTGAACAATTATAATTTGTTCCAGTTATATTGCACCTAACAAAAGAAATAACTTGAACACAAAATTGTTTCTTATGACTCACCTGCACATATTTCCCAATGATCTTCATGATCTCCAAATTGAACTGTTTGACTGGAGCTCCAGACAGATCAATATGACTCAGAAGGCTATAGATGATTTGTAGTAATGACTGCTGCATACTAGTTAGGCCCTTTTCTAATAGCTGTGGAGAAATATTGCAGAGAGAGGTAGGACCTTTATAGCCATTTTAGTGTCTCATCATGTATTAAAATAATAATGGTAGCATTTTGAAAAATATATTTTAATTAATTGCCATCAACATTACTGCAAGCAAAGCCAAAGTCACAAAGTTGTGGTTTGCTAAATTCTCCCTTCATGCGTGCTGCTTCGAACGTTTGCATCTCCAATAGCTTTTCTCGCAAAACAAATTTCCCTCAGAGTACATCATAGCTATAGGTATGTGGATTTACAGAAACTTGGTTCATGGCACCCCATTCATTGGCTGGTAGTGGTGTGCAACTATAGATGTAACCGTGTGTCACAGAATGGTGATAACCGAATATAACCAAATAATATGCAAGACATGCATAGCAAATTTACCATATTCCAGAATCCCTTATTTTAAAAATACAATACTTCAGTACACCAAATTGGAGTTGCGTAATGATAAGTAGATTGAATTGGAAGAAACAAGTCTTTCATTTGCCCATTAAAGGGGATATAAACGGAGTGATTTGTGCATTGTGGTGGAAGTTGCATACACCAAGAGTACGTGATCTGAGGGAAGTTGATAAATCTAGAGTGACATCATTAGCAAAAGGTTGGGATTGTGTTGCATATTAAATGGAGAACGTAATTGATAAAAATACAAAATGGGATGACGGATTGAGGACTGGGAATGGAACTAGTCAATAAATTGAAGAGGAGTGATACAATGGATTCTTAATTTCAGCAAAAATGGAATAAATAATTTAGTTCTTGACCAATACCAGCCGCAGATAATTTAAGAAAAAAATTAAATATAGTATTTCTTCCGTGCTTCTACTTAATCATCCTTTACAGACTCTCATATTAATTAGGTAGACAAAAGATTAGAAAAATTACCTCAGCTAAGTAAGTGACCAGGTTAAAGGTGATGTCTGAGAATGCATCGTGGAGGTATCGGCAAACCACATTAATCCAATTTGCACTGTCTCGTGAATAACTGTGTGCGCTATATAGGCTCATCATGTGAGCCAGGTTGGAGAGTGTGGCTGTCTTTTCTTCTGCACAGACCTAGGATGAAAATAATACATTATTCAACTACAAAAACACAATAGATGCAGGTATTAACTTATTCTATTGCCTGGCAACTTGGTTATCTAAATACAATACCAAGTGTATTTCAGCTTAGTTTCTTTTGCAGTAGCAATATGACAAGATGTAAAATCATACTTCAAAAATCCGGTTGTAACATTTCTGCTATAATCCTAGGTTACTTGACTTCTGTATGGGTTCCGAGAATTTGTAGGAAAATAAATAAACATTTTATTTAGGTTTAATTTCCACACAAGAATGACAGAATATACTTCAACACCATTCCATTCAGAACTTTAAGCATTAATTTCCTGCCCCACCGGTTTAATCTGGTCTACAGCAACCCACCAAGAATCTTGCATCAGTAACTTGCAAACTTGTAACCACTAATGTCTAGAAAATAAAGGGCAATTGGTGCATGGAAACACCACTGTCTGTAAGCTTCCCTTCAAATCACGCACTAATCTGACTTGGCAATATATAGCCGTTCTTTCATCATTGGTTCAAAGTCCTGGCTCACCACCACCGTCTCAAGGGCAATTAGGGATGGGCAATAAGTGCTGGCCAGCCAGTGTTGGTCAATTCCCATGAACAAATAAAAACAACTTCCCATGTGAGTGGTTAGATATAGAAATTGCTCCACTATATTAAAAATCCAAACAGACTATGTTAAATGCACTGCCCTCTTCTACACACCTGGTCACTTCTTCGAAAAATTCAATCAAGTTGGTCAGACATGATCTCCCCTTAACAAAACCATGCTGACTGTTGTTGATTAATCCCTGCAGGTATAATTCTGTCTCTCAGAATTGCTTCCAAAAGTTTCCCCACCACTGAGGTGAGACTGACTGGCATTGAGTTTGCTGCTTTATCCCTTCCTCCCTTCTTGAATAATGGTACCACATTGGCTGAGGGTGATGGGAGTCTGGAACTCATTGCTGAAAGGGTGGTGGAAGCAGAGATCACATTGGCTATCCTCCAGTCCTACAGCATCTTTCCCATTCGTTCAAATAAAAATTACGCAAAAAAGTCCTCCCATTGAGAAAAGCCAAGAAACAAGTTATCACCTTGGTTTGCCAATTTTGCCATTTAACGTGTCGTAGGCAGGAAGTAAATCATTGAATATTTCACAAAATGCATGAACTTTGCATTGCACAGTTTGCAAACAGTTCAATTTTCGATCATTTGCATTTCACTATTTGCTTTGATGCACTGTGGTGTTTCTTAGGCCTGGATTCTAATAAGCTGGTGCTGGGAGCTTTGGAATTAGGGCCGGGGACTCGGCAGGAGTGATGAAGGGTATTGTTAGTATGTGGGGAACCCAGAAATATGTGAAGTGCATCTGTCAGTAGTCTTTAAACATATCTTTCTGCTAGAAGTCAGAAATATGCCATTTATCTCTAATATGCATAAATGATTGGGAACCAGCTTGATGTAGGCAGAAGAATAGATTCATGTTTTAGGTTGTAATTCACCGGAAATGAAACAAGTGAGAGGTGGCACCAAATCTCCAATGGTGGGAAAGCAACTAAATAAACATGTAAAGGAGTAACCATGCTAGAAAGTTGTGTTCAGACTTTCTTTCAATAAAGCTCCTTGTTAAAATACGTAAGTTAATTAGCTTGAGAATAAAATAAGAGGCACTTTGTTTAAAAAAAATAGTATCCAATTCATTTCTTTTTCATTTAAGAGGCAATCCACCTTCCCTGCACATCTTTGGGTTGTGAGTGTGATACACACGCAGGCATGGGGGCAATGTGCAAGCTCCACACAGATAGTGACCTGGGGCCAGGATCGAACCCGAGTCCTTGGAGCCATGAGGTACCAGTGCTAACCACTGTGCCACCATGCCACCCCCTAAGAGGCATTTTGGTGATCAGAAAAAATATCAGCAGACGTAGACTATTCGATCCCTTGGGTGTACTTGGCATTCAATTCAACTACATTTTCCAGTCTACTTCACATATTTCTTGATTCCCTGAGTTACCAAAAATCTGTCTATCTCAGCTTTAAATTTATTCAATGATGGAGCACACACCACCCTCTGAGATAGGGAATTCCAAAGATTTGAAACCCTTTGAGTGAAGAAATTTCTCCTTATGATCTGTCCCTTAATCTGGGGCTGTGCCCTCATGTTCCAGATTCCCCAGCCAGAAGAAACAACCCCTAAGTGTAGCTTGTCAAGTCCGTTCAGAATCTTGTGTTTCAATTAGATACATTTTAATTCTTCTAAACTACAAAGCGTATAGGACCACTATAATCAGCCTCTCATCATCAGATAACCTCTTATGCCAGGAACCAAACCAGTGAGGCCTTCATTGACTCCAAACTCCATGCAGTTCTCTAGGTGTAGTCTCACCAAAGCTATATTTAGCAAGACTTCCTTATTCATTTACTTCAATCCCCTTGCAATAGAGGACAACATGTCATTTGTCTTCCTAATTGTTTGATGTCACAGGATGTTATCTTTGTGTTCCTTATGTGGTACACCAAAGCCTCTCTGAATAAAACATCAACATTGGTTGGGGAATTGGATTGAGGGTGGAGTGGTGGCCGAGGAAAAGGAAGATTGGTATTTCAATTCCATGTGACATGGGTCTACTGGTGTAGTTTCCAAGAACGCTGCGTTGACACATTAATCTTGGCTTCCCAGAAAGCCATGTGAACAACTGAAGGTGCATTGCTTTCATCAATCTTCTCTTCCTACCCTCCAAATCATCTGAGGAATGAATGTCTTCACCTTGTTTCTCCTGCAACTCCAAAAATATTTTTATTTGCACTCTGCACAACTATTTTGGAGACCATGGCTGGTGAGTTCTGAAGGGTGTCTCCAGAGCTATCCAAGTACATCTTCAGCTTGCCAGTGGTCTGTTCAAAGTAATGATATTGCATCTATGATGGGTTTTTTACACTCCAGCTTCTGACACAATATCCAAATTTGCAGTGGGTAACTTTGTTGCTCAGCAGCCACCCATTACGTCTGCTTCCAGATCCAAAGAGATCAGGAAGCTAGGACTGTTCTAGGATGAAAATATCATGGTCATTGCCCAGGAATCTTGAGCCACACCTGCAGAAACATCTCTTTGTAGTAACACAACAGTGATAGTTGATGGGAGTAGAAGCCCTTGTGGTTGACAAAGACTCCTGGTTGTTCTGGGAGATATGCAGATTGCCATACGAATGCAATTGATGACACCCTGCACTTATGGGAAGCCAGTCAGAGCAACTAAAGAGAGTATTAGCTTACGTGCCAAGGCCAGCAAATATGTGAACTTCACCTGTGTTGATGCCAGCCAGCATGAGTAGATAAACTCAAGTTTTGCTTTCATCAGCCATCCGTCTTATGCATTTGTATGCAGCGGACCTGATATGTCTGTGGTAGAGCCCTGCAAAGATTCAGCAGGACAGGCGTTAAAGGAGGTGGTGACTTTGTGAGTTGCTGCTCATGCATTGCTTCTGGGTTTCTGAGTCAGTAGGTCTTCTTCTAGTAGGCTGTTACCACTTGGTGTGACATCCTAAGCCTCTGGTGTTCAGACAATGACAAGGAAACTCAAGAGTCTGCTTGTATACTCTGTTTCATGAGTATTACCTTTCTGTGAACTGTGACTCTCTGGTGTACACTTCTCTGCAGTTGTAATAATAATAATAATTGCTGGTCACAAGTAGGCTTCAATGAAGTTACTGTGAAAAGCCCCTTGTCCTTTCTGTTTTGAAACCACAGGTCTGTATGCAACAGGATGCTGCAGATTCTGTTGTTGGTTACCATGGTCCTCATCTGAAATCTAATCTAAGTCAGCATAAGTGATTGCTGTCGGCTGTCCTTTGATTTGAGGATGACATCTACTCAAGAAAGTGGGTCTTTGCCGTAGGTCTACATATGACTAAACAGGCTGAATCTTGACCTGCAGGTCTTTGGGCACATGGGGCAGGATGCCCCACAAGGTAATTGGATCCAGAGCGTAGGATTTGCTTATTTTCCTTTCCTTCTCTGCCTCATCGTTATGGTTTTTGGATGGAAAGCATGATGCAGCTTGATGGACAAGCTGTCATCATTTTCAACAATTAATAGCAAGCTCCTCCAAATCATTGTCAATGCTGCTTCAATTCAAGGTGAGCTTTAGAGTATCTTTGAAGCATAATTTTTGTCCTCCCCTGGAACTCTGGCCAGTGGAGAGTTGAGAAAACTGGCTGCGGGGGCGGAGGTGCTTTTCGGCCATCCAGAGACAGTGGCCTGTCCATTAAACTGGATTTTGCAGGAATTCTTGGCTTCAAGGGTGACACACTAGAACATATGCTTGATGATCCTCTCATTGAATCCAAAGGATGTGGTGGAGGCATTGCTGGTGGAATTTCTCTAGCTCTCTTACGCGTTCCCGATACACAATCCAGGTATCAAGGAGTACCAGATTTGCTGATTTACGGAGATCTTTATTGTCAAACACTCACTGCTCTAGTTTGTAGAAGGCTGATCCAGTGTTGGGTCTCCTTGTCAATGATGGCCCTTTGGGGTGAGAAGGGTATGGGAAGTATTCAACATATTCCAGAGTCTCCCCTTCAACATAAATGGCTGACGAGCTATGGGTGACAGTTTATTGTATTCAGAGTTGAAAATGAAAGTGGCTTGCAAATCCTTTATGAAGTGGGCAACGACATTGCAGTTAAACTGTCCAAAGCATTTGACTCAGTAAACTACGAGGCCCCAAAGATTTGAATGTCCAAGAAACTTCAACAAAATCCTTCAATTTGTCCATGATGATATGACTGCAACTGCCTTGAGTGGGAGTGCAAAATAGATGTTCACCATCAACCAAACATGTTGATGATCTGTCCAGGAGGCATCAGTCCCCCACATGAATTGAGGGATATAAACGTCAGTTACATCTTTGACCTGAACAATGACATAATCCAGGAGGTGCCAGTGCTTTGATTTAGAATGCCTCCATGTGATTTTGTATTTGTTTTCTGGTGGAAGAGGATGTTTGTTATCGAGGCCATGCTGAGCATACTTTGTGAGCAGGAGGACACCATTTGCATTGGCTTTTCCTACCCAGTTTTTCCACATGGTTCCTCTCCAGACAACGGAGCCATGGCCAACCCTGATATTGGAGTTCCCTCAACTGATGTTCTTTTCTTCTTCTGGGATGGCAGTGAAGACATCATCAAGGTCAGAACAGAACTTTCCCATAATTCTTCGTCAGAATCAAAGTTTGGGGCATAAGCGCTGATGATGATGGCATATTGGTTATGGCTGAACTGTAGGTGAATTGTGATGAGCCTTTCACTAATATAATTGGCTGTGGACACAGGGTCATTGTCAGTCTTTCCTTTCCAGTATCCTCAGCTTGTTCCTTCAGCTGCCCTTCCATAGGAAGATGGGTTCTCATGGATGGTGGCGATGTCAATTTGGAATGTTGATCGCTCACATTTGGATTTGTTTATTGTCACGTGTACCCAGGTAGAGTGAAAAGTATTTTTTTGCGTGCAGCTCAAACAGATCATTTAGTCCATGAAAATAAAAGAAAATACATAATAGGGCAACACAAGGTACACAATATAAATATATGATTATCGTTCTTTTTTCCGGATGGTCACACTTGAGATTATCCAACAGTATTCTAACATTACAAGTTGCAAAATGTTAAGTTTTCTTTCTTTGACCAGAACACCCTGGTGGTTCCTCGGGGTGCATAGAACATACAGTGCAGAAGGAGGCCATTCAGCCCATCGAGTCTGCACTGACCCACTTAAGCCCTCGCTTCCACCCTATCTCCGTAACCGAATAACCCCATCTAACCTTTTTGGTCACTAAGGGCAATTTATCATGGCCAATCCACCTAACCTGCACATCTTTGGACTGTGGGAGGAAACCGGAGCACCCGGAGGAAACCCACGCAGACACGGGGAGAAGTGCAGACTCCGCGCAGACAGTGACCCAGCGGGGAATCAAACCTGAGACCCTGGTGCTGTGAAGCCAGTGCTATCCACTTGTACTATCATGCTGCCTAGCAGTTCCCAGCTAGGAGAAAATGGGACATTCTATATTTACGGCACCTTTTCTAGCCCCCTCCCCATCTGGGTTAACAAGAGGACACCATGAAGAGGACTGCTCTGTCATAGATGCTGCTGCCAAAAATTGCCTCTGTCCCAATACAGGTGTCCAACGACCTTCATGCTTCTGTTGCTTGTGTACAGTTTCTTGACTAGGGAGTCATGATCCTGTTGTCATTTCTCTACTGCCACGGGAAATAGGTCCTGGTAAAAGCCCGAGTGTGGCTTTAACGTGGGGACCTTGGGCACCATCAATGTCCACATGATCTATGTAGTCAAATTTCAAAGAGGTGCCGAACCAAGATGACTGGCCACCTTGTTGCTGCAGCCTTCTTCTATCTTCCTTTACCTGTTCTGGTTTTGAGGACTTTTTGGACCACACTTTGCCCTGCACCTCCCTCCCCGCTCTTGCTGTCATGGGTGGCCCTACCAGGAGTAAGCAGCTCCTGAAGGGATCATCCGAAGGATCACTGGAGCGCACATGACTCTCTACCACATACGAAGGTGGCAATCCACAACACCCATCCTGATGTGACAGGGTAAACCTCCAAGTGCCAAAAGTGGGTTCCCAACTGCTGAAAGTGGCATCTTGGTAAAAACCCTTTGCCATAAACATGTAGGGAAACAGCTGTGAGTACTGAGTATTTATGGGCAAATTTCCCTGAGATTGAGTCAGCCTCCTCATTTACTGCACTGTATTTACCCCATTTTCGCCAGTGAGTTTCAGAATCCTGGAAACCCATGCATCTAATGCTAATGTCAAAAGCTTACATTAACACAGATTTAATTGATCGATTAACATATGGTCATGAGCAAATTGTTTTGCCCTAGGAGGTTGTGCATAAACAGCCTAATGTATTGGAACTATATGCAGATATGGGTGGGTCAGGGTTGACTTTTCAATGTACCCACATTTTCCCAATTGTAACCTTCTATTTGCACTCAAACCCATGTGCCCTTCCAGGTTAAAAGCACTCTATATGACAATTTAAAAAATAGGAACATGTGTAGGTCATTTGGCCCCACGAGCCTGCTCCAACTTTCAAGTCATTAATATATATTGTAAAACGTTGCAGTCCCAGCACTGATCCCTGTGGAACCTCACTGGTTACAGGTCGCCAACCTGAAAAAAAAAACCTTATCCCCACTAGCTGTTTCTTGCCCATCAGCCAATTCTTTATCCATGCCAATATATCTCCAACAGCATGGGCTCTTATCTTATGACTTAATCTTTTGTAAGGTACCTTGTTGAACGTCTTCTGGAAGTCCAAACACAACACATCTACTCGCTCCATCCTGTCTCATCGTGTTTTGTTACACTGTGCCTTTAGAATTGTTTACATACACACACATTCTACTTGACACATCCAATTACTTATTAAATATCTGGGACTGTGTTTGAAAGAATAAATAATTTATATTTAACATTCCACTATTTGTGCACTTGTTCAGAACTGTGTACACATACCTTTGCTATTCTATCAGCAGTTTCCTTGCAGAAATGGGTAGGGTTATCAAAATGTTGAATTAAATGAGGTAGCAGGCACAGAATATTTAATGGGAATCCTGAAAAATAAAGAGATGTCTAGTCAAGTACAGATCACATCATAAGGATTTTTGTATAGTTACCTAGTAAATCAGGAACAAATAAATGTCCATGAATTAAATCCCATATACGTTAATACTGCACTAATAAAAATTGCTAATAAAAAAAACTCATTATTAATCAAACTGATATTTAAATTGCTACCTGCCTGATATGATAGCACAAAGTGTGCAATTTTTATTTATATCATGCATTTATGAGCTGTTAAGTCAATGAAGCTAGAAGATTCTTCCACATAATCTAATTACTGTATTTTTTTTGATAATTATTGAAATTACTATTAATTCCAGTCAATGTACAGTGAATCAAAACAAATACTTATAAGTTCAATTACTCTCTTTCAGTATTGTAAACTGTAATATTTTGGGTAGAGATCTAAGTTGACCATTCAAGTGAACTAGATCTTTGGATTTTGTTCAGCAAATTAAAATTACTCTGATTTAACAAAGCTGAATGCAGGCATGAACTAAAGAAACTTAAATGAGGTGCACTGAGTTTTAGAATTGTTTTTGCAAATGTTCAACACAGAAAATGTTTCAAGATTATTTTTAAGTTGATCAGGCAGCAAAGTGTTGTGCACAGATATATGCAGTTCACTGGACTAGTAATCCAGAGACCCAGTATAATGCTCCGGGGACCCGGGTTCGAATCCCACCATGACAGATGGTGAAATTTGAATTCAATAAGAACCTGGAATTAAGAGTCTAATGCTGATCATTGTCGATTGTCGTAAAAATCCATCTGGTTCACTAATGTCCTTAAGGAAAGAACATTACCTGGTCTGACCTACTTACGACTCCAGATCCACGGCACTGTGGCTGACCCTTAACTGCCCTCTGAAATGACCTAGCAAGCCACTTAGTTCAAGGGCAATTTGGGATGGGTAACAATGATTTGATGGTAACCTCAAATCTGCATCCTACCTGCCCAGATAGCCCTTGTTAACCAAGAATCTATCCTCCTCATTTTGCCTCATCTCCACCTTAAATGGGAACCTTATTTGTAAACAGTGACTCAAGAGTTTTCAATTCTCCCACACCCTGTCCACATTCACCCTACTCTAGTCTTATGTCCCTTGCTCAAGTCTCTTACTCTTCTAAACTCTAGCAGATAGAAGCCTATACAAGCCTAGCCTCTCCAATCTTTCCTCAAAAGGCAACTCGTCCATTCCTGACTTGGTAAACCTTGTCTGAACTGCTTCCAACAAATTTTCAAAGGAGCTACCTGGCAGTATCAGGGAAACCTGCAGCTCGTTATCTCCAAAGAGCTACTAACAACACCTTTTGGGCTGCAAATTCAAAGGCCATCTGCATTTCACAACCCAGGCTGACCAAGCAGAGTCTACTGTCTGTTAGGTTAAAGAACCACACAACATTCCTTTTAATTCTTAATGTTGAGACATTTGACCATCTCAGGGACCCATAAGGGAAATACACATTCTTATCAAAGATACTGAAGAGATGGGAGTCATGTGATATAGACCTCTGGTTTGTAGAACTATTGCCTGGGTGGAACTGCAAAAGCAGTGCTGCTTACCATGCTACAAGAAGCCTCACCGAAAAGGAGCTCTGCCCAAGTTGGACATTTGACCCCATATACACTGCTTCTACTGGAAATCCTGTACCATGGCCTAGAAGACTGAATCATCTCTGTATGTCTATCTCATCATGTGACGCCAACATCACCAGAAAAGTAAATTAATCAGCATTGGTTTTCAGCTCACAGACTTCCATAAAGGACCACCTCATTGGACTTTGATTCTGAACTGTGGATCCCACATGCAGCATTATTTGTTTTCTTTGCAGTCTTTGTTACGTAAATATTTATTTTCTCTATCCCTCTTTTGCTGTATGAATGAAGGAGGCAATGTAGTCCTCCCGCATTTTGAATGGGTGCAAAAAACCTAACCTTTTGAGTTCAACCTATCTCAGGTTTGCTGTGGGGTTATGAATAGAAGATTGGATCACACTTAAATCGAGGGGTTGAGAAATGCAACACTGCTCATGAGGAGGAAAGCAAATAAGAAAACACCTTACTGTTAATGGATGGGTGGTGAGAGGAGAAATTAGTGCTGTTTAAATTAACCCCCTCTTGTCTGTATCACCATCTTCTGGCATTTTCTCTATCTTTTCAAAAACATACCAAATTCAGTTTTAAGCAATAGTCACATGTAGCAAGGCACTGCATATTCCAATAGTCCTCAGTGCAAAACTAAAATTCTACTTTATCACTTTGGTGTTCTAAAATAATTCTATTCCATTCTTCCTCACTGTTGATTTGCTAAATACTGGAAACAACCTTTCACCCATTTACCTTCTCAAACTCTTCTAAAATTTTGAAAATATTTATTAAATGTCCTCTTAACATTTGGTCCTTTGGATAAGGTACCCTAATCATTTTTGGCCTTTCATCATAATCTCTCATTTATGGCAAAATCCTAGTGAATCCGCACTGTACGTTTTCCACAGCTCTAATATGCGTTCTATAATGTGGTTTTCAAAATTGAGGGCAATATACTCCAACGTGGTTTAACCAATGTTTCATACCAATTCAACATCATTTTTTAAATGTTGAATGTACTTTTGTGTAAAACCAGAATACCATATTCTTCTTTTGGTCTTCTCTAACTCTGGTCTCGGTTCCCAGCATCTGCAACATTAGGTCTCTCTTTCAAAAGAATAGAAGTCAGTAATGAAGTAGATAAACATAGGCCTTAAGGCAGGAAAAATGGACGTGCTACAATGTAATTGCTTACATTTCTATGGTGAAATAACGATAAGAGCAATGGGCTAATTGATGTATGGTTTTAAAACCATTATATTCTGGGATATCTCCTAGCTCACCATAAAGGAAACTTTCATATGTAGGCATGCACCTCACAAGCTTACCCTCATGCATTTTTTGTTTTGGATACAGGGCTAGAAAAACTCCCTTTCCTGCTGAGTGGGGAAGGACAATGTTTACTCCTGATTGTTTACCACGGAATAAACATCACATTGCCAGAAATGTCTTTCAGGGTAAACTCCAAATGGTTTAATGGTTTTATTTGCTTCCCCCTTTATGAGCAGTGTTGCATTTCTCAAGCCTGCCAAAAAAGCAACTCAGTACTTGACTCTCAATTTACGACATTAAGTCAACACTTTTGATGAGCTTTTTACATTTACGTCTGCATTCTTTGCTGACCCACCAAAATCACCTGTAAATACAGTTGAACTATGTGAACTAAAGAAAAAAACAATCACAAAGTTGCTTTCCATACATCCAGCAGGTTAATTGCTTTGCCAGCAGGACACCTCAAAGTCAGTTATTACAGATAAAGCATCTGCATCTTTCTTGTACTGCCAATCATGCAGATATTGAGGAAATAATCAATCCAATTTTGTCCTGATAGGGATTTGTCGACAAGTAATTGATATAAACTGAGGTAAGATTGATTTCCTTTGTAGTTAATACCTAAACCTGCCTCAAGCAGGCAGCAGAAATCTCTGAGAAAGTAGTCAACATAAACTAGTTTAAATTTGGCATCTCCAATTAGTTTTATAATCTTCCTGTGTACAGGTTATCCAACTAAAGAAAGGAAAATGGAACAGGACCAGTAACCTGACCTCTCTACAATTGAAATGAAATGACATGATCTCCAGATGTTGTAACTTGCAAAGGATGGAACCCTATTTCAATTAGTCATTAGGGCCTAGGTGACCTCAAGATCGTTTCAGATTTCCAGCTTTGGCAGCTTCATTTGCTTTGGTTTTTATCAGACTTAAACTTGACTGTTCTGACAAAATAGCTCATCAATCCATTTGCAAACCTCGTCTGACTTGTTTAAACTAGTGATCAAGTCCCTGGGGTTTTCTCTCAATGGGCAATTGTATTGATATTCTTCTGCTGTAGCCCTGACCCACTTGCAAACTTTGCGTCGGCTTTTTCTTAGCAATATTTTTGCAGTTTGTTGGCTACTTCAAACTCAACTCCTCATTCTACTTGAATTTCACCTGTGAATTTGGCCAACATGTATTGAATTTCTGAATTCAAGTTAAGTAGTTTAGAAAAAGAAAGCAATCTCTGGAACTCACCACAAAATATGTTTGCCCAGACCAAAACCACGGAGTTTTACAGTACAGGAGGCCATTCAGCCCATCACACTCATTTCATTTCTTTAATGAGCTAACATCTAAGTCCCAATTGCCTACACTTTAAGTTGTTTTCTTTTTCAAATACTTATACTTAACATTTCTCTTTTAAAAGTTTTCGTAAATTTTGTGCTCTTCAGCATTTCTGGTAAGGCATTCTATGTCCTTATAGTTACACTATCAATAAGATTGAGGACCTTCTTTTCTTTGTACAGCTATTATCAGCATGTCCACACATGTCTAAGATTTGAGCAGCTGGATATATTGGGAGCTATTAGTTTTTGGAATTGACCAAGTGGAAAACAATTTTTTCCAGTCTGCAGTTTCCATGTTCTTAGTTGCTACAGCGTTGGTTTGAATCTGGGCTTTGCAGGAGATAAAGGGGAAAGTTTTCTACAGCTTTCTTCACCATTCTAAAATTCTGACTTAAATATCAAAAGAATTTGTTATAAATAATTACCGGTAAAGTAAGAGTGATATGTGTAAAAATACTTGAAGAGAAAAATAAAAAACATACCTGCCACCTGAGCTGGATCCACCAGAGTGTGTCTAGAGATGGAAATTAGTTTGCTCAGCAAATGAACAGTCATCTCCTGAGTGGAAGCTGAGGTAAAGCCCTTAAGGAATAACTGCTGGAGGCCAGGAAAACTGTTCCACTTCAATTTGCTTTGCACTTTTTCAATCTTCTCCCGACTCTCTGTCTTATCCAGAGGCAACTGTGTGAGCAGTTTGTTAAGCAGTTTTAGTGCCAAAAGGTACTCATATTCATAGTCTGACTCTAGTAGAGCCGTAGCTATCCAGAAAATGGTGGCCATCAGGCTACTTGGGTCAGTAGTTGGTTGCTGGTCAGGCATTTCTCCCTCTCTAAGAGAGGATAGGCTTCGAGTCCTTGCTAGGTTACCATAGTTCATCCTCCCATCCAAAATATCCAGTGTATTACTTCGACGTCTGTCACACCGTCTGTCTCCCAGTAGACTGGCTCGCAAGGAGTTACTTCTTGCATGACAACTATGGTGAGTTAGGAAACCACTGGTACTGAGTGGGCTTGTGCTTAGGTTCAATTGTCCAGTGCTTTTCCTGTTAGCTGCCAACTTAGTGCCCATTAAGGGATCAGTTAAATGTGTTCTGTAATAAGATGGAGACAAATACAAAAGATCATTTACATGTTTAAATCAAGTGCAAATTTTAATATTAGTCTGTGTAAATACAAGTAGTGTAGATTATGATAACTTGCGTTATGTGCATTAATTCATTTTCTTTAAAGCTCGTGTCCTCCGTTTTAAATCCTTACATCGTTGGTTTCACCCAGGTTTAATAATTCGCTTCAAAATTGTATATTGCAGCCAGCCTACATCCTCCACTCTGAATTATTGTTTAAGGTCAATCATTCAGGGCCACTTTCAAAATCATTTCCAAATGACTTCAGCACTCCCACAAAGTCCCGAAAGACGTGCTTGTTAGGTGAATTGGACATTCTGAATTCTCCCTCTGTGTACCCGAACAGGTGCTGGAGTGTGGCGACTAGGGGATTTTCAAGTAACTTCATTGCAGTGTTAATGTAAGCCTACTGGTGACACTAATAAAGATTATTATTATTGCTATCCCCCCCATTAAAGATCTCTGTGACCATGTTTAGTTTCTTTGTCCTAATCTTTAACTTCTCCTTTCCCCTTAATGTGCTTGTCATGGTCTTCTGGCACAGTATAAATATAAATTTATGTTGCTGATAAATATGGAATTGAATGTTAGGTACCATATACATCTTTCTTGTTTTAGGCTTGTTTAAATTATTTCCCCCCATGTACAATTCCTTCAGGCCAGCAACTAATGAAGCCGAGGGTCAGTGACCTACATCCAGGCCTTCACCCATGCTGCTGCCCTGAACCAGTTAGTGGGAGCCAAGTCATTATGTGTGGAATAATTCTTCCTCCTTCCACTCGGCATTTCATCTGAAACAACATGGTGATCAGAAGGTAAATTGTGTGGGAGGATTAGATTCCTTTCTAATCACGCCACAAGGTATTATATTCCAAATTGGTATCCCATCTTAGTTCCTCTTTCCTGGTGAGGCAATTGCATATCAACCTTTACTTGGATTACCAAAGTATTCTAACAGGAGATAATATTTGGAATTTTGAATTACAATTGAATATTTTAAAAAATAAATAGAACTTATCTTTTTAGACAGATAAGTTCAAGTTATTAAAAAAAACCATAGTTCTGTTAGGTAATTCAAAAGTACACACATGGGTTGCAATATTCTGTTCAGCCCAGAGAGGTTTCCTGCATCTTAAAGACTAAATTATTCCATCTCTTGCACTCTATTGAACCGTGCGCTTGAAAACAACCAACTCAAATTTTCAAACGATGAAAAGGTTTAAGTTTTTAAGAGTATCAGTATAATTTAAGAGAGATGAATGTACTCCTGGATGCAGCCAAGCCTCATAACCAGGTTACCTAATGACATGTGCTGGAGAATGCTTTGAAGCAAATATCCACAGCTTTTAGTTACATGTATTTAAATATTAAAAAAATGTATACTTGGGTTAAAATATATAAGCTTTAAAGACGGACATAAAATGAACTAGATGTACAGTCAATTGTCAAATTATCAAAGAACATGTCAAAGGTACTTACTGAGAAAGTGCAGAAAGCAGATCATACTGCTTCATAGTGTCTGCTAATGTGTCAATGGCAGACTCAAGAGTGAGCAGCAGTTCTATAACAAAACCCTGTTAACAGAAATATTAACATGAAATCTTACAGTTCTAAGAATACAAATCCAAAAGTGTGCAAGTTGAACAGTTTTTTGTCAAGAGGCTAGATGACTAGATCAATGTGAAGAAATGTTTTGTTCTTAAATGAACTTTTCAGAAAGATCACTGTATTGAGGTCAGGAACAGGAACTGCCTATTCCAAATGAGCGAAGGTTAATTGTACAGGCGGCACGGTGGCACAGTGGTTAGCATTGCTGTCTCACAGCCCCGTGGACCCGGGTTCAATTCCAAACTTGGATGACTGTCTGTGTGAAGTTGCACTTTCTCCCAGTGTCTGCGAGGGTTTCTTTCGGTTAGGTAGGTTGGCCACGCTAAATGACCCCTTAGCGTGCAAAGATATGCAGGTTAGGTGGATTGGCCATGATCAACGGGCGCGATTACAGGGATAGGGCAGGAGAGTGGGGTAGGTAGAGTGCTCTTTCAGCGAGTCGGTGTAAACTCGATTGGCTGAATGGCCTTTCTGCACTGTAGGGATTCTCTATTACAGTACAACCTCAAACACAACTCTAGCTAAAATAAGCTAACTCGACATAGAGAAAAACTGGGTTCCTCTAGCGTGAAAGACTTGATGCAAAATGCAGCAGAGACTTCAAATTAACACCAAATGTATTGCTACAATAGACTGACTTTGTTGATATAAATGATTTTTTAACTATGTATTGAATGTGAAACTGTACTGATGTAGTAATGTAAATGCGTCAACTCCAATTAACATTTTCACTAGCCAACAGTCAGGTAACTATATAATTGTGGTTTCTGGTTCAGATCTTTTTTACATGATGAATACAATTGTGAATTGAGATGCAAGGCGGTTGGTTAGTTCAATTGGCTGGGTGGCTGGTTTACCCGCCTTCTCAACCTTGCCCCTCGCCTGAGTTGTGGTGACCCTCAGGTTAAACCACCATCAGTCAGCTCTCCAAGGGGAAACTGCGGCAACATTTACATTTTATTGAGACACAGTCACAAATTAAATATAATAATAATTTTCCATAATTGATACGCAGAATTATTTTGTTACTTTAATTACAAATTTACTGATTTACCTGAGCCTCTTCCCCTGCATCTCCAACTGTTTCAACAAGTCTCGAAAGTACATCAGAGAGTGTAGTTACAGTCAGTGGCTGTTTTAGGGCTCTGAAGATCTGGAATGACCTTCCAGCATAATGTCTGTTCGAACATGAAAGTGCTGTCTGCAAGGCCACTTCACTGAGAAGCTGCTCCAGCTGAAAACCTAGTTTAATGAATACCAGAAAAGAATAGATTAAAATTTAAAGTGTTCAGATTGCAAAAAATATATTTAAGAATTTGCACTAAGAGTATGCACTCTGATTACCTGATCTTGACTGCTTGAATATGGAAATGACATGTTTTAAAAACACAGTTAATTGTTCAGCAGTTTTAATGTTTGGATTCTTAGGAGAGACATCTTCATGGTTCCATAGTGGCCCTCGTTTTCTTTCAGAAGTGAAGATAAATAAATATTTATAAGTATTAAAATATAAACAGTTATAATTTTTCATTATGTGCCAAGATAAATAACTGTGGTGGCCTGAAATTTCCTGTGGGACCGTATTCAGGAAATTACCCTCAAAATTACACCCACTTGATGTCAAAAATGTCCTGTGAATCTAAGGCAAGTCATAGAAAGCTCTCTGTCCTAAAACTTTTTCAAGAATTCACTTAAATTGCTCAGTAGCGAGTCCACATTGTACCAAAAATTTGTTCCTCACGATTGGATCAGCTATTACTGTCATGAAGGTGACCTGCTATTTTGTGGAGGGTAACATGCAGGCCCTCCTGCATGAGATAGACCCATTACCTAACTCACAACCATACCCCAACCATCATGTTTGGATAGGAGGTGGACATGGAAGGATGTGACAGAGGCACTCAGTACCACATCCCCATTCCCTGGGGCAATGGTGTAATTGCAAAATGTTTCAATGATCTAATAAATGCAGGGAACATAAGATACTCAACATGCTCTTCTTTTCTTCTCACACCACTCTGTAGGCTCCAGCACATTCAAATCTGTGAGGTGAAATGCCTCGATTAGCAAATTATTGAATTTTTAATTACTCACCTTGTGGTTATAAATTCGATGAGTGTTTTCACCTTCTCATCTTGGTCTGCAGAAATATCCACTTCATTTAAAGTGGTGGGAGTGAGCTGGGGAATGGCAGTACTGGTAGTTCCTAAGCTGATGCTAGAAGAGGTAGAACTTGAGCTGAGTCCTGAGTCGGTCATTGGTGATGGCTGGTAATCTGGTGCAAATTCACTGCCACCTGCTGGAAGAATATATATTTTTTAAAGTTATGATCATTTTCAGGCTGCTTGTACACCACAAGTCGTGGCCAAAATTATGCCAGGACGCTGCACTGCTGTAACTTGGATTGATTTTATAATTTGTAGGAACATAGTCCCTGAAGCCTATTTTACCATTCAATGAGAGCATAGCTGATTGGTGGTGAAACTCCATGGGCGCGATTCTCTGAAATGGAGACAGAGTATTCACACCGTCGTGAACGCCGTCGAGGTTCACGACGGCGCGAAACTGCCCCTATCCCGACCGATTCAGGGCCCGAAAATGGGCTAGGAGCGGCGCCGCGTCATTTACGCGCGCCAGGCCATGGCGCCGTGTGAAGGTGGCTCGCATACATGACGTGGCCGGAACCGCATAACTGCCGTCACCAGTGCATGCGCGGGCTGGCCGGCGCCAACCCACGCATGCGTGGTTGCCGTCTTCCCCGAGTCCGCCCCGCAAGAAGATGTCTGACGGATCTTGCGGGGCTGCAGAAGAAAGGAGGTCCTCCTTCAGAGAGGCCGGCCCGACGATCGGTGGGCACTGATCGCGGGCCAGACCCCATTTGAGGCCCCCCCCCCCCCCCCCCCCCCGGTGTAGGATTCCGCCCTCCCCCCGGTCGCCCCTCCCAGCATTCCCGCGCTGTTCCCGCCGGCAGCGACCAGGTGTGGACGGCGCCAGGGGGAACCCGCCGTTTTGGGCAGGGCGCTCAGCCCATCCGGCACTGAAAATCGCGGGGGTACCGGTGAATCGCCATTTTGGCTGTCTCGGGCGATTCACTGGACCGCGCCGCGCAAAACGCGATTGTGCCAATCTGGCCGCTTCCGTGAATCGCGGGAGGGCGTCGGACCGGCGTCGTGGGAAAATTTGGCGACCCAGGCGATTCTCCGAAATGGTGCGGGAGCAGAGAGTCGCGCCCCATATACCCGCCCTTAATAACTTTGTCAACAAATATCTATCACTCTCAGCTTATGATCCCAACTATCAGAATACTGGACATGCCTGAAACTTAATAGGATCTGGCTTGATAGACCATAATCATTTTAAAAATGCAATGTGTGGAAGAACAAAGGGCAAGAGAAAAGCAGCAGGATTCCAAGATTAAATTGAAACACAAAATAATCTTTACTATACAAACTTGAAAACAAACACAAAGTAATAAGTCAATAGGTACACAAGAGCAAAAAATGATTCTAAACAATGTGGGCTTCTACCTCAAACTCAATCCAAGAGGCCCAGCCCAGCTTAATCTTTTTATTGTAGCTTTCACTCTGAAATTCTTTAAAACATTTTCAGACTCTGATGGCCCATTCCTTTTTCTCTGGGTCTGGCTGTACAAGCTACAGTTCAGGTCAATGGCATATCCTTAACACACAACCTCCTTATCCAAGTACAGGTGTCGCTGACGGTCACACGTCACGACCCTGCAGACACACACAGCCATTCCCTTCACATCCATTCCATAGCTGGACTTCTCCTCTCTTTACAGAGTTACACGTTCCTACTCAATTCTCAAGAACTCCCTCTTTTCCTTTCTCAATGTTAATAACTAATCTCTCCAGTTAAAGACAACAGAGTAGATGTCTGCTCCCTCCAGGCCAGCTTGTTTTACACTTACTTTTTCTGAACAAAATCAAACCCACCAGTTTTCCTTTTAGAGCATAGCTCCACCCTCATAAATTTTCACCACAGCAACCTCAGGGCTATTTTACTTCTAAAAGCTTCTCAGTTGGGTCAAAAATTCAAACATGGTTTGGAAACACACCTAGGCATATCAAACCAAACCGCAAGTACAACCACAAAATTCACATTAAACTGAAACCAAAACTCCACATTATTAACCCTTAATAAGATTTAAAATCAATTGACCTAGTAGCAATGCCATTTCCAGAAATGAGTGTTTCTTAATTTCACTTCTGAAAAGTGTGGTTCTAATTTTTAGATGATGCCCCTAGTCCGAGATACACCAACTAACAGAAATAGTTTCGCTCTACCCTTTCTATTCCCCTTTATATAATGAGCAGCATTCCATTAGTCTTTTTCTCATCAACTAAGTAATGGAAGGTGTGGTAGACAATGCTATTAAGTTTCCATGCTGTTACTCAACAACAACTTGCTCATCGATGCTTAGCTTGGGTTTCGCCAGGGGCACTCTTGCAGATTTTATTATAGCCTTGGTCTAAACATAGATAAAGAGCTGAAATTCCAGGGGTGAGTAATTTGATGGACATCAAAGAAAAATTTGACCAAGTGTGGCATCAAGGATTCCAAGCAAAACTGAAGTCAATAGGAATTGGGGGGGGGGGTTTACCTCTGCACTGTTTGGAGTCATACCCGACACAAAGAAAGATGGTGGTGGTTGTTGGAGGTCAATCATCTCAACCCCAGGACATCACTGCAAGTGTTCCTCAGGGTAGTATCCTACGCCCAACCATCTTCAGCTACTTCATCAACTACCTTCTCGCTCCAATACAAGGTCATGTTCAGTACCATTTGCAACTCTTTAGCTACTGCAGCACTGTGCCACATGCTGCAAGACCTGGACAACATTCAGGCTTTGGCTAAGTGGCAAGTAACATTTGTACCACTCAAGTGCGAGGCAATGACTATATTCACCAAGACTGAGTCTAAGCATCTTTTCCTCAATATTCAATGGCATTATCATCAGTAAAATCCCCACCATCAACATCCTGAGGGTTACCATTGACTTAACTGGACTGGCATATTTAAAAACAGTGGCTACAAGAGCAGCTAGTAACTCATTCACTCCCTCCACCACTAACAAGCAGTCTTAGTAGCAGATATACTGCATAAACAGCTCAAGACTCCTTCAACAACACTTTCAAAACTTGAATCTTTATCACCTGGAAGAACAAAGGCAGCAGGTGCGTGGGAACACTGGCACAAGCAAGTTCTCCTCCAAATCCTGCATCATTCTGATATGGAACTGCAGTCATTCCTTCACTGCCACAACAGAAGTAAGGCTCACTGGTCTATAGTTACCGGGGTTGTCTCTACTCCCCTTCTTGAACAAGGGGACAACATTTGCTATACTCCAGTCTTCTGGCACTATTCCTGTTGACAAAGATGACTTAAAGATCAAAGCCAAAGGCTCAGCAATCTCCTCCCTAGCTTCCCAAAGAATCCTAGGATAAATCCCATCCGGCCCAGGGGACTTATCTATTTTCACCCTTTCCAGAATTGTTAACACCTCCTCCTTATTAACCTCAAGCCCTTCTAGTCTAGTAGCCTGAATCTCAGTATTCTCCTCGACAACATTGCCTTTTTCCTGTGTGAATACTGACGAAAAATATTCATTTAGCACCTCTCCTGTCTCCTCGGACTCCAAGCACAACTTCCCACTACTGTCCTTGACTGGCCCTACTCTTACCCTAGTCATTCTTTTATTCCTGACATATCTATAGAAAGCTTTAGGGTTATCCTTGATCCTACCTGCCAAAGACTTCTCATGTCCCCTCCTGGCTCTTCTTAGCTCTCTCTTTAGGTCCTTCCTAGCTAACTTGTAACTCTCGAGCGCCCTAACTGAACCTTCATGTCTCATCTTTACATAAGCCTCCTTCTTCCTCTTGACAAGTGATTCAACTACTTTAGTAAACCAAGGTTCTCTCGCTCGACCACTTCCTTCCTGCCTGACAGGTACATACTTATCAAGGACACGCAGTAGCTGTTCCTTGAACAAGCTCCACATTTCTATTGTGCCCATCCCCTGCAGTTTTCCTCTCCATCTGATGCATCTTAAGTCTTGCCTTATCGCATCATAATTGCCTTTCCCCCAGATATAACTCTTGCCCTGCGGTATATACATATCCCTTTCCATCACTAAAGTAAACGTAATCGAATTGTGGTCACTATCGCCAAAGTGCTCACCTACCTCCAAATCTAACACCTGTCCTGGTTCATTACCCAGTACCAAATCCAATACAGCCTTGCCTCTCGTTGGCCTATCTACATACTGTGTCAGGAAACCCTCCTGCACACATTGGGCAAAATCGGACCCATCTAAAGTACTCGAACTATAGCGTTTCCAGTCAATATTTGGAAAGTTAAAGTCCCCCATAACAACTACCCTGTTGCTTTCACTCCTATCTAGAATCATCTTTGCAATCCTTTCCTCTACATCTCTGGAACTTTTCGGAGGCCTATAGAAAACCCCTAACAGGGTGACCTCTCCTTTCCTATTTCTAACCTCAGCCCATACTACCTCAATTGACGAGTCCTCATCAAACGTCCTTTCTGCCACCGTAATACTGTCCTTGACTAACAATGCCACGCCTCCCCCTCTTTTACCACCTTCCCTGAGCTTACTGAAATATCTAAACCCCGGCACCTGCAACAGCCATTCCTGTCCCTGCTCTATCCATGTCTCCGAAATGGCCACAACATCGAAGTCCCAGGTACCAACCCATGCCGCAAGTTCACCCACCTTATTCCGGATGCTCCTGACATTGAAGAAGACACACTTTAAACCACCTTCCTGCCTGCCGGTACACTCCTGCAACTTTAAAACCTCACTCATGACCTCACTACTCTCAACCTCCTGTATACTGGAGCTACAATTCAGGTTCCCAAGCCCCTGCTGAACTAGTTTAAACCCTCCCGAAGAGCATTAGCAAATTTCCCCCCCAGGATATTGGTACCCCTCTGGTCCAGGTGTAGACCATCCCGTTTGTAGAGGTCCCACTGACTAGAAAGTAGAACTACAGTGAACAAGATTATTCCAAACAGGGATGTGCTATAATGTTTGATAATTTTGGTCACTTTTCTGTTCTAGAGAAAATTGTCTAACTAGATTTGCTGAGTTAAAACAATATATTGTATAAGATATCAATCATGTTGGACGTATGAGCGAGAAACATTTCATTTCCCCAAAGTTTTATGTACCATTCTTCAATCTTGATCAAATATAATTAGTTTCTGCAACTTTTCAAAGTAGTTGCAATTTAATACATGACTATATGTTGCAGAATACTTCAATTTTGGAAATGTGACACTGTTCTTGAATTCTATATTTCATAAATAAGTGGCACCATCTCCGGGAGTCAAAAAGAAGCAATAACATCACTAACACTGGTTCATTAATGGGTTATACACAACAGTAACTGACCTGTAAAACTATACTCTACATGAGTGGTTGGTTTGACAGTGAGCACCTTAGGCTCAGTAAACTCCCTGTTCCTGAGGAGAACGGAGGCCATAGCTTGAACATTACTGTTATAGGCCATTACTATAAGCAAGTGCAACAGCAGTCGCTTACAATGTTCATATACTTCAGGATGCTGGTGATCAAATCCTGTACAGACAAAACAAAACTTGTTAATTTATCATTTGTTATTTTGTATTCAACAATTCATTCAATTCAAACTGTTTTTTTTCAAAACTGTATATTCCCTTAATAATGCCAAAACAAGTACTTTGTTTTACATTAAGTTCTAAAATATTTTTGGATTATTACCATTAATGAAAAATAATTCTCATTTGCTGCACTGTAGATATTTTTTCCATTCTTCTAGATCAGCTGACTAGATGACTAGCGTGTGGTTCAGAATAATGTCAACAGCGTGGGTTTGATTCTCTTCTGACTGAGGTAAACCCGGGACATGCCTCCCTAACCTGTCCCCAAGAAGGGAAGGCAATGGCAAGCCCCCACTGATAAAAAAAACTACCAAGACGACAGCTCAGGTTGAAACATCAGCAGACAATGAGCTAAGGACCTGCCTTCAGGCAGAGCACACATGAATTAATGAATGGCAGGCTAAATTGGTTTGCTACTGTTTCAAGGCCCCACAGCAAAAAAATAATAAATGTCTAGAATTATCAAAAGGGCTGTACTTTTCAATATACAAAGTCAAGCAAATGTGTAAAAAAAAATCAGGAGTAGGGGGACCTGGGTAAAAATGTGACTACATCATTGAAGGTGGCAGGACAGCCGAATAAAGTATACGGTATCCTGGGCTTTATTACTATGGGCATAGAGTGCAAAAGCAAGGAGGTTATGTTAAACGCACATAAAGCGCTAATGTAGCCTCAACTGGAGTGGTGTGTCCAGTTCTGGGAGCCACACTTAGAAAGATGTGAAAGGTGTACAGAGAGTGCAGAAAATATTCACAAGAATGGTGTGATGAAATCTGTGGTTTCAAAGGTTTTTTTTGAGGCAGACCCTAATTGAAAATGGATACTGAACACTGAATCTGAAAAGGGAACCTGAAAAAGGAAACAGAGAAGGGAAACATCCTCCCAGTCACTAAGGAAATTAAAACTGAAAAAATTAAAAATTAAATGAAAATCACTTATTGTCACAAGTAGGCTTCAAATGAAGTTACTGTGAAAAGCCCCTAGTCGCCACATTCCGCTGCCTGTTCAGGGAGGCTGGTACGGGAATTGAACCCGCACTGTTGGCCTGCCTTGGTCTGCTTTAAAAGCCAGCTATTTAGCCCACTGTGCTAAACCAGCCCCATTGTGCTAAACCAGCCCCATTAAAACTGAACCTTGAAACCAAAACATCTGGGGATACTAAAACGTGTTGAGGGTATATAAAGGGACGCAGAGCCATCCAAGCTCAGTAGCAGTAGTTCAGGAGTCCAGTGGTGCAGTAACAGGCAGGTTGAAGAGAGGCCAGATCCAGAAGATAAGAATAAATTGATGCAGCTGTTTATGTTACTTAAAGATTACATTAGTGTATCTATGCCACCTAGACCAAATTGAGAAGGTTCTGCAGCCATGTGCCATTTTTGATTAAGAATGTGCCTGTAGAACCCAGCTTAGTTGAGTGCTGCTAGAAGATGAGACAGATCAGAGCTAAAAGGTTTTGTCAGGAAAACAGAGTTTTGAAGGACTTTGCCACTAAATTTGATTACCTGTGTGGACTGATGAGCCAATTTGTAACATCTGCTTTAGTTGTATCTGCCATTGAATGTGTAATATTTAGTTTATAATCAACCATAATTTGCCTGTTAATTCATGTTTAACTTATGGGGATTCTTACTTGTAGGGTATCAATGGTTAGCTAAGATAGTACTTTCATTGTTCAACTCTTGTATAGTAAATTTTCTTCTGTTTTTAAAACATGGAAACTTGCGGCTTCATTCTTTGAGTACATAATTGAGATTTTGAATTGCTTCTCTTTTCAAAATTATTTTTTTACTGATCTTTACCAAGATCGTAACAATGGTTCCAGGGATGAAGAACTTAAATTACGCAAATAGATTGAAAAAGTTGGGACTGTTTACCTTGGAGAAGGAAACACGGAGAGGAAGTTTGATGGCTGCGTTCAAAATCATGAGGGTTCTGGAAAAATAGTTAGGGAAAAACTGTTCCCATTGGTGGAAGGATCAAAAACCAGAGGGCACAGATTTAAGGTGATTGGCAAAAGCAGCAAAGATAACATGAGGTTAGGGTGTGGAATGCACTGTCTGAAGTTTGATGAAAGCAGGTTCAATTCAAGAGGGAACTGAATTATTATCGGAAAAGGAAGAACACGCAGGGCTGCGGGAAGAAAGTGGGGGAATGGCATGAGGTGAATTGCTCCCTCAGAGAGCAGGCATAGACTTGACGGGCCAAATGCCCTCTGTCTGTGGTGTGAGCATTCTGTGATCATTTGAAATTCTAACACATTAACATGTACAGAATGGGCAAATAGTATGTACTGTTTTTGCAAGTGTTCAAAAACAACACTGTTTCACTTGTTTTTAATTTACACCTTCCTTTTACAGAATATATTAGCAAAAATCATATTCTTTTATGATTGAAACTACACTTACAATTTTGCTGAAGTAGGGGGAGCATTTTGGAGATAGTGACCACAATTCTGTGACTTTCACTTTAGTAATGGAGAGGGATAGGTACGTGCAACAGGGCAAGGTTTACAATTGGGGGAAGGGTAAATACGATGTTGTCAGATGTTGCATAAGTTGGGAACATAGGCTGGCAGGGAAGGACACAAGTGAAATGTGGAACTTGTTCAAGGAACAGGTGCTACGTGTCCTTGATATGTATGTCCCTGTCAGGCAGGGAAGAGATGGTCGAGTGAGGGAACCATGGTTGACGAGAGAGGTTGAATGTCTTGTTAAGAGGAAAAAGGTGACTTATGTAAGGCTGAGGAAACAAGGTTCAGATAGGGCATTGGGAGGGATACAAGATAGCCAGGAGGGAACTGAAGAAAGGGATTAGGAGAGCTAAGAGAGGGCATGAACAATATTTGTCGGGTAGGATCAAGGAAAACCCCAAGGCCTTTTACACACATGTGAGAAATATGAGAATGACTAGAGCGAGGGTAGGTCCGATCAAGGACAGCAGCGGGAGATTGTGTATTGAGTCTGAAGAGATAGGAGAGGTCTTGAACGAGTACTTTTCTTCTGTATTTACAAATGAGAGGGGCGATATTGTTGGCGAGGACAGTGTGAAACAGATTGGTAAGCTCGAGGAAATACTTGTTAGGAAGGAAGATGTGTTGGGCATTTTGAAAAACTTGAGGATAGACAAGTCCCCCGGGCCTGACGGGATATATCCAAGGATTCTATGGGAAGCAAGAGATGAAATTGCAGAGCCGTTGGCAATTATCTTTTCATCCTCACTGTCAACAGGGGTGGTACCAGGGGATTGGAGAGTGGCGAATGTCGTGCCCCTGTTCAAAAAAGGAACTAGGGATAACCCTGGGAATTAAAGGCCAGTTAGTCTTACTTCGGTGGTAGGCAAAGTAATGGAAAGGGTACTGAAGGATAGGATTTCTGAGCATCTGGAAAGACACTGCTTGATTAGGGATAGTCAGCACGGATTTGTGAGGGGTAGGTCTTGCCTTACAAGTCTTATTAAATTCTTTGAGGAGGTGACCAAGCATGTGGATGAAGGTAAAGCAGTGGATGTAGTGTACATGGATTTTAGTAAGGCATTTGATAAAGTTCCCCATGGTAGGCTTATGCAAAAAGTAAGGAGGCATGGGATAGTGGGAAATTTGGCCAGTTGGATAACGAACTGGCTAACCGATAGAAGTCAGAGAGTGGTGGTGGATGGCAAATATTCAGCCTGGATCCCAGTTACCAGTGGTGTACCGCAGGGATCAGTTCTGGGTCCTCTGCGGTTTGTGATTTTCATTAATGACTTGGATGAGGGAGTTGAAGGGTGGGTCAGTAAATTTGCAGACGATACGAAGATTGGTGGAGTTGTGGATAGTAAGGAGGGCTGTTGTCGGCTGCAAAGAGACATAGATAGGATGCAGAGCTGGGCTGAGAAGTGGCAGATGGAGTTTAACCCTGAAAAGTGTGAGGTTGTCCATTTTGGAAGGACAAATATGAATGCGGAATACAGGGTTAACGGTTGAGTTCTTGGCAATGTGGAGGAGCAGAGAGATCTTGGGGTCTATGTTCATACATCTTTGAAAGTTGCTACTCAAGTGGATAGAGTTGTGAAGAAGGCCTATGGTGTGCTCGCGTTCATTAACAGAGGGATTGAATTTAAGAGCCGTGAGGTGATGATGCAGCTGTTCAAAACTTTGGTAAGGCCACATTTGGAGTACTGTGTACAGTTCTGGTCGCCTCATTTTAGGAAGGATGTGGAAGCTTTGGAAAAGGTGCAAAGAAGATTTACCAGGATGTTGCCTGGAATGGAGAGTAGGTCTTACGAGGAAAGGTTGAGGTTGCTAGGCCTTTTCTCATTAGAAAGGAGAAGGATGAGGGGCGACTTGATAGAGGTTTATAAGATGAGCAGTGGAATAGATAGAGTAGACAGTCAGAGACTTTTTCCCCGGGTGGAACAAACCATTACAAGGGGACATAAATTTAAGGTGAAAGGTGGGAGATATAGGAGGGATATCAGAGGTAGGTTCTTTACCCAGAGAGTAGTGGGGGCATGGAATGCACTGCCTGTGGAAGTAGTTGAGTCGGAAACATTAGGGACCTGCAAGCAGCTATTGGATAGGTACATGGATTACGGTAAAATGATATAGTGTAGATTTATTTGTTCTTAAGGGCAGCACGGTAGCATTGTGGATAGCACAATTGCTTCACAGCCCCAGGGTCCCAGGTTCGATTCCGGCTTGGGTCACTGTCTGTGCGGCGTCTGCATGTCCTCCCCGTGTCTGCGTGGGTTTCCTCCGGGTGCTCCGGTTTCCTCCCACAGTCCAAAGATGTGCGGGTTAGGTGAATTGGCCAATGATAAATTGCCCTTAATGTCCAAATTGCCCTTGGTGTTGGGTGGAGGTGTTGAGTTTGAGTAGGGTGCTCTTTCCAAGAGCCGGTGCAGACTCAAAGGGCCGAATGGCCTCCTTCTGCACTGTAAATTCAATGATAATCTATGATTAATCTAGGACAAAGGTTCGGCACAACATCGTGGGCCGAAGGGCCTGTTCTGTGCTGTATTTTCTATGTTCTTTTTTCTAGGGAACAGAGGTCATTTTCATACAGCTTTGTCTGAAGTCAGTTACTCTTTGAAGGTCTGGCTCAAGTTAGCATGCAGGAAACTATGGGTCATTATTCTAGCACCCTGCCCAAGATCACCCGTGCCAGCAATTAAAATAACATATTTTTACTTCCAAATTACCTATAAATATTGCATGAAGCAAAAGATGCATGTAGTTTCCCCATTCCACCTTTACGCTGTGATCAACTATTAGATCTGTCAGAAGGATCACTGCTATGTTACACCTAAGGATAAAACAAAACAGTTGCAGTTTTAGAACTATAGGAATGGAATGTAACTGTCTAAAATATTAGCAATGGATTTCTGAAAATTGAAACAATATAACTGCTGATTTTTTTTTTTTTACAGTGCAATTCATTTAATGGCAAGACAAATAATTGACAAACCCAGTAAGCAGGAGTGAGATGCAAAAATAGATTGTCAAACAGGTTCATATACTGGAACATATTCACTCATTTAAACAAAACATACTAAACATTTTATTTAGTAGTTCTGTAAGACAAACCCAAAATATGTCTGTTTTTCCTCCCTTATAAATTCTTATGGTCACTGAGCAGCAAGATATCAGTCTGAGGGAATGGAACACTTCCATTCTAATAGTTTAATGCCACCTTGTGGAGTACGGCTGTTACTCAGCCGTGGGTATATTTATCGTTTCCCGCAACATACGGTTTCAAAAATAACTTTCTCTGACAAGGTCAGTGCAAATAATTTTTTAAAAAGCTTTGAAGTAGGCAAACATTCCTCACATCAACCATGGACAAAAGACGCACTCTACAGGAAGGTCAACCACTTGACTTCATCATAAAACTAATATCAGTATTTTCTGATTATCCAAACTGTGGTACTAAAATAGTTTAACAATTAAAAATCCAATGTGGATTACATGGAAACAAGTTAGTTCACACCTATTCTAGGATCTCAACTTGTCACCACATATATATTTCGCTGAATACATATGGTTTTGGTAATTTTGTACATTGGATGTTGGAATCATTTAATCATTATAGTTTGTATGAAGCATTGTATGTTATTGCGATAGTCACTGACCTCTGCAGTGGTATCCCTGGGGTACCAGTCTCAGGCAGATAATCAGCCAGTGGTGACCAACTTCCGCCAGTAGGAGGAAATGGCAATGGCTCTGCTTTGTTGAGTTCCATCACTTTCAGCCTCCAGTTTGCATAAATGGGCATGGAATCACCTATTAAATTTACAGAATGGAATAGTGGAATTAGCACAGGAACATGGTTGACTGAAGATCCTTCCCAGACACCAGAATAGTCTTCAGTCTTTTACACACAATGTGTAAAATTAATTTTCTTTGCATTCAGATACAGTTGCACTATAATGAAATAATATTAAAAGGTGAGAGAGTGTCTTGCAAGTTGAAAACATGTTTGCTAAAATTAATAATTCTAGAAATATAAATTATTTACAATTACAGTTTATATTATTCTAACCATATTTATCATTCAATATTTAATCAAGTGTGGCACTTTTAACAATGTAATTGCTTAGTAGACATACAGTCCAAATAACACATTTTATACGTTTGAAACATTAAAGGGGTTTCACGGTGAACTAGAAAACGCTTCACAATATATTAATATACGCACTCTTCTCTTCTTCATAGGATCCTCCGGAGCTGCTGCTGTAACGAGACTCAAGCCGATGATGCTGCCGGTTTAGATTACTATTCAGCCCACTATAGATATCGATATGTCCATAACTAGAGAAAACAATTAAATTTGACCATATAGTCCACACATGTAAAACTTAGAAACAAAAGGCCATACAATGTTTTTAATCTCGCTACAATTTTCATATTTCCTCTTCAAATAATTTTAGATGAAAGATTTTGCTGGCATCACATCAGTCTATTTTTGATTGTCAGCAAACTGATGCAAGGTGCTAGCAAACTACACTTTCTCTGCAATAACCTGCTCATCAATACTCAGTTTGGTTTCCAACAGGACCACGTGACTCCTGACTTCATTATGGCCTTGGTCCAAACACAGTCAAAATCACTGAACTCGGAGGTGAGGTGAGAGTGACTGCTCTTGATATCAGGCCGCTTTTCACCAAGTATAGCCCTAGCAAAATGGGAGTCAAGGGAATTAGGGGAAAGTTATCCACTGTTTGGAGTCATGTCTAGCACACAAAGGAAGATGGTTGTGGCTGTTGGAGGCCAATCATCTCAGTCCCAAGATTCCACTGCAGGAGTTCCTCCGGTTGGTGTTCTCGGCCCAACCATCTTCAGCTGCTTCATCAATGATCTTACAAGGTCAGAAATAGGGACATTCGCTAATGCTCATTGACCATCTCCAACAAGAGAGAATCTATCAATCTCCCTTCGACATTCAATGTCATAACCATCACTGAATTCCCCACCATTAACATCCTGGAGGGGTTACCATTGACCAGAAACATAACTGGACTAGCCATATAATTACTGTAACTACAAGAGTAGATCAGAGGCTGGGAATACTGTGGCGACTAACTTACCTCCTGACTTTCCAAAATCTGTCTATTATCTACAAGGCACAAGTCAGTGGAGTGTGATGGAATAATACTCTCCGCTTACCAAGATGAGTGTGGCTCCAACAACACTCAAGTTGTTCATGACAAAGCAGCCTGCTTGATTCGCACACCATTCACCCATTTAAAGAAACATTCACTCATCCATTTCTTCCACCACCAATGCACAGCAGCAGCATGTACCATTTACAAGGTGCACTGCAGCAATTCACCAAGTCTCCTTCAGGAACACCTTCCAACCCGTGACCTCTACAACTGAGGACAAGGGCAGCAGATGCATTGGAATGCCACCACCTGCAAGTTCCCTCCATGCCATATGCCATCCTAATTAGGAACCATATCGCTGTTCCTTCACTGTCACTGGGTCAAAATCCTGGAACTTCCTTCCTAACTGTAATATGGGTGTAACCACACCCGATGATTAACCATGCACCATTCTCAAAGGCTCTTGGGGATTAGCAACGAATGCTGGCCTCGACAGCAATGCTCTCATCCCATTAAAGAATTTTAAAAAAAGAATGGCTACTCGATATGTTCAAACACTGTACACCAGCTCTCCTGGATTAGTAAATGTCCATTGGAGCTGATGACATTTGAGAGGGATCAATGGCAATGCTGTTGACATGCAAATACTCAGCAACTCAGATGGTGTGTGCAGGTCACTCACAAGTAATTCCATTGAAGATAAGGTATGCATGCGCCTTTGTAAACTTAAAGATTCTGAACATTGAACTGAACAAGCACTACAAAAAAAAATTAGAGGACAATGGTCAATAGTAAAGGTGGAAAATCAGCATTTAAGTGAGCCCAGGATATCCTTGTGTTCATCTTTACTGAATCGTTGCAGCATTGATGAAACAAAGGATGTGAAAGAAGTCAAAAAGTAAGGCACCCGAGGAAATAAAGTAAATAAAGTCTTGCATTTACATAGTGCCTTTTACTGGCTCAGGGCTTACCAAAGTGTTTAATATCATTGAAATATTTTTGCAGTGTAGTCATTGTTGTAATATAGGAAATGAGTTAATCAATTTGCGGAGAGAAGCTCCCAAATCAGCAATTAAATAAATGACTAGGTCATCTAATGTAGGTATTGGTTGAGGAATAAATGTTGGTCAAGATACTGGGCAAATGCTCCTGCTCTGCCTCGAAGGAAATGAGGAAAACAACAACATAATCTTCAACTTGAACACAACTGCAATATTAATAAACCCTACAAAAATTCAAGAAATTATAACGTAGTATTTGTTTGAAACAAGTACTTACTTATCATCAATAGCAGGATCCTTTGCTAGTTTACTGTCCTGATGACCATCATGTCCAGCCACCATTGTATTGCTGCTGGAAGTGGTACCTAAACATATCAGAAATGGATAAGAAATCAATGAACAGATAAGAAATCAATGGAGTCAAATTGAAATAGTGCAATTAAAGAATAAAATAACAAACCAGATTTTAGAATAAAAATCATACTTGAAATTTCACTATTAAATTGCAAGTGTATGACAAAAGGTAATCCGTCAGTAAACTTTCTGAGTGACACTGGATTTGTCTCTGAACAAAATTATAATCAAGTACACTTCTCAACTTTCCTTTTCTGCCTTTGCCAGTTATGTTTTCATTTCTGCTTCTAATTATGCTGCCGACAATTCTAACTCACATATGTATTTTCATTCATTGATACTATTTGTTTTTTCTTGAAAACAATTCTTCATTGCAGTGTTCATGTAAGCCTACTTGTGACACTAATAAAGATTATTATTAATTGGTAGCATAGCGGCACGTTAGCATTGTGGATAGCACTGTTGCTTCACAGCGCCAGGGTCCCAGGTTTAATTCCCGCTTGGGTCAGTCTGTGCGGAGTCTGCCTGGTCTCCCCATGTCTGCATGGGTTTACTCCAGGTGCTCCGGTTTCTTCCCACAAGTCCCGAAAGACGTGCTTTTTAGGTGAATTGGACATTCTGAATTCTCCCTCAGTGTACCCGAACAGGCGCCGGAGTGTGGCAACTAGGGGCTTTTCATAGTAACTTCATTGCAGTGTTCATGTAAGTCTATTTGGGACAGTAATAAAGATTATTATTAATTGAAAGTATTCTTAAAAGACAATGTGAATTTAAATGTACCAGAAACAAACCTGACCACCTGTCAGTGCTCAGCTGGAACTAAAATTTGGAGTAATTTAAACTTAGTACTGATGACAAGCAGTAAATCTCTAGACACAGAAGTTAGTTATTCTGTCAATCAAACCCTATTACATTTATAAATACGTCTTGCTTAAAGAAAAAGATCAAGATTCATCACGTTTGCCTCATCACACCCTGATAGTCGCATGACTCAATTATATCGAAGAGAATCTGTTTCCAACGCCTGAAGAGTCATAAACCAGAAGGCACACATTTAAGGTGATTGGTGCAAAAACCAGAGGTGACAATGCAACAAGCGGTTAGGATCTGAAATGCATTGCTTTCAAAAAGGAATTAGAAGAAAATATCACAATGATATGGGGAAGGAGCAGGGGAGTGAGACCAATGGCATTGTTTGCCCAAAGCATAGACTTAACAGGTTAAATGGCTGTACTACATTTCTATGAATTATTTTTGAATTTTATTTGTTATGTTGCAAAATAGCAGTTAGCTTGCACAAAGCAAGGTCCAAGCAACAGCATAGGAATAACATTTTGGTAGTGCTCATTGATAAATAAATGTAAGATACCAGGTTAAATCTTTTGCTCTTCTTTGAATATTATTGAATTTTTAGGTTGTATATCTGGATAGTCAGAAGGCACCTCAATTCAAAAGACAGTACCCCTGACAATGTATGACTTTCTCAGTAATACACTGAAGTGTCATCCTAAGTTGAGTGCTCAATGCATCGCCTTCTGTCTCAGAGGTGAAGTGCTACCAATTGAACCAAATTGACACAAAGCATGTCCAGGATTGTTTGAAAGTTCAGGGGTGGCAGGTAAGAGCAGATCTAAACATCAGTACTTGGGAATTAACCTCAAAGGAGAATCATACAGTTATATTGGTTACAGGTGCTAGATAGTCCCCCTTCCTTCTCCAGGTTGCTGCAGTTTAGGAGTTATCAAATTCAGCAAAACCCAATAAAGAGCGTTTTACAATAAAATCTACATACTGAGGCATCAGCTGAGAAGATGCTGCATTCAATCGTGCAAGGTTTCAATTGTGCAAGTTTCTGGCATTAAGTGAGACCGTTGCATGAATAATGGACTGGTTGGGGGGGGGTGAAGAGGAGCAAGGAGAATGAAAAGTGTGGTTGTTTCAAGTTTTTCCAAGAGATAATACTGAGGTAATATTAATACTGATGTTACAGATCATGGCTTGAACACAGTAATTTTAAACTGTCATTCGAAACAAGATGAATCTCTGAATACAAAGTTTTAAAATAAAAGGCTTGAACTACAAAATTTATTCTAAAATTAACTGAGCTAATCCCTCCCAGCCTGAAGAAAAACATCTCTCAACAAGATTTTAATCAAACTACCCTACTGAAGGGATTGAGTCAGGAAAAACGTTTGATTCCGTTCACAAGAAAGTTTTGCCAAAGTTTCATAATGTAGACCCAGGCAGGTTTTTTGTTACTTTTGTTACTTTTTTGCCCTTCCTTCGTTTACAGTACGATATTCAATGAGATTGAGGAAGTGCATGCAATTTCAGATGGTATTAAATTTCCTGTCTCCTTAACCTTCCCCTAGCTGAACTACATGCTTATAAACAGCTGTGTACAGACTAAACAGAAAAACTGTTCTTTTGTTTGCAAGCAATAAAAGTTTGAGACTTAAAAATGAAAGTTACCTGAGGCGATGGAAGGGATTTTGTAGCTAGAAGTGATGCGGTAGTAGGGTGGGTTGTCCATGTGAATGACAGCTGAGCTAACTGGATCAGTCAATTGCAGTTCTGCCACCAGCTCTTCCAACAACTGCATTGTTTTATCTCTGCCCAGATACACAACCACTTTTTTGATCTGTGTAGGATAATGACATAAAAACAATTTTTCACATTTTAAATTAAAGTTTTCCCTGTGATTTCTGCAAACTCCATAATTTTTTTTCATCTTTTCAGTGAGCCAGATTATTGAAGCCAAGGTGTTACTTCACAGCAATAACAAATTATGTTGTGCTATTAACCCATAAAATTATACTCTTTCACAATATTACCACAATGTTGGAAATCTTTTTTTTTAATTAAATATTTTATTGAAAATTTTTGGTCAACCAACACAGTACATTGTGCATCCTTTACACAATATTATAACAACACAAATAACAATGACCTATTTTATAAACAAAAAATGAATAAATAATAAATAACAAAAATGAAAACTAGCCCTAATTGGCAACTGCCTTGTCACAAGTAACACTCTCCAAAAATATAATTTAACAGTCCAATATATAATTATCTGTAGCATCGACCTATACATACTATACAGTATATATTAACAACCCTGAGAGTCCTTCTGGTTCCTCCTCCCCCCCCGCCCCACCCCACCCCGATCCTGGGCTGCTGCTGCTGCCTTCTTTTTCCCATTCCGTCTATCTTTCTGCGAGGTATTCGACGAACGGTTGCCACCGCCTGGTGAACCCTTGAGCCGACCCCCTTAGGACGAACTTAATCCGCTCTAGCTTTATAAACCCCGCCATGTCATTTATCCAGGTCTCCACCCCCGGGGGCTTGGCTTCTTTCCACATTAGCAATATCCTGCGCCGGGCTACTAGGGACGCAAAGGCCAAAACATCGGCCTCTCTCGCCTCCTGCACTCCCGGCTCTTGTGCAACCCCAAATATAGCCAACCCCCAGCTTGGTTCGACCCGGACTCCTACTACTTTTGAAAGCACCTTTGTCACCCCCATCCAAAACCCCTGTAGTGCCGGGCATGACCAAAACATATGGGTATGATTCGCTGGGCTTCTCGAGCACCTCGCACACCTATCCTCCACCCCAAAAAATTTACTGAGCCGTGCTCCAGTCACATGCGCCCTGTGTAATACCTTAAACTGAATCAGGCTTAGCCTGGCACACGAGGACAACGAGTTTACCCTGCTTAGGGCATCTGCCCACAGCCCCTCCTCGATCTCCTCCCCCAGCTCTTCTTCCCATTTCCCTTTTAGTTCATCTACCATAGTCTCCCCTTCGTCCCTCATTTCCCTATATATATCTGACACCTTACCATCCCCCACCCATGTCTTTGAGATCACTCTGTCCTGCACCTTTTGTGTCGGGAGCTGCGGGAATTCCCTCACCTGTTGCCTCGCAAAAGCCCTCAGTTGCATATACCTGAATGCATTCCCTTGGGGCAACCCATATTTCTCGGTCAGCGCTCCCAGACTCGCGAACTTCCCATCCACAATCAGATCTTTCAGTTGCGTTATTCCTGCTCTTTGCCACATTCGATATCCCCCATCCATTCCCCCCGGGGCAAACCTATGGTTGTTTCTTATCGGGGACCCCCCCAAGGCTCCAGTCTTTCCCCTATGCCGTCTCCACTGTCCCCAAATCTTCAGTGTAGCCACCACCACCGGGCTTGTGGTGTAGTTCCTCGGTGAGAACGGCAATGGGGCTGTCACCATAGCCTGTAGGCTAGTCCCCCTACAGGACGCCCTCTCTAATCTCTTCCACGCCGCTCCCTCTTCCTCTCCCATCCACTTACTCACCATTGAAATATTAGCGGCCCAATAATACTCACTTAGGCTCGGTAGTGCCAGCCCCCCCCTATCCCTGCTACGCTGTAAGAATCCCTTCCTCACTCTCGGGGTCTTCCCGGCCCACACAAAACCCATGATGCTCTTTTCAATCCTTTTAAAAAAAGCCTTCGTGATCACCACCGGGAGGCACTGAAACACAAAGAGGAATCTCGGGAGGACCACCATCTTAACCGCCTGCACCCTCCCTGCCATTGACAGGGATACCATATCCCATCTCTTGAAATCCTCCTCCATCTGTTCCACCAACCGCGTTAAATTTAACCTATGCAATGTGCCCCAATTCTTAGCTATCTGGATCCCCAGGTAACGAAAGTCCCTTGTTACCTTCCTCAACGGTAGGTCCTCTATTTCTCTACTCTGCTCCCCTGGATGCACCACAAACAACTCACTTTTCCCCATGTTCAATTTATACCCTGAAAAATCCCCAAACTCCCCAAGTATCCGCATTATTTCTGGCATCCCCTCCGCCGGGTCCGCCACGTATAGTAGCAAATCGTCCGCATACAAAGATACCCGGTGCTCTTCTCCTCCCCTAAGTACTCCCCTCCACTTCTTGGAACCCCTCAACGCTATCGCCAGGGGCTCAATCGCCAGTGCAAACAATAATGGGGACAGAGGGCATCCCTGCCTTGTCCCTCTATGGAGCCGAAAATATGCAGATCCCCGTCCATTCGTGACCACGCTCGCCACTGGGGCCCTATACAACAGCTGCACCCATCTAACATACCCCTCTCCAAAACCAAATCTCCTCAACACCTCCCACAAATAATCCCACTCCACTCTATCAAATGCTTTCTCGGCATCCATCGCCACTACTATCTCCGTTTCTCCCTCTGGTGGGGCCATCATCATTACCCCTAACAACCTCCATATATTCGTGTTCAGCTGTCTCCCCTTCACAAACCCAGTTTGGTCCTCGTGGACCACCCCCGGGACACATTCCTCTATTCTCATTGCCATTACCTTGGCCAGGACCTTGGCATCTACATTTAGGAGGGAAATAGGTCTATAGGACCCGCATTGTAGCGGGTCCTTTTCCTTCTTTAAGAGAAGCGATATCGTTGCTTCAGACATAGTCGGGGGCAGTTGTCCCCTTTCCTTTGCCTCATTAAAGGTCCTCGTCAGTACCGGGGCGAGCAAGTCCACATATTTTCTATAGAATTCGACTGGGAATCCATCCGGTCCCGGGGCCTTTCCCGCCTGCATGCTCCTAATTCCTTTCACCACTTCTTCTACCTCGATCTGTGCTCCCAGTCCCACCCTTTCCTGGTCTTCCACCTTGGGAAATTCCAGCCGATCCAAGAAGCCCATCATTCTCTCCCTCCCATCCGGGGGTTGAGCTTCATATAATTTTTTATAAAATGTCTTGAACACTCCATTCACTCTCTCCGCTCCCCGCTCCATCTCTCCTTCCTCATCCCTCACTCCCCCTATTTCCCTCGCTGCTCCCCTTTTCCTCAATTGGTGTGCCAGCAACCTGCTCGCCTTCTCCCCATATTCGTACTGTACACCCTGTGCCTTCCTCCATTGTGCCTCTGCAGTGCCTGTAGTCAGCAAGTCAAATTCTACATGTAGCCTTTGCCTTTCCCTGTACAGTCCCTCCTCCGGTGCTTCCGCATATTGTCTGTCCACCCTCAAAAGTTCTTGCAGCAACCGCTCCCGTTCCTTACTCTCCTGCTTCCCTTTATGTGCCCTTATTGATATCAGCTCCCCTCTAACCACCGCCTTCAACGCCTCCCAGACCACTCCCACCTGGACCTCCCCATTATCATTGAGTTCCAAGTACTTTTCAATGCACCCCCTCACCCTTAGACACACCCCCTCATCTGCCATTAGTCCCATGTCCATTCTCCAGGGTGGGCGCCCTCCTGTTTCCTCCCCTATCTCCAAGTCCACCCAGTGTGGAGCGTGATCCGAAATGGCTATAGCCATATACTCCGTTCCCCTCACCTTCGGGATCAACGCCCTTCCCAGCACAAAAAAGTCTATTCGCGAGTAGACTTTATGGACATAGGAGAAAAACGAGAACTCCTTACTCCTAGGTCTGCTAAATCTCCACGGGTCTACACCTCCCATCTGCTCCATAAAATCTTTAAGTACCTTGGCTGCTGCCGGCCTCCTTCCAATCCTGGACTTCGACCTATCCAGCCCTGGTTCCAACACCGTATTAAAATCTCCCCCCATTATCAGCTTTCCCATCTCTAGGTCCGGAATGCGTCCTAGCATCCGCCTCATAAAATTGGCATCATCCCAGTTCGGGGCATATACGTTTACCAAAACCACCGTCTCCCCCTGTAGTTTGCCACTCACCATCACGTATCTGCCCCCGTTATCCGCCACTATAGTCTTTGCCTCGAACATTACCCGCTTCCCCACTAATATAGCCACCCCCCTGTTTTTCGCACCTAGCCCCGAATGGAACACCTGCCCCACCCATCCTTTGCGTAGCCTAACCTGGTCTATCAGTTTCAGGTGCGTTTCCTGTAACATAACCACATCTGCCTTAAGTTTCTTAAGGTGTGCGAGTACCCGTGCCCTCTTTATCGGCCCGTTCAGCCCTCTCACGTTCCACGTGATCAGCCGAGTTGGGGGGCTTCCTAACCCCCCCCCTTGTCGATTAGCCATCACCTTTTTCCACCTCCTCACCCGGTTCCCACGCAGCTGCATCTCCCCCAGGCGGTGCCCCCCCGCCCATCCTCTCCCATACCAGCTCCCCCCTCTCCCAGCAGCAGCAACCCAGTAATTCCCCCCTCCCACCCCCCCCGCTAGATCCCCCGCTAGCGTAATTACTCCCCCCATGTTGCTCCCAGAAGTCAGCAAACTCTGGCTGACCTCGGCTTCCCCCCGTGACCTCGGCTCTCACCGTGCGACGCCCCCTCCTTCCTGCTTCTCTATTCCCGCCATGATCATCATAGCGCGGGAACCAAGCCCGCGCTTCTCCCTTGGCCCCGCCCCCAATGGCCAACGCCCCATCTCCTCCACCTCCCCTCCTCCCCCCATCACCACCTGTGGGAGAGAGAAAAGTTACCACATCGCAGGATTAGTACATAAAACCCCTCTTTGCCCCCCACATTCGCCCCATCACTTTGTTCGAACGTTCTTTTTAATAACCCGCTCATTCCAGTTTTTCTTCCACAATAAAAGTCCACGCTTCATCCGCCGTCTCAAAGTAGTGGTGCCTCCCTCGATATGTGACCCACAGTCTTGCCGGTTGCAGCATTCCAAATTTTATCTTCTTTTTATGAAGCACCGCCTTGGCCCGATTAAAGCTCGCCCTCCTTCTCGCCACCTCCGCACTCCAGTCTTGATAAACGCGGATCACCGCGTTCTCCCATTTACTGCTCCGAGTTTTCTTCGCCCATCTAAGGACCATTTCTCTATCCTTAAAACGGAGGAATCTCACCACTATGGCTCTGGGAATTTCTCCTGCTCTCGGTCCTCGCGCCATCACTCGGTATGCTCCCTCCACCTCCAACGGACCCGCCGGGGCCTCCGCTCCCATTAACGAGTGCAGCATCGTGCTCACATATGCCCCGACGTCCGCTCCCTCCACACCTTCAGGAAGACCAAGAATCCTCAGGTTGTTCCTCCTTGCGTTGTTTTCCAGTGCCTCCAACCTTTCCACACATCGTTTCTGATGTGCCTCCTGCGTCTCCGTCTTCACCACCAGGCCCTGTATGTCGTCCTCATTCTCGGCTGCCTTTGCCTTCACGACCCGAAGCTCCCGCTCCTGGGTCTTTTGTTCCTCCTTTAGCCCTTCGATCGCCTGTAGTATCGGGGCCAACAGCTCTTTCTTCATTTCCTTTTTGATCTCTTCCACACAGCATTTCAAGAACTCTTGTTGTTCAGGGCCCCATGTTAAACTGCCACCTTCCGACGCCATCTTGGTTTTTGCTTGCCTTCCTTGCCGCTGTTCTAAAGGATCCACTGCAATCTGGCCACTTTCTCCTCCTTTTTCCATCCGTATCCAGGGGGGATTCCCTTCTGGTTTACCGCACAGTGTTTTTAGCCGTCAAAATTGCCGTTGGGGCTCCTATCAAGAGCCCAAAAGTCCGTTTCACAGGGAGCTGCCGAAACGTGCGACTCAGCTGGTCATCGCCGCACCCGGAAGTCTGTTGGAAATCTTAATGAACGAATATTAATTCTACTTTAACTTAATGCTAAACCTATGGATCAGATCTGCATTTACTATTTTAGGACAACTTAGTTTTTCCCTTTCTGTAAAGTTATCACCAAATTCATTAAGTAAATTAGGCAGGACATGCTATAGAACACAGGGACCAAGACAGTTACAGTGGTGCAGCTTTGCTGCTACGATTACAGGCGGAGAAAGAATGTTTAATACAAATGGAAGAAAAATGTATTCGTAAGCAAAGATTTGTACTGTTTTGACAGGTTGCTGAGCAATGCTATCCAGCATAGCTATCCCCGCCAACTATTATGAATAATATGAAACTTTCAATTGTCGAGCTAGCAGCAAGAAAAATAAGGTAACAAAGAAAAACTGAAAACAGAAAAGGAAATTGAGCAACAAAAAGAAAAAGAAAGAATAATACAAAATGGAAACAAAATTGGGTGACTGTCCATCCAATGGCATAGCCAATAAACCTGACTTAATGTATTAAATTTGTGGGATAGTGTTGGTGCTGATTACATACCCCCAGCTTTTAAAGTAACATTCCCTGGGTTCTTCTCCCTCAATTGCCACTGCATGTTATTTCTCAGAATGTATTTTCGTACAAGTATAGAGCTTTCTAATAAAGGTATTTACGATTATGTCCATCATTCAAATCTTTATGTTCCATTACTGCTAACATTTTTTTCATGTCATCTTGTATCTTGTTACAATAGATGGCCATCTTTAATTATGCTTGTTGAAATTCACTCTGTGAAGCAAAACTGAAATAAGTGAAGGAGTTGCAGCACCAAGTACGATTTGTACTCTGGACGGCATGGTAGCAGAGTGGGTAGCACTGTTGCTTCACAGCTCCAGGGTCCAGGTTCGATTCCCGGATTAGGTCACTGTCTGCATAGAGTCTGCACGTTCTCCCCGTGTCTGCGTGGGTTTCCTCCGGAGGTGCTCCAGATTCCTCCCACAAGTCCCGAAAGATGTGCTTGTTAGGTGAATTGGACATTCGGAACTCTCCCTCAGTGTACCCGAACAGGCGCCAGAATGTGGCGTTTCACATTAACTTCATTGCAGAGTTAATGTAAGCTTACTTGTGACAATAAAAGATTATTAATATTAATTAATGGAGTCCCAAAGGAGCAGTCCACAGCACCACCACCACAAAATAAAATGACAGTAGGATGTCTCAAAGCACTTTATAGCCAATACAGTATATCTTTTTGAAGTATAGGCAGTGCCGTAAAGTGGAGAATGCAGCACCCAATGTGCATTGACGTTCTCAACAACAGCAATGAGATAATGACCAGATAATCTGCCGAGGTGATATCAACAGTTGGGTAATTATTGCCAGGGCACCAAGAGAGGACCAATCCAAAAGATGGCATCTTCGATCGTGATGCACTGCCTCAGTACGGCACTGAAGTGTTAGTTAGATTATATGCCCACGTCTCTGAAACGAAGAGAAAATCATTCGGCAAAGCAGCCCAGCTGGTCTCATACACTGACATGTAATGATTTCAGAGCATCACTGATAAAGATCTGGGATCATATCAGCCTTCTGAGCCAAGACAAAATAATCTAAATGAGCAAATCGATGAAAGGCATCATATTACTTAAAGAAACAAAAAGAAAGTGGGGAAAATCAGGATAATCCATTAGGATATTCATTATCTCGTCAGCTAAACATTACACTTCAGAAGACAAACATGATGAAAAGATGCATGAATGGAGGTGGATCTTTCAAGAATGGATGTGTTGGGCCTAGTACTCCTACTGTGACTAAAAATTCTTATATTCTTCTGTGAAACAGACAAGCAAACATTATGTTGGCAGTATTGAAAGAAACAAACGAAAACCTGAGGTAAAAACTCACAAGGAGAATTTGTTTCTCTAAATACCAAGAAGGGTGCAAATTCTTGACTAATATTTCCATGTTTCGGTTTCTCACACTCTTTAAAAAATACAACGCAAAAATGTATTATAAAACTATTTCACCATAGGGGAAAAATACACAGCACTATTTACTGATTGTACAATTGATAGTAACAGGAACTAACCAGTTATTTTGAAATTAATAAACAAATATCACTCCCTATTTATACCGTCAGAAGTACATAGTATTTACTTACATATGGCAGGAGACTGGGCTCACTTGTCACACCACACATACTGATAAGGAAGTGCAGAATTATTTTTAGATTTTTGGGCCAACTGTCTGCTAGCGTTGTCCATACATTTTCTATTTCCGACCATGCTAACTCATCACCGTACTGCACAGAAAAGAAAAATACACATCATAAGCAGCTTAAAAATGGCATATTTGACACCAGATTATCTTGAATACAACTCTTTTCACTCTGGGAATAAAGTGCATTTTCTATATTTTACTGTCAAAACTGACATACTAAGAACAAAGTTTGCATAGTGTTCTCATTTTCTTTACCCCCAAGGGAATTACAACATTAATAGCTTGTCATGTCACAAACTTTAACTACTAAATTAAAGTTAAGTTTTCCGTTTCAGCTAAAACTATGTATTTGGGGAAAAATTATTTCCTGCCAAAATCTTACTGCAGTTATGAGCATTTTTTATACTTTGACAGCTTAAATTCCAGAATTCAGCCAGACCCATTCCCCAATGCCCAGTCTCCAGATTTGATATAACTGATGGAACTGCAAGCCTTTCAGAATGGCACTGCATCTCATGCGGCTATGGAAACGGACATTGTTCAGACTGTCTACATAGCTCGGTTATCAACACCAAAAAGAAATACAGCTGGAAAAAGCTAGAGATGCAAAATTCTCCCAGTTTGCCCTCTTCTAGTATATGACATCTTACGGTTCTACAAGTTCAAGTTAGATAGCCAAGTCACAGCACTGTGTGTTGTTAGGTGGATTGTTCTGAATCCTGTGGCACTTTTTTGTCAACCATATTCAATCATAATGTGGTGAAAAGGCTAATGTGGATGACCATATTCACATGCTGGGTTGCCCCTGAAATTCCATTCACGGAGTAAATGTCCTTGCCTGGAGGGTGCAACCAGTGTTTGAAAGAGGTCAAACTCTCAAAGTTGTACTGTCTGATCACTGACCAGGGACAGGATTCTCTGTTACCCGACTGCGATATCGTAATCGGCGATCGAGCGGGGAATCCACTCCAGCGCTCAGATCGGGGCCGGCGCCAGTTTGATGCTGGTCAACCATGCTCTGCCCCCTCCGAAGTGGCGTAATTGCGGCGCGCACCGTTGCAACGATGTTGGCTTGTCATCGGTGGGCCCTCCCGCAATGCTCTGGCCCCGATGGGCCGAATTCCCGACTGTGCGGGCCACGCGAGGTCTCAGCGGTCGGGAACCCAGCGTGGCGGCTGCAGACTGTCCAGCGCCGCCACACTCTGCCGGGATCCGTGCCACTGGCTGGGGGGGTGGGGGGGCCTTCGCGAGGGCTGGGGGGACAGGTGGGGGGGGGGGGGGTGACCAGTGGGGTTGTGGATGGCGTGTCAGGTCCGCAAACGACCGGCGCAATGTTGTACGGAGCGAGCGCTGCAGGTCATCGCCTTGCGCATGCGCGGCCAAGGACCTGACCATTCTCGGCGCGGGAGCAGAGAATTTTACCCGCCACCGCTGCTAGTCCCTCACTGGTCCCCGAATCGGTGAGGGGTTGGCACCGATTCTTTTGTCATAGAACGCACGCAAATTCTCCGTTCCAGCCAGCACTTAGCTTCTGAAACAGAGAATCCAGCCCCAAATCTTTGTGGTAGCCCAGAGGTTGTACCATTTGTCCTTTATGTTAGAGCCTGCAATGCTCAAAGCATTCAGAGCTCCAGAAAGGTCTGCATGATTTAAGTTGCATATGCTATAGATTCCAAAGGTCTTCATGGATTGCCAGGTCAAACCCATAAGTGTTTGAGCTTTCTAGTGCTTGTGAGCAGGTGGGAAACAGGACTGGGAACCATTGTACAGATGTTGATTTTAATGTCGCACTGATTATCTCCATTTATGTGTTGAGGGCAGTGTTCCAGTTCTAATGAACGGTCATCCATCTGAAACGTTAACAATTTCACTCTCTTGAGTCCTGTTTGACCTGAGTATTTCCAGCACTTTCTGTTTTTATTGCAGATTTTCATCATCCGAAGTATTTTGCTTTCGTAAGAAACAGAAGCCCCAGATGGAAATACAAAAACCAGTTTGCACTGTTGTTAATGCTATAAAATGTTAGGGTGCATTTTTCATGATATTGCAGATTTGCTCTGAAATGAGAACAGAATCGCATGAGAACGCACTTACTTTTGCTGTCATATACATCAGGTTATTTAGCACCATGATAGTAGCCTGTGGAGATCCCCAACCTTCCCCCCTCAGCCAACGTCTGTTGCTGGTCATCATCTCTCTGTCCTTCATATATACTTCATCAGATTCATCCGTAGTCTTTGTCGATGGCAAGGGCTTGAAATCTACCAATTCAATGTTATTCATCCAGGGAAGAAGGTAGTGCAGCATCACTTGCCGACCAGCAGGGTGCGCTGTTTGGATTCTATGACTTACTTCTGTAAAGGTTAAAAATGCAATATTATAAAATCCAAGTTACGGCTTGCAATGCTTTCTGGTTCAAAATTACTTTGTAAACAATTTTAGGAATAAGTTTAACATCAAATATATAAGAAATTCAGCAAAAAATAAAATCACATCAGGAAGGAATAGCAAGTATGGTCAGAAACAAACTAAATTACATTTTTATGGACAATAGACATAACAGGTCATAACTTCTAAAATCAGTCATGCTGAATTGGTGGCCCAATAATGGCAAAGCAGGTATTTTATTAAATCTGTCACAAGTGCTGTCAAAGCACATGGCGGATGAAATACACAGAAAATGGTACTTAATCGGAAAGGAAACTGCTGGGCATTGTTACTTATTTATTTCTGCATATCTATCAGGCAGCATGCTCCCCGGGGTCACAGTTGTTCAAGGGACAGTCTAAAGTCTGAAGTCATTCAAGGCTCCAGTCAGTGACATTACAGAACAGACCCAAATAATAAGGGTGTTTGGCTTTGCAGGCCATCATGAGAGAAATAGAATCACACAATTGTTACAGAGCAGTAGGAGGCCATCTAGTCTATCACATCTGCACTGGTTTTCCAAATGAGTAATTCACCTCATGCCATTCTCCTGCCTTTTCTCCGTAACCATGCACATTCTTCCTTTTCAGATAACAGTATAATTTCCTTTTGGATGCAATGCATTCCAGACCGTAATCACTTGCTGAGCGAAAAAGTTTTTTCTCACAATGCTTTTGTTTCTTTTGCCATTTACTTTAAATCTGTGCCCTCTTGTTCTCAATCCTTTCATGAGTGGGAACAGTTTCTCCCTATCCACTCTTTCCAAACCCATGATTTTGAACACCTCATATGAAATTTCCTCTCAGCCTTCTTTTTTCCAAAGAAAACCCTAACTCCCCCAATCTATCTTCGTATCTGAAGTTTCTCATCCATGGAACCACTCTTGTGAATATTTTCTGCACTCTCTGCAATGCCTTCACATCCTTTCTAAAGTACAGCGCCCAGAAATGGACACAATGGTCCAACTGAGGCTGAACTAGTGGCTTATACAAATTCAACATAACCTCCTTGCTCTTGTTTTCTGTCCCTTTTAATAAAGCCCAGGATACCGTTTGCTTTATTAATAATAATAATAATAATAATAATAATCACTTATTGTCACAAGTAGGCTTCAATGAAGTTACTGTGAAAAGCCCCTAGTCGCCACATTCCGCGCCTGTTGGGGGAGGCTGGAACGGGAATTGAACCCGCGCTGCTGGTCTTGTTCGGCATTAAAAGCCAGCTGTCTTAGCCCACTGTGCTAAACCAGCTTCATTAACTGTTCTTTCAACATGTCTTCCCACCATTAATGATTTGTGCATATTTACACCCAAGGTTTCTCTGCTCCTACACGTTCTTGTTGAATCCTTTATTTTATAATATCTCTCCGTGTTATTCCTGCCAAATCGAATCACTTCACATTTCTCTGCATTGAACTTCACATGCAACCTTTCTGCCCATTCCACCAACTTATCTATAGAATATTGAAATTCTACATTATCCTCCTCACGTTTTGTATCATCCCCAAATTTTGAAATTGTGCCCTGTACACCAAGGTTTAATTCATTTTACATTTATATTTTGGACTCTCTTTTATGATTGCCTCTTTTACATTATCTATAGATATTTTAAGATCCAGTTCTTGTCACCTATTTTGCAGCATCAAACATGGAAAATAACACCTAATCCAATGAACTCAAACCTATTGTTGATGGCATCTAACCAAATTGACAACTTTAGGCAGGTATTCAATTAGAAATGTTTTTGTTTTCAAATAGGGCGCCATGGTAGCACAGTGGTTAGCACTGTTGCTTCACAGCGCCAGGATCCCAGGTTCGATTACCACTTGGGTCACTGTCTGTGCGGAGTCTGCACAATCTCCCCATGTCTGCGTGGGTTTCCTCCGGGTGCTCCGGTTTCCTCCCACAAGTCCCAAAAGATGTGTTTGTTAGGTGAATTGGACATTCTGAGTTCTCCCTCTGTGTACCCGAACAGGCGCCAGAGTGTGGCGACTAGGACATTTTCAAAGTAACTTCATTGCAGTGTTAATGTAAGCCTACTTGTGACAATAATAAAGGTTATAAATACTGACTACAACAAAAGGTAAAAGGAACAAGTGGAATTGTCTTACAAACAGAAAGTAATTGATAGGTTTTGCCAGCCATACATTATTACACAATATTACACAAATTTGAATTGTCATTTTGACCGAAAATATAGAGAAAAACCACTGCCTAAGGAATGACATATACCTGAGAAGACTGGGATTGTGAGTTCTGGGTAAGTCCTTGCCAATTCCTCTGACAGTTGATAGTAGGAAACAGAATAGAGATGTGGCAATGGAGAAGGATGATTGAGTATTCCATCAATTCGTTGCACTTCCAGCTTGTGGGCATAGCGAAATAGCTTGGGCTCCAAGATCTGCAATGAGTAAAACCAACAAGTAAAATCTATAATCAGGATATATAAATATCAATGTTATTATATATTGTTGATTTTTAAAGGCAGGGAGAAAGAAGCAGCAACTCGAAGAGATTATGGCAGCAAATTCCAAAGAGTAGGGTTGAGGTGCCACAGGATAGCTTATAGTAACTCTTTACTGCAAGGTTTGTGAAACAAGCATTATTTTATAATTTTTCATGTATTACATTATTCAGAAATATTCCCAAAGCACTTGCTTAAAGAAGCACAAAATGGCAATGCAACTCTTCAACATGATTTTAATGAACACAAATTTAAAATTTACATGAATTATCTCGCGCATTCGAAAAAGATTTGGTCAATGTCACCATGCACTTTAGCATCACCATCAACAGATACACTTAAGAGAAATTTACAATTATCTTAAATACAGGCCTCCACAAATGTTCTTTTGTTTTCTTAAAAATCTATACAGACAACATCCACTGCATTTCCTTTGTCAACCTTCTCGGTTACTTCACCAAGAAATTCATTAGATTAGCCAAACACAATCTGTCTTCTACAAATCTGGCTGGCTCTCTTGAATTAAGTGAAATCTCTCCAAATGGCTCTTAACGCTTTCCTTCATTGAGATTTCTTAAACTTTATATGTCACTGACGTTAAACGGACAGGCTTGTAGTTATTAGGAGTAACCTTACATTCTCTATTGAAAAGGGGTGTCACATTTGCTACTCTCCAAACCTCTGGCACCTCCCCCCGCTTCTAGTCAAAATTGGAAAATTATGGCAAACCATCCCATTATCTCTACTACCACTTCCATTAGCAACTTGGGATGCAAAAACATTCAGACTAGGTGACAAATCACTCCATCCATTATTTCTACCATTTCTTGTCTGGTATTTTGTCAGCAGCCTCTTCCTTCGTAAACACCCATACAAAGTATTCTAGCATTGCCTTGTGTCTCTAAGCATATATCATCTTTGTTGTTCCTAATAGGACTCACCCTGCCTTGCTTCTTATTTACATGTCGGTAGAGGATTCTCAGGTTCTCATTTATGTTAATTGCCATTCTTATTCTCATATTCTCTCTTTGCCAGTATTATTTTTCTCTTCCCTTCCACTCTCAACTTATTGTATTTGGCCAGATTCTCATGAAACATTCACGCATCATACGCATTTTTTTTGTTTCATTATACTCTCTTTCTCCCTCATCATCCATTGGTTCTCCTACCTCCCACCGTTCTTAGAACGTAACTAACTTGTACCTGAAACATTCCCTCCTTATAGATCATCCAATGTTCCGCTAGTTTTTCCTGTCACCTTGGTTTCATTTTATGCTGGATAGGTCATCCAGTTGAAGTTAGCTGGTTTCCCATTTAGAAGTTCTACTTTAGATTGCTGCCTGTTCTTCTCCATGACTAGTCTAAACCTATGATTATAATGATCACTCTTACCAAAGTGTTTCCCTATAGATACTTAGTCCACAATCCACCTAATTACCTAACACAAGAGCTAGCAATGCCTCCTTTCTCATTTGATCACGAATATATTGATCAAGCAAATTCCCCTGAACATTCTTCAGAAATTTGTCCTCCTCCTTTCCCTTCACACTTCTGTTGTTTTTTGTAAAATTAAGGGGCAATTTAGCATTGTGCCAATCCACCTACCCTGCACATCTTTGGGTGGTGGGGGTGAGACCCACGCAGACAGGGGACAATGTGCAAACTTCACACGGACTGTGACCTGGGGCCAGGATCGAACCTGGGTCCTCAGTGCCGTGAGGGAGCAATGCTAACCACTGTGCCACCGTGCCACCCTCCTTTCCCTTTACTCTAACATTACCCCAATCAATATTTAGATCACTTGAGTCCTCCAATATCACTACTTTATAGTTTTTCCACATCGCTCAGATTTTCCTGTAGATTTACACATCTATCTTGCACTACTTAGAGGCCTGTATTAATGTGATTATACCGTTCTTGCTCCTCAACTTTAGCCAAATGGATTCTGTCCTTGCTCCCTCAAAAACATTTCCTATTTCCACTACTACAATATTTTCTCTAATGAGCACTGCATTCCAAACCCGTCTTTGTCTTCTTCATAGTCCTTTTTAGTCTATGATGTGGAGATGCCGGTGTTGGACTGGGGGGAGCACAGTAAGAAGTCTTACAACACCAGGTTAAAGTCCAACAGGTTTGTTTCAAATCACTAGCTTTCGGAGCACTGTTCCTTCCTCAGGTGAATAAGTCTAGTCTAGTCATATCTCCTATGGTACTACTGTTCTTCCTTTTCTAGTACTGTCCAGCACTGTAACTTTAAGCACCTTATTCTTCTTCCAGTGTCCATCCCTCTGCCAATTTAGTTTAAGTGATACATTTTGTAGGAAAAACAAAGAAAGACAACATAAAATTAAGGATCCAATTCTAAAGAGGATGCATGAGCAGAGGGATCCTGGGGAAATAAGTGCACAAATCATTGAAGACGGCAGGTGGGTCAATAAGTGATGCTGGGCTTTAGATATCGGGGCATAGAGCACAAAAACTGTCCGGGAATTAAGGGTTATGGTGAGCGGGCAGGTAAGTGGAGCTAAGTCCACAAAAAGATCAGCCATGATCTTATTGAATGGCAGAGCAAGCTCGAGGGGCCAGATGGTCTACTCCTGCTCCTAGTTCTTATGTTCTAAAATCAAGGAAGCTACGATGAACCTTTATTAAACTTTGGTTTGATTTCCACTTCTAATTTTGGAACCATGTGAAGGCATTGGAGAGGGTGCAGTAAAGGTTTACAAAAATGGTTCCAGGGATGAAACTGCAGTTACATAGTTAGGACTGTTTTCCCTAAAGTTAAGAGGAAGTGTTAGAGAAGCTTTCAAAACCATCTGTACAGAATATACAGGGAGAAACTATTCCCACTGGCAGAAGGGTCAAAAACCAGAGGACACCAATTTAAAATGACTGGCAAAAGAATACGAGCAAAGATGTTTTTTAATGCAGTAAGTGATTAGGATCTGGAACACATTGGCTGAAAGTAAGGTAGAGGAAGATTCAATTGTTGCTTTCAAAAGTCAATTGGATAATGATCTTAAGAGGATACATTTTCAGGGCAAGATCGGGTTGTTTTCACGGAAGAAGGTCATTCGGCTCCTGTTGTGTCTGTTTATTGTGCTGTAATAATTCTATGATTCTATGAATGGTTTTGATAGATTAAATAAGGAGAAACTGTTTCCAGTGATGGAAGGGTTAGTAACCAGAAGATTCAGAATTAAAGTGATTGGCAAAAGAACCAGATCACACAAGGACACTTTGTATTTTGCACAGTGAGTTAAAATTCAACAGTAACATTAAAAATAGATAAATACGTGAAGGGGAAATCATTCAACACTTTGAGAGAAAGAGCAGGGGAGTAGGAGTAATTAGATAACTCTTCCAAAGAGCCTGCACAGATATGGCAGACTGAATGGCCTCCTTTTGTGAATCATCCATCAATTTTTTGATTGGACCCTCTGGGTGAGCGCCATATGGCCACCTTCAGTTCTAGAAACCATTTTCACATCCAACAAAGACACAGAAAAACTAATTTCCTAGAGCTTGGAATCTTTATTTCCATGTGCCCGTAGGGTAATAATGGAGCAAAAATAGCCTAGGAGTGAACTGAACAAATGCCATGGGACAACAATGGAGAATTCATTTGTGTATTAGCACACACAGTTTCAATCTGTAATTTTTTTGAAAGAAAAAGTAAATAACCCAACGACACTCGGTATCCTTGCTTGACTGCACAGTGGAATCCTGAACTTGTGGCAGACTTCTGAAGACCCAGTGGTCTGGAGGGCATGGCCATTCATGTTTTCCAATGCTACCTAAAGATTTGGCCTTATTGGGAAAAGGTGCTATATAAAATCCAAAAGATACTTGAACAGGCAAAGATCCATATCCAGCGTTCAGCCTCCTGCAGGCCTCAATTTTAGCAATCTCTTAGATAGTCAGTACTTTGACAAGCATCGTAGTTCCTTTATCTCTTCCATATACATTAAGCCCAAAAGCTCCAATGGTACCCCTATAAAGATTGCCAATGGTGCATAGAATCATAGAATTTACAGTGCAGAAGGAGGCCATTCGGCCCATCGAGTCTGCACCGGCCCTTGGAAAGAGCACCCTACACCCAAGCCCATGCCTCCACCCTATCCCTGCAACCCCGCCTAAACTTTTTTGGATACTAAGGGGCAATTTAGCATGGCCAAACCAACTAACCTGCACACCTTTGGACCATGGGAGGAAACCGGAGCACCCGGAGGAAACCCACGCAGACACGGGGAGAAAGTGCAAACTCCACACAGACAGTCACCCGAGGTCGGAATTGAACCAGGATACCTGGAGCTGTGAGGCAGCAGTGCTGACCACTGTGCCACCATGCTGCCACTGACACATTGCTAACCCGCTTGTATTGAATCAGAAGGTTTTGTGTTTAATGGTTCAAACACATAGGGCTGGATTCAAAAACAGTAGCTAAAAATATTAAAACTTGATGCTGCACTCAGGAAATTGAGGCATATGGTAGTCAGGGGTTACACATAGTGACAAATGGAAACATTCTCGATTTTCCATTCTTACTAATAGGCTAATCTGGTTTTATAAAATTATGATACTTGTCAAAATGAAAACCTTTGAATGAATGGTCTCAGCTGTTTCGTGAAGTACATTAAAAGGAGGTAATATCAAGAACAAAGGGGCGAGATTTTCCACTCCCACGCCGGTTGGGAGAATCGCCTGGGCTACCAAAATTTCCCGGGACGCCAGTCCGACGCCCTCCCGCGATTCTCCCAAGCGGCGGGAACGGCCCGGTTGAGTTCCGCGGGCCGCAGAATCGCCGGAGACACCGAAAATGGCGATTCTCCGCCCCCCCCCCCCGCTATTCTCAGGCCCGGATGGGCCGAGCAGCCAGGCCAAAACGGCGGGTTCCCCCCGGCGCCGTCCACACCTGGTCGCTGCCGTCGTGAACGGTGCGTGAACGCTGGGGGGGGGCATCCTGCACCGGGGGGGTACCTCAAATGTGGGGTGGCCCGCGATCGGTGCCCACCGATCGTCGAGCCGTCCTCTCTGAAGGAGGACCTCCTTCCTTCCACGGCCTCGCAAGGTCCGTCCGCCATCTTCTTGCGGGGCGGACTTAGAGAGGACGGCAACTACGCATGCGCGGGTTGGCGCCGGCCAACCCGCGCATGCACGGATGACGCCCGTTATGCGGCGCCGCCTTTACTCGGGCGACAAGGCCTGGCGCGTGTAGATGACGCGGCCCCGATCCTGGCCATTGTCAGGGCCTGAATCGGTCGGGATCGGGGCCGTTTTGCGCCGTCGTGAACCTCGACGGCGCGGCCACTTCGGCGCGGGAGTGGAGAATCCCACCCAAAGTAATTACTAATTTCTCATGCTATTCTAATATTTAGATTTAGAATTAAGGGAATATTTTTATTGATGTTTAATAGCAGAAATAAATACATTTCAAGTGTCGTCTCATACAAGACATTGTTATTCATTGTGTGAAATTGATATCAAATCATTCACAAACCTGCAACAGTTGCATGGCAATTTCATAGATCTCTCTGGATGAATCAGCTGCTTTGAAAAGGATCAGGTTCAGAAGGGTCACGGTGTCAAACTGGTAATCCCTGTGAAGAAGTTCCAGAAGTTATCAAATATACAGACTAAAATATTTAGTTACAGTCTTATAATTAGTTTACGCAATGCACATGAGCAAAATCCAACAGCATCCCAAGCTAAATATGTCAGTTTGTTTACACAAAATATGTACACAATAGTCCATGAAGATCCAACTTGAAGAGCTCGTTTCAGTCAGAGCACTACCATCAGAAAGAAACGAGAGATAAATTGAAGCCACAAAGGACACAATGGAAAACTGTACACATTAAGGTCGGTTTATTAAATTAAAAACCTTCATTAACTTCTGAAGATTCATAATTAACAAAATTAGCTGCCATTAGGATTCCTCAAAACATTTAATATTTAATCGGTGTACTTTTCTAAGATGGCAAATTTTACTTCCACAACTTTGTGAATTCTAACGAATCACAGGTATCTCACCAATTCTGACAGCACAGTGCAAACAAAACCACATTTTGAGATTATTTTCCACTGTAAACACAATTGTACACTTCAAGCAACTTTTCAGTTTGTAACTAGCTTTAATTTTCTCTGTATCAATTTTGTCCATGTCCACAACGTGCACTGTTAGGCTCTGTAGCAAGGTCGCTGTCATTGCCTTCTATAATTGGCAACTAGGATTTGGACGAACATTGCATTAGTTGGTTCAGCCTCTGATAAAGGCCAATATTCCATTTGCTTTCCCAATTACCTGCTGAACTTGCATGCTAGCTTTTTGTGATTTATGCACGACGACCCCCAAATCCCCCTGTGCTACAGTCTTTCACCATTTAAATAATATTCAGCTCCTTTATTCTTCCTATCAAAGTGCATAATTTCGCATTTTCGTACGTTATATTATTCCATCTGTACAGTTTTGCCCACTCATCTAACTCTGGTCTATATCCCTTTGTAGACTGATTCTGTGTGTTATCCTCACCACTTGCCTTCCCACCTATTTTTGTGACAGCCTCAAACTTGGCAACAGTGCATTCACTTCCCTCGTCCAAATCATTAATATATAAGTATATATATATATTATATAGTGTTTGATGGTGGCATCACATTGGAGGTGATGGAAATGAAAAAGGATGATACATTGAACGTGGAGGCTGGTGGATGGAAGAAGAAAGCAAAGGGTATCCGATTGTCATTCTGGGACGGAGAGTAAGGGATAAGAGCGTAAGTATGGGAAGTGAGGCTGACGTGGCCAAGGACCTTGTCAACCACACAGTGGAGGAGATCTTTTGTTGAGAGAAAAGGAAGATATCAAAAGCACTAATGTGGAACATGGCATTGTCAGGTTGAACGTGAGGGAGAAGGAGAAACTTGGAAAATGGAGTAGAAACCTTAGAAGAAGCAGGGTAGGAGTATGGGGAGGCAAGGAAGTTGTGGGAGCCATTTGGATTATGTTGAGATTTCGGCCAACAGTCTATCTCCAGAAAATAAAATTGAAAAGTTGAAGAAGGGCAGGGAAGGGTCAGAGATGGATCACATGAAGGCAAGGAAAGGTGGAAATTAATTTAATGACATTTTACAGTTTGGGCAAAAGTAGGAAACAGCACCAGGCCAGTCATCAATCTGCTGGGAAAAAAAAGGTGATTAGCATGGAACAAAGAATGTTGCATGTGCGCAGGGACAGCTAAGATCCCTGTGTTTCCTAAAATAATACATTTTCTTCATAGGAAGGGTGTGAAGTCAAATAAGTCGCTCAATGTGAGAACAAAATCGGCCAGAACGAGGCGCGTGGTGATAAATGGAGAGTGGCTGGGCCTCTATTCATGGAAGAAGCTGTCAATGCATTCTTGTGCAGAATTGCATTGTACACAAACTAGACATCCTTGTTGAAAAGGAAACAGTTAGGACTGGGAAATTGTGCTGTGTATGTAGGTGGGAAGAGACAGGACGATGGAAGAAAATTAGAATGTGGATAGGAAGAAAAAAGTTCCATGGAGCAAGAACAAACTAAAACAATGAGTCTACCAAGGTAGTGAATTGTGAAAAGGAAATTAAAACAGGCAGCAGGGGGTTGGGGAACTATAAGGTTGGAAGTCATTGAAAGAAGATGTCTCTCCAGAGGAGATGAGGTCAGTGATAGTATGGAAAGTGATGACTTAATGTTTGGTGTGAAGAGAGATGCATTTTGATTTTGTGTGGGATTATGTTGGTATTCTGTGTAGGTAAAGAAAGCTGTATGTATTTTTGTGTATGTCTGGGGTTAATTAAACAGGGGGAGGGTTACGAGAGACAGGTTATCTATGAGCACTAAGTGATGAAAGGTTAAAGGTATTATTCTGGTGCATTTGTAATGAGAGGTTATGGAGGTGAGTTTGAGTTACATGTAAATTGGCTCTAACATTTGCATTGTGAGATAAGTGGGGAAAACTTTGTTTTTCAGCTGCTGAATTTCAAAAGAGAGTTCAGAGATGATAAGGAACCGTTACAATTTACAAAGGTTTAATGGGCAAACAGAGGAAGGTATGTTAAATTTTATTGATTTGAAAGTAGAGGCAAATTAGAAAAACATGGAAGATATTTATATTTGGAGAAGTTGAGTTCAAAGTGTTAAGAACATGGAACCGGATATGAAAGGGAAAAAATATATTCAAGGAGATCCTCTGTGAGCCTGTTTTAACTGTGTAATTTTAATTTTGTGTGATTAAGTTTATTTTTATTTTTAATAAATCTTTTAACCTTTAAAATTCTATGCTTTTGGTGTCAGTTCTTCCTTCTCATTTTTATAATTAAAGAAAGGCTTATGATCAATGAAACAGACCTCACTCTGGGGTCTGGCTTGCTCAGCAATTAGATTTGCTATGGTTGTAACATTCGTGGTGGGGTTATGGTCCAGGGAAGATAGGTGGTGGTGTTGAAGAGTTACTGTTCAGCCCCCGCAAGGTCAGTTTGCCAAAAAACAAGTGTCATGAAATTGCTGGGTGATGATCTTAGGGTTGGACTGAACGAACAATAGGCTGCAAGTTCATAGGGAGGTAGGTTAATGCAAGTGAGTGGAGTAGAGTAATTGAGAATGATGACATCACACAAGCAAGTTGCCAATGCAGAAATCTAGAGAGAGTCTGAGGCCAGAATGAGGGGTCCAGGTCAAACAAGAACTCTGAAGAAGTGAGAGAGGATATGGTATGCAAAGAAGACTCTCAAGGCCAAAAAGGCTGATGTGGAGGTGAGGTGAACAGAATAAGAGTTCAGCATTTTACTGAGCTCAAAAGTCATTTGAGATGAGTGGCTGGGGGAGTGGATGAAGCTTTTGCTGAAAGCTATTTGTTCACAGTGAGAGAGGGGATGGAGTCAGAGGGGATTGTGAAAACATGGAGAGAGGTAAATAATAGCAAATTACTGTGAATCTGAAACAAAAACAGAAATACTGGACAATCACAGCAGGTCTGACAGCATCTGTGGAGAGACACGGGACACGGAAGCACAGTGGTTAGCACTGTTGCTTCACAGCACCAGGGACCCGGGTTTGATTCCCGGCTTGGGTCACTGTCTGTGCGGAGTATGCACGTTCTCCCAGTGTCTGCGTGGGTTTCCTCCGGGTGCTCCAGTTTCCTCCCGCAAGTCCCTAAAGACGTGCTGTTAGGTGAATTAGACATTCTGAATTCCCCCTCCGGGTACCCGAACAGGCGCCAGAATGTGGCGACTAGGGTATTTTCACAGTAACTTTACTACAGAGTTAATGTAAGCCTACTTGTGACACTAATAAAGATTATTATTATAAACATTATAAAAGGGAGCTAATGCTTCAAGTCTGGATGACTCTTTGCCAAGGGGTAAAATTGGAAGGATAATTCAGATCTTCCCTCCCAGCAACCAACTGAAGTAACTGAGCTACCTTAGTTCCAGCTCACATATCCATTATTGCTTAGCCATCAATATGAGAACAGCTCAACTCATACCTGTTATGAAACACATTGGCTATTGCCTTGAAACATCCAGCTGCCACACGTCTTGAACCTGTATAGCATCGATCTACAGCCCAGTACATCAGATTACTTTGGTCTGGATTCAACTCTAATAAAAGCATTACAGCTTCACAGCCTAACTGATGTACCTTAAGGAAACATGTGAAAAATACAGAATACATATTAAAACTATAGAAATATAGATTTATTTCACAGATTATTTCAATACTATCTAAGTGTTGATTTTTCAGAACATGAGACCAAAGATTATGTTCAAGTTCATTTGATTTTTCATATTGCTCAAATTACTACTTTTATACATTACATTTATCGCACACATCTATGATCTACTATTCCAAGTATTTCTTACCTTTTTTTCTTGTGAATCCAGGATATTATCCAACCACTTGTACAGGTAGCCATCTGATGACAAACCTACATTATCAGACACAGGCCCACAACATAGTACAGCTGACATAGCCTAGGTGATGAAAAATGAGATTGACACAAATGATTCAAGAAAATAATTGTGACATTTCTCCTGGGCCAAAACAACATAGGTTTAGTGATAACAGTGCCTGTAGTATAAGGTTTGACAATAGGTTACAGCTAGAAATACTAACTGTTCAATCTATTGTTGAATTTAAGGTGAATGTGACACCGCAGTTAACAATTGTGTGTACTTACCCATGTAGTTCATCATAAGATTATTTTTCAAACTTACACTTTTTAAAATGATTTGACCAAGGTATATTTTGCACGACTTGGTACACTACTATTATTTGAAAAAGGGGAGTTCCACCAATTGGACTTGCCAACTCCCACACCCATATTTTAGATCTACAATCATGTTAAGCAGGCTCCATACCAGGAGCTCAACAGAATTAACCCCATTATGTCTTTTTAAAAACCTACAGGAACCCATTGTAGAAGTGGCGTATGTAGCCATCAAAAGTGATTTTGTGAAGAGGGTCCCCATCAACATGCCTTCTCATAATATTGGGATCAGTGACTCCAGGTATCATCTGCACCATGCGTAAACAATTAAGGTGCCAATATCACATTCAATTAGGCATCTATTGCTGAGATCAACAGAAAAACCCTAAAGGGCGTGATTCTCCCCCCCCCCACGCCGGGTAGGAGAATCGCCGGGAAGCCGCGCGGATTGTGCCACACCGCCCTGACCCCCGCACGCGATTCTCCCACCCCTCCGAAACCAGCGGCGCGCGATTCGCGCTGGGCCGCTCAGAGAATCGCCGCAAACGGCGAGCTATTTATCGATGGGCCGAGCGGCCGCCACGACACGACAGGTTCCTGCCGGTGCCGTCCTCCCCTGGTCGCTGCCGGCAGGAACTCTGTGGGAACGCAGGGGGGAGGGGGGGGCTCCTTCACTGGGGGGGCCCTCCGATGGGGTCTGGCCCGCGATCGGGTCCCACCGATCGGCGGGCCGGCCTCTCCCGCCCCGGGCCTATCTCCTTCTGCGCGCGGCCCCAGAACACCGGTACCATGTTGGTGAGGGGCCGCGCACGTAAGAAGTTCCCCGCGCATGTGCAGGATGGCGTAGCCAAACTGTGCATGCGCAGGATTGGGCTGCCCCAACTGCGCATGCGTGGGTTGGTGCGGCGCCCATTTGGCGCCGTGTAAGGACGCTGGAGTGGCGTGAACCACTCCAGCGCCGTGCTGGCCCCCTTTGGGGGGCCAAAATAGACCGTGCTCGGGCCCTGTTCACGCCGTTGTGAAACCCAACGGCGTTCACGACGGCGCGGGAACTTGGTCCGCGCCGCGGAGAATCGCCCCCATAATGTTTAAACTAAATTAGTGAAATTGTAGTCAAAACAGATTTGTCATATTATGCTCCCAGAAAGGGTCAATATATATGTCTCCAGTGGAGCATACACAACTCATTTACCACTGCAATAATGTACATTATTTAGTTTGCTCTTTCCCCCAAACATGGAACTCAACTCTTCAATTATGAATATATACATACCAACTAATTCATAAACTAACACTTTTACTGTGCATAACTTCATAATTCATGTCAAAATTAGCTCAGATCTAAATTATACAGGATTTGCGATTTAATCATCAACACATTCCTTTCAATATTACTCTGAAATGCCATGCACTAGTGAGAATGGGAGAAACAGGAAAAGGGTGGCTCGAGAATGGTGCAGGAGGCATTGAGACCGGTTCTGCAGCATGAGGTGTCTGTTCAAGATAGACAGATTGGGACAGGTGTTGTGTTTGGGAGGTTAACTAGTGCTGTAGGGGAGGGTTTAAACTAATTTGGCAACAGTATTAAACATTAGAGAAGAGAAACATGGTGCACAGAGGATGGGGAGAGATAAACTGGGCCTTCAGTTATGTGAGACTGGAGAAGTTCGGGTTGTTTTTCTTAGAGCATAGGTTAAAAGGAGGTTTTAAAGAAGTTTTCAAAATCTTGAATGGTATTAAAGTTTAAATAAATGTCAACTGTTTCCAGTAGTCAAAAGGTCAGGAACCAGAGGATATAGATTTGTGATTGGCAAAAAACTGAAGTTGACAAGAGATTATTTTTCTGGACTTCCTGTGGTCTGGAATGCACTGCCTACATTTCTAGTTAATGGCCGACAAAGAATGTGCCAAAACACAGTGAATGAAGAAAGAAGCGGACTTGAGATTGTTCAATACAGCAATCCCTTCACATGTGTGAATGCCACAACCGTAACTAAAATAAACCTGAAAATGTTTCTGATCCATCGAATGGGCACATATGGTTTATTTAGTGCCAGCAGTTGTTGCACATATGATTGAAAGACATAGCTTTTCACTGCTTCTGGTATGAAATTAAACTTAATTTGACCTTGCATACAGAAAAATATTGATCAGTAATATTTGTCAAATGACAGAATGCAGCTTGTAGGACATAACATAACACTACTACATATTGAATTAAATCTAACAAAACATATGGGGTATTGCCTGTACCTTTAATGCAGAATACTGGTGCCGGTTAATTTGCATGTTTCGATCACTGTACCTGTCCAGAGGAGTAAACATTATGCTGAAAGGACCGGCCCAGTGACTGAACAACATAAATAGACTATGGCGCAAACTCTGCTGTGGAAAAATAGCCCTGCGTTGGTGTACTGTAAGGAAATACAAAAAAATAAAATGAATATCAGAATGACTGCTCGATAAATTAAGTACTGTAAAATATTTTAGTTTTAAAACAATTTAAACAAAAGTCGCTTCTGATGCATGACTGTTAAACATCGGTCAAGGCACTGTTTATTTTCTTTTTGAATCGAGTGAACTCTCATACTCATGGATGATGGTTGTGTAGAATATATTAATTTCAAAACTACATTAGGTTTGCTCAATTTGACGGATAAAAATCATTGGCATTCTGATTATTGGACTAAGTTCCCACTGATTATAGCAGGTATGTTGCTGTCAATGCAGTTTTCCTGCTACACACGATGGGCAGTGGAGCCAACAATTTCTTTTAAAGAACAGAAATAATCCCCATTTTCTGCCTCCCCATGGTGACAGGTGGATAAAGACTCCTAGCTGCCTGAAAAGACGAACAGGTAATCACACTTTAGTGAGGTACAAACAGCTGCTTGAATTGCCTACAGTAGTAATAATGACAAATGATTAGCACCATTTGCCTGATACAAACAGATGTAAGTGGTGAGGTCTTTATTGAGAAATAACCAAGTGATCTTCAAATAAGACTGCCTCAGCTTTCCATAGAAGAATCCATAGAATCACTGCAGTGTAGAAGGAGGCTATTCAGCCCATTGAGTCTATACTGACCCTCTGAAACAGCACCCTACCTAGGCTTAATTCCCCACTCTATCCCTGTAATCCCACCTAACCTACACATCTTTGGACACTAAGGGGCAATTTAGCATGGCCAATCCACCTAACCCACACATCATTGCACTGTGGGAGGAAACCAGAGCACCCGGAGGAAAGCAACGCAAACAGGAGGAGAACATGCAAACTCCACACACAGCCACCCAAATTCGGAATCAAGCCTGGTTCCAGGTTCAAAGTCTAGAAGATTTCTTCTCATGTCCTCATTTAACTAAATGATAAAAATGGGTTTTAAAGTCTGTCTTTAAAATAGCTTTCAAGTTATTGGTTTTTGCTCACTCTTAATTCCTTTTTTAAAATTCCAAATGTTTACTATGTTATTGAAACATGCGACCGGATTTTCTGAGCAGTGGCAATCATTGCCGGGTTGCCGCTTAGCTCGTAAATTCCCCGACCTGAAGCTGCGCCACATGTGTACCAGGATCTTCCAAGCCCAGTCTTCCCAGAAAAGTGCAGTGTCACTCATGGAACTCTTGTTGCAGCGGAGTAGAAGGGGAAGACAGTGCGCCTGGCTGTTTTATGGTAAGTCTAAAGGTCAGTGTGAATGTTAGCAAGGCAATTACCATGTAGCTCGACACATCATAACTTCCACAGGATCCCAGCGCACATCTTTGAACCAGGAGACCGGAAAGTTTCACAATGATATATAGTGCACTTGCAAAAGGAATAGTGCATTCTTTTTTTAATAGATTCCCTACAGTGCACAAGGAGGCCACTCAGTCCATCAAGTCAGCACTGACCCTGCGAAAGAGCTCCTTACCTATGCCAACTCTCTCGCTCCGTCCCTGTAACCCCATCTAACCTGCGCATCTTTGGACTCTGGGAGGAAACCGGAGCACCCGGAGGAAACCCACCAAGACAGGGGGAGAAAGTGCAAATTCTACACAGACAGTCTCCAAGTTAGGAATCAAACCCGGGTCCCTGGCACTGTGAGGCAGCAATGCTAACCACTAAGCCACCGTGCCACCACTTGCTCATTTCTATTCATTCTAATTTGCAGATGCCCTTCCAATTACTTAGAGCAAATGGTTTTTGTATCACTTTTCTTACTTTCTCATATTCTAGTTTTTAAGGGTAACATTACACTACAGAAGTTAGTCAAACTGGTACAGTGTAACTTCATAGTTAAGGCCTGATATAGGTCTAACAACTGGTATTGATGTAAAACCAACTTGTATTAAACTGATGTTAGTTATTATGTAAATACACACCAAGACTGAACCAGGTAACGATAAACTACACCTCTTGTTGCTATGAATATTCTAAATGAATAAATATTACTGTCCGTAACTAATTAGAAGACATTCGATCACATGTCTGTTAAACACTCTCACTGCATACTATTTAATAACTTTTTTTACCATATTAAAGCATTTTGTAATTATGCATACCTGGGACATTTTGAATGATATTTGCCACCAAGGCACTGAAATGGCATCGGATATCCTTTAACGTGTCAGAATCCTTGTCGTTCTCAGCTTCTAGTAGCTGCCTTGTTAGATCAACATACTCCAGCAAAGTGTTATTCAGGGAATGTGTTTCATTGTCAAGGCCTCCACTTCCACTGATGTTTGTGAGGATTCGGGAAGGAAAAACAAAGAATACGTAAGAAAACCAAAAACACAAACAAAGCTAGCCAACTTTAAGAAAAACCTATGCGGTCACGGTACCAGGATATTTGGGAGAAATGTATGGTGCTAAATTTAGAGTGAAATTTCAAGTAATGAACAGATAAATTGGGCCTCAATTGTAGCTGTTCTTCCTTAATCAGAAACACCAATTAGAATTTTTAACATTGGAATGATGCCATGTTATTTCCAGAATAACATATAACTTCAACATAATACCACAAAAGACTACAGATCTGGTGCTAAAAAGTGCACTGAATTTACTCTATCTACATTGGTATAGATACGCCCAACTTTCCCGATAACCCTTCTGCACGAGAGCTGGTATACACCGGTGAACTGAAATATGTGTCCCCAAGTGAAAAGTGAAGCTTTGCTTCCTCTCAAAATTTGGAATGACATATTGCACTTGAAAGGCCTTTTGGCTAAGATCAAGCATCAGATCAAGCCCAAGATAAGATGTAATGCCGTTTCTTGTTAACTTGAATCTTGTACGTTTCTTATAGAGACCACAAATTGGATTCAATTTGAATTGATTTTTGGAGCATGCAATGAGATTGATTAAGGGCTTGCGTTGTCCTTGTCCACTCTGCGCATTGGTTTTGTAACTTTAAGAATGGAGTAAAAATTATATTTTAAAAATCCATACACGTGGCAGAAGTTATGTTATATAATGTGCCAACACATGCTCAGTGATGCACTAAGTTTGGGAGAAAATTGCAGTTTCATGACAATGAATTGAGTAAACTGGACAAATCAAGCAAAGTAGTTTGTTTAACATGACGTTCAGTATGAATGCTGAATAAGTATAACAAAGGCTATTTTTCTTTCCCAATATAACCTTTAATCATAAACCTCTCCTTATAAGCAGCAACCACTGCTGCCCCATTTTCTTTTGTCAGCCGTGTCAATTTGTTTGCCTGATGCCAATTCTGTCAACCTTCTTCTCCTGTTCACTATCCTTCATCTCCTCTTTGGACTCTGCCCGCGGATCAACAATACGTTTCTCCCCATTTCCAGAGAATGTGCATTCATTTGAAAGCAAGTCCATTCCCATCCCAATCTTATTTTGAATGATTGCACTGACTTTGACAGGTACATGGCTGACAGTTGGTGATGCCTCACGTCTTCATGAAGCTGCCAACGCCTGAATATCCCTTCCAAAATCTCTTCTGCCCTGAAGATCACACCTTGGTCTCACGTCCTAATCCTCTAACACCATCCACTCCTTTGAGCACCTCCTTTCGTCCAGGCCTCTCGCATTCCCAATAATATCCTTGGTCCTGCCATCCTCCCAAGTTCAATCAAGAGTTTCTTGCCAATATATCATTCCTCCTCGTCTTCTGCACTAACTCCTCATCCTCTGTGATTTTAATGTCTATCTTTACTCACCTTGCCAACAATCCTCATTTGCTGCCCCATCCCATCCTCCCTTAATCTCTCTACCCATATAAAGCATCTGACCCAAAACTCACACCCACCGCTCTGATCTTGGGTACAGGAGAAAGTGGTGGGGGCTTTTGTGTATGCCTACATAATGAATGCAATTAAGTTATTTAACTCTGTGGGACAGAAAACAATCCTCACATGTTCCCTCCCCAACCATGAGCACAGGTCAATTGTATTTCACCTTTTGCTAGTCTGATTGAGATCAGATATGCGACCAGACTGCTTCTGGTCTTCTTAGCTCAGCATCCCATCAGTCCCAGCAATCAGTAACTGTGTAGTACACCTTTAATAACCAATCTTGCAATTTGTTGACATAGAACTGGAATCTAATTAGATGTTTGTTACTTACCTGTGACTAATTACACCAGCATCTGCTAGTAGCTCAAAGATCCTCACGAGTTGCACCCGCAAAATATCTCGACGCCTGCGCCGTTTCATGTTCTGCATCACAGATAAAAATATTACTTAACCACTGCCTAAAGTTGCTTAACTGACTCACGGTAAATAAAAATTATAGCAAGTGTGTGAATACAGTCCATAAATTTTCAAAGATGCACATAATATAACTGTCAATTACAGACAATACATACAAAAGCATCTCTTTAAACCTTGGTGTATTAAATATGCTTGGAAGCTTTCATACTTTATTCATATCAAATTACTTTCAATATTTATCACATTATCTTGGAGAAATAGAAGTACATTTTGAAATTACTGTAGTTGGAAATTGACAAATCTTACTGCTGGCTGTCGAGCAGTGTATTATTTTTCAGTGGGCAACTTCCTACAATACAGTCAAACTTCAGCTTTTATAGGCTGGCTTTGGTTTGGTTGCAAAAAGCTGAAAATGTTAGTGAAGCTACAAAACAACATTCCAATACAGAAAGGTAAACTCAAATGTGTGCAAAAATTGGATAAAATACTTGAGAAGTAACAAAAATGACATGCTCTGAAATTGGCACATACGAGAACCAACCACAATTCCCGGCTGAAATATTGAATGGAACTACAGAATCCTTCCATGATGTCACAATAGTCTACAGTTTTTCATTTGCATAAATAACATTTTAAAACTACAGCCATCAATTGTGTAAACTGAATACAAAACAAGCCCCAAACAAACAACTCAGTTGTGACTTGTGTACAGAGGTCAATTCCACTTATTTAAATAAAACATCGTACAGATACCTCCACCCTTTCTTGAAATTAAATTGTTACCTTGTCTTTTTTTGGTGCAAAGGCGAGACCAAAGGAATAATCCTCTTGCACCAGATTATAGAATCATAGAAAATAAAAGCAAGAGGAGGCCATTTGCCCTTCGAGCCTGCTGCACAATTCATTATCATGGCTGATCAAGTTCAATACCCTGATTCCGCCTTCCCCCCATATCTCTTGAGCCCTTTAGCCCCAAGAGCTTTATCTAATTCTTTCTTGAAATTACACAACATTTTGGCCTCAACTACTTTCTGTGGTAGTGAATTCAATAAATTCACCACTCTCTGGGTGAAGAAATTTCTCCTTATCTCAGACCTAAAAGGTTATCTTTAAACTATGACCTCCAGTTCTGGACTCCCCCACCATCAGGAACATTCTTTCTGAATCTACCCTGTCTAACCCTGTTACAGAACTTTGTAGTTTCTGTAGAATTTTATGAGATCCCCTCTCACTCCTCTAAACTCCAATGAATATAATCCTTACTGATTTAGTCTCTCCTCCTACGACAGTCCTGCCATCCCAGGAATCAGCCTGGTAAACCTTTGCTGCACTCTCTCCATAGCAAGAACATCCTTCCTCAGATAAGGGCCGGGATTCTCCCCTACCGGGATTCTCCCCTACCCGGCATGGCGGGGGGTGGTCCCAGCGGGATGGAGTGGCGTGAACCACTCCGGTGTCGGGCCGCCCCAAGGGTGCGGATTTCTCCGCACCTTTAGGGGCCAAGCACTCACCGCGAAGGGCTAGCCCCGCGCCGGAGTGGTTGGCGCGCCGCCGGCTGGCGGGAAAGGCCTTTAGTGCCACGCCAGCCGGGGCCAAAAGGACTTCGCCGGGCGGCGGAGGTCCGCGCATGCGCGGGAGCTTCAGCGGCCGCTGACGTCATCCCCGCGCATGCGCAGGGGGGCGTGTCTCTTACACGTCGGCCATTGCAGAGGCTGTGGCCAAGGCGGAGGGAAAAGAGTGCCCCCACGGCACAGGCCCGTCCGCAATCGGTGGGCCCCGACCGCGCGCCAGATCCCCCCACGCCCCCCCAGGACCCTGAAGCCCGCGCCGCTTAGTCCCGCCGGGAAGAGAGGTGGATTGATCTTTGCCGGCAGGACAGGCATTCCAGCAGCGGGACCTCGGACCATCGCGGGCCGGAGAATCGCCGGCCGGCGCGGTGCGATTCCTGCCCCCGCCTGATATCCAGTGCCGGAGAATTCGGCAACTGGCGGGGGCGGGAATCACATCAGCCCCCGGCGATTCTCCAACTAGGCGGGGGGTCGGAGAATCCCGCCCCTGGACACCAAAACTGCACACAATGCTCCAGGTGTGGCCTCACTAATGCCGTGTACAATTGCAGTAAAACATCGCTATTCCTATGCACAAATCCTCTGTATATGAAGGCCCCTCATTTAGTTGCCTCGCCCAAATCATTAATATATAATGTGAACAGTTAGGGTCCTAGCACAGACTACTGCGGTACCCACTAGTCACTGCCTGCCAATCAGAAAAAGATCCAATTTATTCCAATACTCCAGTACTCCAATACTTCATAGAATTTACAGTGCAGAAGGAGACCATTCGGCCCATCGAGTCTGCACCGGCTCTTGGAAAGAGCACCCTACCCAAGGTCAACACCTCCACCCTATCCCCATAACCCAGCAACCCCACCCAACACTAAGGACAATTTTGGACACCAAGGTCAATTTATCAAGGCCAATCCACCTAACCTGCACATCTTTGGACTGTGGGAGGAAACCGGAGCACCCGGAGGAAACCCTCGCACACACGGGGAGGATGTGCAGACTCCGCACAGACAGTGACCCAAGTCGGAATCGAACCTGGGACCCTGGAGCTGTGAAGCAATTGTGCTATCCACAATGCTACTGTGCTGCTCCAACTCTACTTATGGCAAAGAGGCAATTTTAAAAATGTTTAAGAACAGTTGAAAAATAATTAGCATAACATTTCAGTAAAATATTTTCATTCACTTTTCAAGTGCCACTTAATTTTATGGTGAACAATTATTAGTGCGATTCAATTATATGAACCAGTCTATACTCTGGCTTGGAGGGATGAGGAGAGGGAGAAGGGCGGAGGAGACGAAAGGTGGAGACAAAAACAGGGAGAAGAATGGCAACAAAAAGGTTTGGTGACTACATGAATATGTGGCAGTTGAAGCACAAGTTTCATGGAACTGTAAACCCAGACTTGTACCGTGACACACAACTGAATTCTCTGACCAATTCATTAGGGTGAAGGTGAAGTATGTGGAAACTTCAAATCAGGTAGGGTGGCATACTACATCTTCAGCGATTGCTGTGTAGATGATTGGGGAGTGTGATGGTATGCATAAGCAATCATGTAAATAGCAATATATCCAACCTCCTACCAGCAGGAGGCAGTAGAGAATAAGCACGTGACTGTTATCTCGGGGAGTCTGGAGATAGTCGTCGTAGTGAATAGTCATATTTGTAGTAGCTCTTAGATAATTTATTATAGTTAGTTTTTGATATTTTTCTCATGTTTATCTAACCCACGTAATTGTTTTATAATAAACATTTAACTAATCAAGAACTAGACGTTTTCTTGTGCATGATTCCCACCGGCCAAGCTCCAGAAGGTGGGAGATTGGCCAGGAATGCATTACAATAGTCAAGCCAAGATGTAATGATGGTTTCCACAGCACGAGCTGAGGCAGATCGGAGTTGGGTGAAATTTTTGGGGTGGGAATGGGCAGCATTAGTGACAACACAGTTATTTGGTTGGAAGTTCATTTTGGGGTCAAATATGACACCAACATTTCAATCAGCCTGGTTCAGCCACATACAGTTGCCAGGGAGAGGGCCAGAGTCAATGGCTGGAGAATGGAGTTTGCAGTGGGGACTAAAGATTATGGCTTTGGTCTTCCCAATATTTAGAGTTAAGTGCTACTCATCCAGTACAAGCAGTGTGACAATTTAGAGACAGTGGAGGGGTCAAGAGAGGTGCAGGTGAGGCAGCGGTGGTGGTGAAATAGAATTGGATTTTGTCAGTGTATTTATGAAAACGGACACTCTGGGCGGGATTCTCTGTTTGAGAGAGTAAGTGCTGACGCCGGGATGGAATGGAGGATGTACCACGGCCCTATGGGGGGGTGACTGCCAGAGCCATTCAGAATATGCTAATGGGCCAGCATTCACTCCATGTGGAACTAGTGCAATTCCAACGCACGCGTGTGATTCGCTGGGGTAGGGAACGGGACTCGAGAGCCTGACAAGCTGCAGCTGCATATAAGCACTCCACTCCCCACACACTGTCATTCCAGCCAAGCAGATGGCACCTGGAGAGCGACCCAGAGGTTCACTGACGCAGAGCTGGAGATATTGCAGGAGGGTCTCCCACATCATGGTGGCCTGCTGTGTCCACCACAACATCGTGCAGCAGAGGGGGGCATGCTGAAGGTGGATGCACAGCAGACCTCGTCTGATGAGGAGCATGCAAAGGAGAGCCAGGATGCTGTGGAGGAGAGGCGGCACACCCTGTTCCCTGGGGTGGGAAGGAGACTGCCACTGATGTCAACCGGGTCTGGGTGGAGGTGATAGAGGCCGTGAGCGCCATGGGCCCCCTGCGAGAACCGGACAGAAGTGCCCTAAGAACAACCTTCTCAGGAGGGCCTAGGTGAGTCAGCAGCTCCCTGCCCCTGGCACCACCCACATCCCACATACCCATCACCACCCGTAGCCCCCATGCGGCACCCACCAGCTGGACCGGTAGGCTGTGCTGGATGAAGATGGGCAACCCCCCAGGCCAGCCAATGTGAGTCATCAACCCCGACCCACACTTGCGTAACCCAACCCCCACCTAGGGGTGACCGAACCCCATATGCTGGCAGTCTGCGCACAACCCACCCTGCACCACATGCCCACAACTATAATGCCCACCATGGTCAGGCACCTGGCACACGCAGGCCACTGGCTGCGGACGCCCTGTGCTGCCCACGTCAGACTGTCTCACACATTGCATTATCAGTCCCCCCCCCCCCCCCCCAGGAGAAGGCGGCCCACAACCGGCAGGAGCATGAGAATACTGGAGGTTGCCCACCGGACCTGCACCATAGAGAAGGGGGCGATGGACCTGGTCGGCGGGGTGGGAGAGCGTGTAGTCACAGAAGCAGAGGTCAGTATGGGACAACCAAGTCAGTCCCCAATGCATTGCGATGTCCCTATGGCACATTGGTCACCCCTCCCCCACACCTACCTGCGATCTCACCATGGGTCCAGTCTTGTATCTTGCAGCGTCACCTCCCAACGACGCGGGACCAGCTGGCGTCCTTCGTCTCCAACCGCAACACGACAAAACGCCGGAGCTCCAATCCGGGGACGACACCAACTTCTGGTCACTGCTGTCACCAACACCTTCTACCATCCCAGAGACACACACCTTGGTTGGTAATTTTAGTGACGAGGCTCCTAGGCCACGCTCTGGTGCACACAACACACATGTTGCAGTACAACAAGTGGAGCTAGGAACCTCCAAGTGGCCGGACAGTCAGAATGTGGGCCCAGTCTAGGGACTAGCTACTGTCCGGACAAGTCTCGGGCTTCTGGAGAAGGCCGTCCCATCAATGTTGGAGATGCAGGCACAGAGACCGGGACTACATGAGGGGGTGTAAGAACCATCCAGCGCTCGCAGATGAAGTTGGAGTAGTCAGCACGCATGCAAGGATCACCTGGGCAGACAGTGGAACATGACACCGGGGCAGGTGGCAGACTCTGTCAAACGATGCCGAACCAGAGCTCATCGCACTGCAGGCCATCATCATCCTCCATCCCATGGACCAGACCCACTGATACTGCCAACCTAGGACTAACACTCCGTGGTGAAATTGCTGGGAAGCGCAGAGTGGGGTGGAGTGCAAGTTGGCGGTACAGGGGAGAGGGTGGGTGGCCATGGGGGGCAGAATATGTGGGGTTGTGATGGGACGGCTGGGTTGCCGGTGGCCAGGCCTCCTAGTGGGCGAACCTGGTGGCGATTAGGTTATCCCATGTTCCGACAGCCCAGGCGCACACGTCGTGCAGCCTCCTTTGCCTGCCCGGGCCCCATGCCCTGCCCATCCTGGCGCTCCTTTGCATGCTCCTCATCGGATGAGGCCTGCTGTGCATCCACCTCCTGCTTCAGCACGCCCCCCTGCTCTGCTGCACGATGTTGTGGAGGACACAGCAGGCCACCATGATGTGGGAGACCCTTCTAGGGCGATATTGGAAGGCCCCACCGAGCAGTCCATGCACCTGAACTGCACCTTCAGGATGCCAATGCGCCAGTCGATGATGCTCCTAGTTGCTGCATGGGCACTGTTCCAACGGTTCCCCAGACAGGCATCATTAGCCACGACCACATCAGGTAGCACCTGTCGCCCAAGGGCTAACTCCTCACACGAGGGAGCGCCTTGAAGGTTTCGGGCACCGACGAGTGCGCCAGGAAGAATGCATTGTGCTACCTGGAGCAGATGTGCAGCCGTTGGTCACATACCAACTGCATGTTCATGGAGTGGAAGCCCTTCCAGTTGATGACTGGCAACCCCTCATGCACCTGTGGTCGTAGAGGACATGTGTTCCATCAATCACCCCCTGCACCTGGGACATGCTTGCGATGGCAGTGAATCCCGACTTGGTGGGGTTGGTCCAGACTGAAGTTTATATAGTGTGCTGCACGGGCATATAGGGCATGTCTGCGATATCCTGGACAGGTACCCACTCGGCGCCTGGAAGGGCCCGTGGCGCAAAGGTTCAGGTCGATCGTCACCTTGAAGACCACCGGGAGCTGGTGTCCTTACCCATACCCCGCGGTTCCAGGTGTGCCATAATCTGGCAGAGTTGTTGCACGGTCTCCCTGCTCAGCTGCAGTCGTCGGCGACATGCTTGGTCCGGCAATTCCTCAAATTGCAGGGTCACCTCCCGACGAGGCAGGACCAGCTGGTGTCCTACGCCCTCACCCACAACTGCCATTATACTCAAAGCCTGATGAGGCGCCTCCTTCCCACCTCCTCCCCGGCCTGTTGGATGGCCGGCTCTCCAGCCTTACCAGCTGAGCCCTGCTCCTCCCTGAGCAGTTCCTGTTTGTGCAGCCTCAGTGTGTCCGCAAGGGCCACCGTGGCTATGCAGATGCCAACCATTCCTGGCTGGACTCCGAAACCCACCGTCTTCGAAGGGCGGACATGTTAACAAGGTGCGTACTCCAGTGCCCATTCAGATCCAATGGGTTACATGGTGGCCCTGACCCCGCATGTCCACATCTCTATTACACCGCCCCCCCCCCCCCCCGATACACTGCCATCCGCACCTCAACCCTGGCCCAACAGGTCCTGGCACCGGGAGGCCACTAATCCCACCAACCGTCCCTGCCAGTAGGGGATTCAGTGGCTGGTACTACCCATGCCTGTGGTATGCTCTGCGGCCCCTGCCCTGTGTCTACCTGTAGGGTCTATAGTGTCCCCTCCTTGACTGGATCTCTGCCCCCCCATGCCAGCCAGTGGTTTGGGGTGGCATGGGGGGCAGAGTACCATTGACCAGCCGCCTGCTTGGTGGCTTGTGGCATGTGTGCGGGCAGGGCCCACAGATGGGATTTAACGAGGGGTTGTGCCTACCTGTCCGGGGGGCAGACTGCATTCAGCAGGCATGTTTTGGTGACGATGGTCCTGCAGGGTGGGCTAGCCGTTGGTGCCACTTGGGGCATCTGCCCTGAGAAGGACAGTGTGCCAGGGTGGGTGCCAAAGGCCACGGTGCATACATCAGTTGTTCGGGGTGCGCTCGCTCTCCCTCTGTTCCCCTGCAGTGGGGCATCGCCTCGGATGGGTGCACCGATGAGAACCAACACTTGGTGGGCCCCTGGAATGGGCTTGACAACGCCCATTCCGTTTGCAGGGCGGTTGGGGTCTCAGTGTACCTAGAAAGGGTGGCCTGGGGGGGTGGGGTGGGCACCCATATGGCTGGTAGCGGTCTGCACATTTACGGGTCACAATGGGCAGTCAGTGGAATGCGCAGCCAAATGGCAGGCCGCGGCAATGGCGATCTGTGCCTCGACACCACGGTCCCGGGGGTGATGTACCAAACCCACAGTCCATTCCTGGTTGCCCCCTCCCCCCTACTCCCCCCAAGCCAGCGGCACAACTGTCCACCCACCATTGCACTGTTGGAAGCTTTTCTTACATCCTCTCTCTCCCTCAGCAGCTATGGCACCGGGTCCCTGTTTTTAAATACCACAAGTGAATTGCGCTGGCGTCACTTCCGCCTGACGGAGCCAAAGCATCGCAGGAGGCCGGGGACTATTGCGTAGGACCCGTTAATGATATGTTAATGAATGCCACTGTACGTTTTGCATGCCCACGCCGACGTGGGGTGTGGATGCATCCACGCTGCCAGAGGTGCCAGAGCATGGCGCTCCGTTGGAATTTTGGCACCAACCTCCATTTTATGCTGACAGCGATTCGCGATTCCGCGTAGCTGGACAGAGAATCCCACCCTCTATTTTGGATGATGTCACCAAAGGCCAGCATGTAGATAAGTATAGGAGGGTGCAAAGGATAATTCCTCGGGGACCACCAGATGCAACAATGTGGAAACAGAAAGAGAAACAGAAAGCTTCAATAGACTCTCTCTCCACCACACTGAGGAAGCACACTCCAGATCCCCATCGTTGTGTGAAAACGTTTTTCCTCATGTTGCCATTGCTTCTTTTGCAATGACCTTAAATCTGTGCCCTCTCGTTCCACCTGTGGAAACAGTTCCTCCCTATCCACTCTGTCCAGGCACCTCATGATTCTGAATACCTCTTAGCAGATCTCCTCTCAGCCTTATCTTCTCCATGAGAAAACAGTCTCAACTTCTCCAATTTGCCTTCATAAGGAAAATTATTCATCCCTGGTACTATTTTTGTGAATCTATTCTGCACTCTCTCCAATATCTTCACATCCTTCCCGAAGTGCAGTGCCCAGTACTAGACGCAACATCCTAGGTTGAACCAGAGCCTATGCAGGTTCAACATAACATTGATGCTTTTTGTACTCCATGCCCATTGACAAAACCCATTGTTGTTGGAGTTCAGGGTGGAGGAGATAGTGAAAAGGGTTTAAAAGACAGTTTGCAGCAGAAGAAAATAAGTCAGAGGTTATCTTTGCATTCCAGAAAGCTCCTGGAATCGTGATCAGTTTCAGCAGACAAAATCAGGACAACATCCTGCTTTATGCAGTTCAGTCAGAATGGTTTGCCCAATTATTTGCCATATCCTTTCAAGTCCACGTCACTCTCACTTAAGAGGAGGATGGGGTCTGTATCTGGAGGAACAGGATGAGAGAGTAATGGTTTTAAAGGGGACTGGGGCACTGAAGATGTGGGTGTGGTGAAGCAGATCATAAACTGCAGAATTGTCATTGTAAATGGATGACCAATCGCTACGAAGTTGAATTTTGAAAGGTAGTTGTGAGTGAATTTGGAGATGGTTCAGCAGAATGCGCTCACTTCATGATAAATGTTGTTTGCTCGATCATTTAGATGCTACGGAACCGAAGAAAACCGCTTCAAACTGTCAAAACTCAGAAAATGGCTGTCTGCTTCTTTCCCTTTTTGAAAATCCGGTGCACAAAACTCTTCACAACAAAACCAAACTTTCTAAGTAGATCATCCGAAATATTAATAATGAATTATGAGCCCAGTTCAGTTTTTATTTACCTCTGGTCGCCTTTCAAGTGCTTCTTTTATAATGGGATGAAGTTCTTCTATTAAGTCTCTGCAAAAATAAGAAACAAGCTAAATATAAGCTACTTACAATTCAGCTTTTTTGGACTAAAAGTACTCTTGAACTTGGTTTGCAATTTTTTATTGAATTATTCTTTCATGGGCATTGCTGACAAGGCCAGCATTTGTTGCCCATCCCTTATTGCCCTTGAATTGAGTGCCTTACTTAGTCATTGCAGAGTGTAGTTAAGAGTCAACCATATTACCGTGAATCTGGAGTGAGATCTAGGCCACATCAGCGAAGGGTGGCAGATTTCTTTCCCTGAAGGACATTATTGAACCAGATGGGTTTTTATAGCACTCAATGGTAGTTTCATCGTCACCATTACTAAGACTAGCTTTTAATTTCAGATTTTACAAATTGAATTTAAAATTCCCCCAGTTGCTGTGATGGGATATGAACATGTTCCCAGAATATTAGCCTGAGCCCTGGATAGTGACATTACCACTATTCCATCATGTCCCCTTAAATTGACAACAAAGACTTTGTTCAATGTGAAGAAAAGCATAGCTATCAGATGAAGCTTATTTTTAGCTGATGGAATTGCTATATGAACTTATCTCAATCCAGCCCTTTATTCTAGTTTTTGGGTCATAGAAGCACCAAGCAGACGCTGTGATTCAGAGCACTAAGTAACTTTATTTCTTCCTGGGTCACAAACAGCTGGAGATAGTGAATAAATGTAACCAACTGACTTTTGAACTGCTTCCCCAAAATTATGGACATTTGGGTAATCCTAAATGGAGGATGCTACTTCCAAATATCTTGAAAGAGAAACCAAATTAAATGTATGTTAATATACTTTGCTGCTGACAAAGAATAGGTAGTGTGAAACTTGTGCAAGAAATGCTCTTACCTAAATGCTACAGGATTGGTCCTGCCAAGCCCCAGCACTAGAGATTCTGTAATTTCCATGCTCTCAGAGCGCATCATTGGAACTATAAACTTGAATAATGAGGACGGGGATGGAATGCCAATTATCTGAAATTACAAATTAATTATAAGCTATTCACATTAATACAAATTTCATATCTTCAGAATTTCATATTACCTACTCTACTAGTTACTCGTGGAGATGTCAAACTGACTCAGTCGGTAGCATTCTTATTTAAGTCAGAAGATTGTGGGTTCAATCCAAACTACAGTCATGTTCTCAGCTCACATTTACCGGTGGTACTAAGGGAGTGTTGTATTGTTGAAGGTGGTATCTTCTGGATGAGATGCCAAGCTAAGGCCCCAAATGCCTGCTCAAGTCAGCACAAAAGAACATATGGAAGATGGGCATTGCAATTTCCCGATGTCCTGGCTAACAACTCCTCCACCCCAAACATAAACAGATTTGGTGTTTCTGGAAACATGTGTCTTAATCGGTCTTTCTCAAAATAATTATAGATCAGGAAGAGGATTATCCATTTTGATTCAGCTTTAAGGAACCCAGACTGCCAGAACGTTTTGTTCAATTGATTGCAAGTCTTTTGTTGGCACTAACCCACATAGAAGACGATGCCATATGATGATCATTCTTTGCTTGAAGATTGTCTTGCAAGCCATCGTAAATTTACTCTAAACTAATATGAATCTGCGGTTCCCTATATTAGACATATAAAACACATAATATTTAAAGAATAAGACGTTTCTTATGTACAATTTACATGTACCTCTTTCATCGGCCCTCCCCCTTCTGTTCTCCCTGAGAAATTTCCGACAGGTCTGCCGGCCAGCCTGCAGCTGTGGGTGGTGCTGCGGATTGGCAGCTGAACAGGATTCTCCGACGTGTGATTAAGGAAGCAAAAGCAAGGACATCGGCCCTCTTCCCTATATGTAGTTCTAGCTGGTCCGACACACCGAAGTCTGTCACTCTCGGGCACTAACACCCTAACCCCCACAACCTTGGACATTGCCTCGAGGAAGGCTTTCCAGAACCCAACAAGTCTGGGGTAATCCCCAGAACATGTGGCCGTGGTTAGCCGGGCCTCCCTGGCACTGTTCACATTTATCCTCCACCTCCAGGAAGAACCTGTTCATTCGGGTTCTGGTTAGATGCACTATGTGCATCACTTTAAACTGCATGAAGCTTAGCCTTGCGCAGGAGGAGGTGGAGTTGGGGTTCTTTGCTCCACAGTCCCCACCCCACATCCATCTCCAGTTCACCCTCCCAATTCTGCCTTGCTCCTTCTAATGGTGTTCTCAACCTTTCTAAAAGTTGTCCGTACATTTCCCCACAGTTCCCCTTCTGCATACTGCCCACGTCCAACAGTTCCTCCAGCATTGTGTCTCTCGGGGTCCTAGGGTACCACGTCATCTCCTTGCGGAGAAAGTTTTTTTTTTAATTTAAAAAAATATATTTTATTAAAGTTTTTCGATCAAACTAAAACAAAAATTTCCCATTTTACAACTGTAATAATATATACATTGATCGCTTTTTAAATAAATAATATGCTAACTAACGACAACTGCCAACAACAAAATAAGAAACAGAAATAGTAACTAAAATAGTAACTTCGTAAAATCTAATATAAATAACTAATATATAAACACACACATAAAACCCCTGAGGACCCAAATGAGTCCCCCCCCCCTCCCCCCAGGGCTGCTGCCACCCTTTCCTATTTTCCCTTATCGCTCTGTGAGATAGTCGAGGAACGATTGCCACCGTCTGGTGAACCCTTGAGCCGAACCTCTTAGTGCGTACTTTATCCGCTCCAATTTTATAAACCCTGCCATGTCGTTTATCCAGGCCTCCACGCCCGGGGGTTTAGCTTCTTGCCACATAAGTAGAATCCTTCGCCGGGCTACTAGGGATGCAAAGGCCAAAACATCGGCCTCTCTCGCCTCCTGCACTCCCGGCTCATCTGCAACCCCAAATATAGCCAACCCCCAGCCTGGTACGACCCGGACCCCCACCACCTTTGAAATCACTTTTGCCACACCCACCCAGAACCCATGCAATACCGGACATGACCAGAACATGTGGGTGTGGTTCGCCGGGCTTCCCGCGCATCTCCCGCACCTATCCTCCACTCCAAAAAATCTACTCAGCCTTGCTCCCGTCATATGCGCCCTGTGTAGAACCTTGAATTGTATCAGGCTGAGTCTGGCACACGAGGACAAAGAGTTTGCCCTACTTAGGGCATCTGCCCACAGCCCCTCCTCTATCCCTTCCCCCAGCTCCTCCTCCCATTTTCCCTTCAGCTCCTCCACCATCGTCTCCCGTTTCCCTATATATATATCTGACACCCTGCCATCACCCACCCATGCCCCCGAAATCACTCTGTCCTGGATCTCTTGCGCCGGGAGCTGCGGAAATTCCCTCACCTGTTGCCTCACAAATGCCCTCACTTGCATATATCGAAATGCATTCCCAGGTGGCAGCCCATATTTTTCTGTCAGTGCTCCCAGACTCGCGAACGTCCCGTCTAAGAACAAGTCCTTCAATTTCGCAATTCCTGCTCGCTGCCAAGATTTAAATCTCCCATCTATCCTTCCCGGGACGAACCTATGATTGTTCCTTATCGGGGACCACACTGAGGCACCCGTCACGCCCTTATGTCGTCTCCGCTGCCCCCAAATTTTCAGAGTTGCCACCACCACTGGGTTTGTGGTGTATTTTTTGGGGGAGAACGACAACGGCGCCGTCGCCAGTGCTTTTAGGCTAGTTCCCCTACAGGACGCCATCTCCAGTCTTTTCCACGCCGCTCCTTCCCCTTCCCTCATCCACTTACATATCATTGACACGTTGGCGGCCCAATAATAATCACTTAGACTCGGCAGTGCCAGTCCCCCTCTGTCCCTACTGCGCTGCAAGTACCCCCTCTTTACTCTTGGGGTCTTTCCAGCCCATACAAAGCTCATAATACTCTTGTCCACCTTTTAAAAAAAGGCCTTTGTAATCAGTACAGGGAGGCACTGGAACACAAAAAGAAACCTTGGAAGAACCACCATTTTAACTGCCTGCACCCTGCCTGCCAATGACAGGGGCACCATGTCCCACCTCCTAAAGTCCTCTTCCATCTGCTCTACCAGTCGTGCCAAGTTAAGCTTATTCAAGGTTCCCCAGTTCCTGGCCCCCTGGATCCCCAAATACCGGAAATCCCTTGTTACCCTCCTCAACGGTAAATCGTCTATTCCCCTGCCCTGTTCCCCAGGGTGCATCACAAACAGTTCACTCTTCCCCATATTCAATTTATATCCTGAAAATTCTCCAAACTTCCTGAGTGTCTGCATTATCTCAGGCATCCCCTCCACTGGGTCCGCGACATACAACAACAAATCATCCGCGTATAATGACACCCGATGCTCTTCTCCTCCTCTAAGTACCCCCCTCCACTTCCTGGAGCCCCTCAATGCTTTGGCCAGTGGGCTCAATTGCCAACGCAAACAGTAACGGGGAAAGGGGACATCCCTGTCTTGTACCCCTATATAGTCGGAAGTGGTCAGATCGTTGCCTATTTGTAATCACACTTGCCACCGGGGCCCTGTACAGGAGCTGAACCCATCTAACAAACCCCTCTCCAAATCTCCTCAGTACTTCCCACAGGTAGTCCCACTCCACTCTATCAAATGCTTTCTCTGAATCCATCGCCACCACTATCTCCGCCTCCCCCTCCGGTGGGGGCATCATCATCACCCCCAGCAGCCTCCGTATATTAGCATTCAATTGCCTCCCTTTAACAAACCCCGTTTGATCATCATGCACCACCCCAGGGAGACAGTCCTCTATCCTCGTCGCCATCACCTTGGCCAAAAGCTTGACATCTACGTTCAAGAGGGAAATAGGCCTGTATGACCCGCACTGCAGCGGGTCTTTTGTCTCTTTTCAGGATCAGCGATATCGTCGCCTCCGACATCGTCGGGGGTAGTGTCCCCCTTTCCCTAGCCTCATTAAAGGTTCTCGTCAGAAGTGGGGCCAGCAGGTCCACGTATTTCCTATAGAACTCCACCGGGAACCCATCCGGTCCCGGGGCCTTCCCTGCCTGCATGTTCCCAATTCCTTTTACCACCTCCTCCACCTCAATCTGTGCTCCCAGTCCTTTCATCTCCTGTTCCTCAACCTTCGGGAACTCCAGCTGGTCTAGGAAACGCATCATTCCCTCTTTCCCTTCCGGGGGTTGAGCCTTATATAGCCTCTCGTAAAATACCTTAAACACCCCGTTCACCCTCTCCGCTCCCCGTTCCATCTTTCCCTCCTCGTCTCTAACCCCTCCGATCTCTCTCGCCGCCCCCCTCTTCCTAAGTTGTTGGGCCAGCAGCCGGCTCGCCTTCTCTCCATATTCATACTGCACTCCCTGTGCCTTCCTCTATTGTGCCTCCGCCTTACCCGTGGTCAACAAGTCAAAGTCCGTGTGCAATCTCCGTCTTTCCCTGTATAGCCCTTCATCTGGAGCCTCCACATATTGCCTATCCACCCTCAAAATCTCCCTCAACAATCTCTCCCTTTCTTTACCCTCTTGTTTCCCCTTATGGAGATCAGCTCCCCTCTAACCACCGCCTTCAGCGCCTCCCAGACCACTCCCACCTGGACCTCTCCGTCATCATTAATCTCTAGGTACTTTTCAATACATCCCCTCACCCTTACACATACCCCCTCGTCCGCCAACAGTCCCATATCTAATCTCCAGAGTGGGCGCTGTTCCTTTTCCTCTCCTACTTCCAGATCTACCCTATGTGGGGCATGATCTGAAATGGCTATAGCCGAATATTCCGTTCCTGCCACCTTCGGGATCAGCGCCCTTCCCAGGACAAAGAAGTCTATCCGGGAGTATACTTTGTGGACATGGGAGAAGAAGGAAAACTCTTTACTCCTTGGCCTAGTAAATCTCCAGGGATCCACTCCTCCCATCTGCTCCATAAAGCCCTTAAGCACCTTGGCCGCTGCCGGCCTCCTCCCGGTCCTAGATCTGGACCGGTCCAGCCCTGGGTCCAGCACCGTGTTGAAGTCCCCCCCCCATTACCAATTTTCCCATCTCCAGGTCCGGGATGCGCCCCAACATACGCTTCATAAAGTTCGCGTCATCCCAGTTCGGGGCATATACATTCACCAGCACCGCCGCCTCACCTTGCAGTCTGCCACTCACCATCACGTATCTACCCCCACTGTCCGCCACTATGTTCTTCGCCTCAAACAACACCCCTTTCCCCACCAGTATAGCCACCCCTCTATTTTTCGCATCCAAGCCCGAGTGGAATACTTGTCCCACCCATCCTTTCCTTAATCTGACCTGATGCGCCAGTTTCAGGTGCAGCTCCTGAAGCATGACCACGTCTGCCCTTAGCTTCTTTAGGTGCGCAAGTACCCTTGCCCTATTAATCGGCCCGTTCAACCCTCTCACGTTCCACGTGATCAACTGGGTTGGGGGCTCTTTCCTCCCCCCCCCCCCCCCCCCCCCCCCGTCGACTAGCCACCCCCTTTTTTAGACCAGCTCCTCACCCGGTTCCCACGCACCTGCTTATCCCCCAGACGGCGCCCTCCCGTCCCGACCATCCCATCCCGTAACAGCTCCCCCTTCCCCTTAGCAGCAGCAACCCAGTTAACAACCCCCCCCCCCCCCGCTAGATCCCTCTCTAGCTTAGTTACTCTCCCCATATTGCTTCCGGAAGTCAGCAAACTCTGGCTGACCTCGGCTTCCCCCGTTTATCCTTAGCCTCCCATCATGTGAGGCCCCTTCCTTCCTGCGCCCCCTTTTCCCGCCACAATTTCCATAGCGCGGGGACAAAGCCCGCGCTTCCCTCTCGGCCCCGCCCGATGGCGCAGCTCCCTCTCTCCTTCCCCCTCCCCTTCCCCACCGGCGCCCACATTTCTTCGTGTGTCCCCCCCCTTCGAGGGGAAAGAAATTCCCCCCCCCTTCGAGGGGAAAGAAATTCACCCCCCCCCGCCATCTGGTTCACAGTCCCTTGCCACCACCTCACTATTTCATTTCAAACACTCTTTGACAATCTAGTCCAACTTCTCCTCTTCGATAAATGTCCACGCCTCTTCTGCCATCTCAAAGTAGTTGTGTTTACCCTGGTGTGTAACCCACAGTCTTGCCGGCTGCAACATTCCGAACTTCACTTTCCTCTTGTGGAGCACCGCCTTGGCCCGATTGAAACTCGCCCTCCTTCTCGCCACCTCCGCACTCCAATCCTGATACACGCAGATCACCGCGTTCTCCCACCTGCTGCTCCGTGTATTTTTCGCCCATCTCAGGACCATCTCCCTGTCCTTGTAGCGGTGGAACCCCACCACTATTGCTCGAGGTATTTCTCCTGCCTTTGGTCTTCTCATGAGGACTCGATACGTTCCCTCCACTTCCAGGGGGCCCGTCGGGGCCTCAGCTCCCATTAAGGTATGGAGCATCGTGCTCACATACGCCCCAACGTCCGCTCCCACTGCCCCTTCGGGAAGACCCAAGATTCTTAAGTTCTTCCTCCTCGAGCTATTTTCCAGGGCTTCCAGTCTCTCCATACACCCCTTATGCAGTGCCTCGTGTGTCTCCGTCTTCACCACCAAGCCCTGTATCTCATCCTCATTTTCGGCAGCTTTTGCCTTCACTCCACGGAGTTCCATCTCTTGGGTCTTCTGCGCCTCCTTTAACCCCTCAGTCGCCTGCAGCATCGGCGCCAGCACCTCCTTCTTGAGCTCCTCCACACATCGCCGGAGGAACACCTGCTGTTCCAGGCCCCATACCAACTGGCCTCCCTCCGCCGCCATCTTGCTTCTCACTTCCTTTCTTTGCTGCTGCTCCAGAGGATCCTCCGTAATCTGGCCACTATTATCTCTTCTGTCCATTCACATCCGGGGGGACTCCCTTCTATGTCGCCTCACAGTGGGTTTAGCCTTCGAAAATTGCCGTTGGGGCTCCCGATAAGAGCCCAAAAGTCCGTTAAAACGGGAGGTGCAGAAACGTGCGACTTAGCTGGTCATCGCCGCACCCGGAAGTCTGCGGAGAAAGTTTTTGATTTGTAAGTGTCGGAGCTCCTGTCTGTTCGGTAGCTCCAGTCTTCCGTTTGTCTAGGGTTGCGAGTCTGTCCCCCATGTAAACGTCCGTGACCTCTAGTGTCCCCCCCCGTCCTGACTCCACTTAAAAGTGGTGTCTAGCATGGCTGGCAGGAATTTGTGGTTACTGCAGATGGGGGCCAAGGTGGACATCTCGGTTAAGCCGAAGTATTGTCTCATTTGCTTCCATGTTTTCAATGTGGCTACCACAACTGGGCTGGACGTGTATTTTGCCAGGGTGGGGTAGAGAGTGCTGGCATGGCAAGGGCTCAGAGGGTTATTCCCTTACAGGAGGACTCCTCCAGCCTCACCCATTCCATACTCAGTTCCCTTACCATCCCCTCACTCTCTCGACTGTGGCTGCCCAGTGGTAGTATTGCAAGTTTGGAAGGGCCAGGCCGTCCATGTTTCTTCTCTGCAGTGTCGTTTTGGGGATTCTTGGATTCTTCCCCCCCCCACCACACACACACACAAACACCATGATTATTTTATCTATACCATGGAAAAAGGCCTTGGGGATGAAGATCGGTATGGATCTAAACAGGAAGAGGAACCTTGGCAGTATGTTCATCTTGATCATCAGCACCCTCCCCACCAGAGAGATTGGGAGCGCATCTCATCTCTGTAGGTCCTTTTTAACTTCCTCCGCCAGACTGGTCACATTCCACTTGTGGATCTGTGTTCAGTCGTGGGCTATCTGGATCCCCAGGTAGCGGAATTTGCTTTGGGCTAGTTTGAATGGTAGACCCTCCAGCTCTATCCCTCCCCCGTTCAGGTTCACAGGGAATGCATCGCTCTTGCCCAGGTTGGGTTTGTAGCCCGAGAAGGTCCCAAACTCTTCCAAGAGCTTCGTGATTACTTTCAGGCCATTCTGTAGGTCTGAGATGTCGAGGAGCATGTCATCCAGGTAGGGTGAGACTCTGGGCTTCCTGCCTCCTCTTCGATGCCCTTCTAGCTTCTCACGTTTTGCAGAGCGATCGCCAGGGCAAACAGTAGCGGGGTCAGCGGGCATCCCTGCCTTGTGCCTTTGTGCAAGTGGAAGTATTCAGAGCTGTTGGTGTTAGACTACAATCTCTCCCGTAATCACCGCCTTCCGTGCATCCCAGAAGGTGAGACTTCCCCGTTCTGGTTGTTAGTGATATACTCGCCTATTGATATTGTCGAAGACTCGGTCCGTGTCCAACCTCCGTGTGGGACATTGGGCACGGCCAGTCTCCAACCTCACATCCATGTAATGTGGAGAATGTTCAGAGATGACTATCGTGGAGTATTCCGCACTGACTATTTCTGGAAGCACCGATTTCCCCACGGCAAAGTTGTCGATTCGGGTGTCTACTTGAGCACTGGTGAGAATAACAAGAATTCCTTCTCACCGGGGTGTAGGAACCGCCATGGGGCCACAGCCCCCACCTGTTCCATGAATGCTCCCAGTTCCCTACCAATGCCTGTCCTTTTCCGTTCTGGGGTTTGATCGGTCTGTCAATGGGTCCTGTACATAGTTAAAGCCCCCCGCCCCTGCAATCTGAAAACCAACCCTTTCTTTTCCTTGTATTTCCCTTGTCGTGTCCTCAAAGTTTGGTGTAGGAGAAATTACTTTCCAATCATGGGGCACTGACACCAGTTCATAGGAAAGTGGAAACTGTACTGTTGGGATAGTCTAAACTCTGCTGAGGTCAGTGTTCTGGAGAGTAGTATAGCTAGGAAAGTCGTGGGGGGTGAGGGTTCAGGTTTGAGGTTACAAAAATAGTAGAATGACAGCACTAAAAGCTCTGTATCTGAATGCACATAGCATTCATAATAAAACTGACAGCGCAAATAGAAATAAATATGTATGGTCCGATAGCCATTATAGGGACTTGGCTGTCTGACAAAGACTGGGACCTGAATAGTTAGAAAGGCAAAGGAAGCTAGGAAAAAAATGGAGGGGTAGTTCTGTTAATTAAGGATGACATTAGTATAATAGAGAGATTGCCTTAGTTCTAAAGACCAAAAGGAAGTCATTTGTGGGAGTGGGTTATATGCACCCTAACAGAAACTACATTGTAGAATGGGTTAACAAAAGATTGCATTTATATAGCGTCTTCAATGTAGGAAACCATCCCAATGCAGGGATTTGTAAGACACAACATGACACTGAGCCAAAGGAGGAAATACTGGAACAGGTGACTCCAACCTTGGTCAAAGAGATAGATTAAGGAGAGTCTGAAAGCAAAAGAGAAAGAGAGAGAGAGAGATGGAGAGGTTTAGGAAGGAAAATCCAGAAGTTAGGGCCCAGTCCACTGAAAGCATGATAGGCACTGGTGGGACAAAGGAATAGGGAGCGCATAGGAATGCAGAGTTAGAGAAATGCAGAGTCGTTGGATGGCTGTTGGACATTACATGGATTGGAATGGGTAAGAACTTGAAGGGTTCATGGATTTGAATAAGAATACAAAAAAATTAAAATTGAAACATTTGTGAACATGCGTAATTTTATTTGAATAATAAAGATGAATTTCCCTTAGAATTGAGACTATATCCACTATCGAGAGTAGGTTCACTGTCAGAGGAGATGAGCTCTGCATTGACCCAAGTAGCTCTGTTATATGTTGATGGTGAACATGGGGTAATAGGCAAGTACGACTTGGTTGGAGAACATAATCACAATAAGTTTGGAACTGTACATGTGAAAGAAAAAAAAACAAAAAGTGGAATATACACTGATTTAGCTAGCCTCCTTTATGCCTAGGCTTCAATCCATCTGACACTGGACTTTGAAATTAAACTGTGTAAGGTTGTGGTCATGACAATGGTAATAGGAGCAGTAGTGATTTTCTGGCAGCAGCAGGCAGAGCAAGTCAATCCAATGGAATTCAAAATAATTTTGGAGAATTTGTCACAGAAATGATGTTCAAGGAGGAACACTGGCATTTTACCTCTCGCTGGAAATATTTTGTTCAGTTACACTTTCTTAAGGTTTTCAGATGCAGAGAATACAAATGCCTAACAATTGTTGGACACTGGTTTTCACAGGTTTCCATCAGATGCACAACAAAGTCTTACCGGTGGATGTGGGAGCATTTTTAAAGATAATTTGATGGCATGTGTATGGAAGGCTAATCCTAAAATAAAATAAATATAACTTAACAAAAATGGAACATTAGTGCCCTAAAACATTTTCAACATCTCTATTGGGACGGTAAAAGAGTACATGTTCCCAAAGCCATGTGCAGAAAATAAACATTTTTTCTGCGCCACTTTGAAACACTAACCTACAAATCCATTCAGATATATAAATTGCTTTTACAGAGAATGAGGGTACAATTCAAGAATGCATTTCCCTTCCTCCATTCTGCTCAAGAGTTATTTTTTTTCAATTTTTGAACAATAAAGATGTACTTACCTTTGAATCCAGACTATATCCACTGTCAGGAGTAGACGCCAGCGTCTCAGGAGGGGAACACCGCACTGACCCTGAAGTAGCTGTGTTACATGTTGCTGCACTGCAGCAAAGAATAAGGTAGTTTCTCCAAAGTCCAATATATGAATCATTGCCAATTGTTGTGCTCACTTTTTTGGCATTTATAGGACTACTGTATGGAAACAGAGATGGTTTAGGACTTAAATACATCAGTTTCAAAAAATGCTCAAAATTAAAAGCGCTCAAAGTTTTGAGAATGTTTGTTATTGAATCATAGAATGGTTATAAGCACAGAAGGAAGTCATTCAACACACTTTGTCTCTACAAGAACAATCCTGCCAGCCCCACATGCCTGCCCTTTTCCCATTGTCCAGTAATTTATTTTCTATGCCAGTGTTTATCCAAGTCCCCTTTGAAAGCCACAATTGAATCTGCCTCCACCACACTCTGAGTGCATTTCAGATCCTTACCATCGCTGCGTAAAAGTTTTTCTTCATATCGCCATGAGGGGCTGATTTAGCATAGTGGGCTAAATAGCTGGCTTGTAATGCAGAACAAGGCCAGCAGCGCAGGTTCAATTCCAATATCAGCCTCCCCGAACAGGCGTCGGAATGTGGCGACTAGGGGCTTTTCACAGTAACTTAATTGAAGCCTACTTGTGACAATAAGCACAAATTATTGCTTCTTTTGTCAATTGCTTTAAATTGGTGTACTCTTGAATCTGAACCTTTCTGCCAACCTGAACAGTTTCTCTCCATCTACTCTGTTCAGGCCCCAAATTATTTTGTATGCCTCTACCAAATCGCTTCCCAAACTTCTCTTCTCAAAGGATAATAGCTCCAGTGTCGCTTGCAAAATCTTTAAGCTTTAAAAACTGCTGGAGTTCCAAAGAAATCTGTAGCAGTTTTTCATTTGTAGTACTAGTCACCTCTGACATCTTGAGAACCTGAGATCATCAGGCCATTTTCAATCAACTTAAAGTAAGAGGTTTTGAATAAACACAGTAGGATTCCTTATGGTAATTGAGTTGTTCACAATTTTAATGTAAGAGCAACAATACAGGTTTAAGAAAGGAGGCTGGAGCAAAGCAATTAAGGCATGAGACAGGATCTTGATCTAAAGACTCTCTTGTTGTCCAATGGCTACCATGTAGCACAGGGCTATGACCTGAAAATGCAGGGAAAATAGAATAATGGTGACACAGAGATACTTTAACAATTGACCATAACTGGATGGAGAAAAGGAGGGTGAGACAGCATCTGTGCAGGATTCATCCTACATGATTGGTAAATTGGAATCAAAGATTGGCAGTTAAAATTGTGACAGAAAAGGACCTTATTTAAAGTGATGGTTCCGATATAGTAGAAGTACATTCCCATGCACAAGGTAGGACCAACTAAACCAGTGCTCCCGTGATGATGAAAAATAAGCAGCAACTTGAAACAGAAAAAGTACACAAATGACAGATGTTAGGTTGATAATACAAGTGAGAACCAGGCTGAATAGACCAATTTCAGTAGAGAAGTGAAAAGAGATATAATTGAGAAGCAAAGAAAATGTGAGAAGACACTATCAGCTAATATAAAATGAAATCCAAAAATCGTCTATAGACATATCAAGAGTAAAAGGGTGGTTAAAAAAAGGGGGTAGGTCGGGCAGCACGGTGGCGCAGTGGGTTAGCCCTGCAGCCTCACGGCGCTGAGGTCCCAGGTTCAATCCCGGCTCTGGGTCACTGTCCGTGTGGAGTTTTCACATTCTCCCCGTGTTTGAGTGGGTTTCGCCCCCACAACCCAAAGATGTGCAGGCTAGGTTGATTGGCCACGCTAAATTGCCCCTTAACTGGAAAAATTAATTGGGTACACTATATTTATATAACAAAAAAGGGGGTAGATAATCAAAATTCAAGACCAAAAAGGGAATTTACACATTGGATTGGATTTGTTTACTGTCACATGTACCAAGGTACAGTGAAAAGTATTGTTCTGTATACAGCTCAAACAGATCATTCCGTACATGACAAGAAAATACACAGGGCAAACATAAAATATACAATATAAATATATAGGTACAGGCATCGGGTGAAGCATACAGGAGTGTAGTCCTACTCAGTAGAGAAGATGTGTGAAGAGACCAGATCAGTCCATAAGAGGGTTGTTTAGGAGTCTGGTGTAGCGGGCAAGAAGCTGTTTTTGAATCTGTTAGTGTGTGTTCTCAGACTTTTGTATCTCCTGCATGATGGAAAAAGTTGGAAGAGTGAATAACCCGGGTGTGAGGGGCCTTTGATTATGCTCCCCGCTTTCCCCAGGCAGCGGGAGGTGTAGACAGAGGCAATGGAAGGTACGCGCGTTTGTGTGATGTACTGGGCGGTGTTCACAACTCTGTAGTTTTTTACGGTCTTGGGCCGAGCAGTTGCCATACCGGGCTGTTATGCAGCCAGATAGGATGCTTTCTATGATGCATCTGTAAAAGTTGGTAAGAGTCAATGTGGACATGTTGAATTGCCTTAGTTTCCTGAGAAAGTATAAGTGCTGTTGTGCTTTCTTGGTCGTAGTGTCAACATGGGTGGACCAGGATAGATTGTTAGTGATGTGCACACCTAGGAATTTGGAGGCAGAAGGGATGGCTGAAGTATTAAATAAGTCTTTACCAACTAAGACATCATGAGGAGTCTGGTCAGAGGAGATAGGGAGTAACTGTTTCTACTTGTGAAAAGATTGTGAATGGGAGGGCACAGATGTAAAGTAATAGGCAAAAGAAGCAAAAGCAATTATGAGAAAATACTTTTCTATGCAGCAAGTGGTTACGGTCTAGAAGACACTGCCTGAGAGTGTGGTGGAGACAGGTTCAATTGGAGCATTCAAAAGTGAATTAAAGTTATCTGAAATGGAAGAATGTGCAGTGTTTTAGGGAGGAGGAGAGAATGGCACCAATTGAATTGCTCATTCAGCGCTAACATAATAAACCATATGACCTCCTTCTGTACTGTATCAATTCTGTGATCCGCAAAATGACCAATTGAAATAAACAAAGGGTAAGAGTTCACATTTTACTGCAACAAACGAATATCAAATAGATCAAACATTTACAGGCAAACAATACATCAAACTAAAGAAAAAGTACTTAGTGTGAACTAATTAACGCAATTGAGGAGTACTTTACAACGCCATTCCTTGTGCAATAATGCAATTCTGGTAGATATATAGCATTAAAAGATCAAGTTCAAAGTTACTCCCAGCTTTCCAGCAGGTTTACTCGCCCCCGCCCCCCGTCACATCAGATCAAATTTTCCAGTGTCTTGTGAAAATTGTTCCCCTCAGCCTGAGTATTCCAGACTGACTTCCATCAGCAGGCCCACCTAGACAAACCATGGTTCTTAATCTCCAAAGGTTTTGTCTGTTCTCTTCTCTTCGAACAGAGAATCAGCCCTCACCAGCGTCCTACTTAGTAGCTAACAGAAAAACAGTGTTTGCTTACTCTTCACAGCAGTAGCTACATTCTCTCTCACTGGTTATCCATATCTTTGCATCCAAAAAACAGCTGTCCCTTTTTCTGTGCCAAGGTGTTAAAAACTGTCACTTGATTTTCAATAGGTTTTAGTTTCTTTTCCATGACAACCAGATCTCGAGCATGTCTAAGCCAGAGGTTTTAGTATGACAACTGACATGAGAATGTCACTTTAAGAAATGTTTGTCTGCTCAAGTTACTGCAGCGGTGTCAGATTGTGGGTGGAGCTGGGCTGTCTGTCAGCTTTTACTTTCACTTTGAGAAAAGCTTGGGTGTGTCTGTGTTTTTTGGTTTTGTTTTAGTGATGGATCGGCAGCCAGCCAAAGAAGGTGTAATGTTGTTTATCTTTGCCATGTAAAGACTATCTCTTGATCATTTGGTGAATTCAGAGTGATAACTGTTCTCAGTAGTGAATTTAACCCTGATGTGCTTCTGTAAAAAGTTTTTTTTTTTAACTGTCTTATGGGTGTTAAAAGGAAAGTTTAAGGATTACTTTGTGTTGTATTCTTTGGGGGTTGTAATAGAATTGATGGTTGCTAAGCGTTTACTGTATGTTTTAAAAACGTTAACTTGAGTTCATAGAATAAACATTGTTTTGCTTTAGAAATTACTGTTACATGTCTGCTGCGCCACACCTGTAGAGTGGGCCGTGTGCTCCCCATACCACAAACTAGTAAAAGTCGTGGATCAGGTGAACACATTTTGGGGTTCACTAAACCCTGGCCCATAACACAACCATCCCGCCCCTCCCCGCATCCAGAACATTCTGTTTCACCTGAGGTTAAAGGGGACATTTTAAAACATAGCCATCTTGTAACACCCTGTACCAACCCTGGGGAATCTGACAGTATATCTTGCTCCAGTCTGAAAAAAACTTTACCACTATTCACCCTCTCCTGACCCGCGTTTCAACCTTTCACGATGCTGCAACCATCCCTTTTAATCCATGGGCTTCAACTTTGGTGACAAGTCCATTATGTTGCAATTGATAAAACACCTTTTAGAAGTCCACATACACCATGTCAACTATGTTAATCGCATCAATATTCTGTTATCTCATCAAAAAACTCAAATCAAGTTAGTTAAACATGATTTTCCTTGAACAAATACACACTGGTTTTCGATAATCAAACGACATTTGGTGAAGTGGCAGTTAAATTTTGTGGAAAGAGAACAGATCTAACGTTTCATGTCTGGATGACTCTTTTTCAAGGAGATAGAGAACTGGAAATAGGATTAAATTTATATTGTGTGTGTATGGGGGGGGGGGGGGGGGGGAGAAAGAGAAGCAGTAGGGCTGGATAGAGGACCAGCCATAGGTGGACGCTGGGGAGAGATTGACACAGATGTAGTGGACTAAAAGGAATGTAAATAGTGGTGATCGTGGTTAAGAAGGGTGCTTATGGTGGCACATTAAGAAGTCAGAATGTGTTAATGGCCAAACAAAGGCGAGTAGTGTGTCAAAGGACAACCTGGGACAAAATACAGGTGGCCCTAGTGGGGTGGGGTGGTGGGAATGGTGGTAAGGGAAAAATAACAGGGGAAGTCGGATGTTCTGCCATTGACGCATTCTTTTTAAAAAAAATGTTTTTATTGAGATTTTTTTCATTGGAGTTGATTGGTTGGGTTGGAGTGATGCCATGTATTTTGCTAATTACTGGGCATGGTTGGATTCCATGCCTCCTTTTCTCTCCTACCCTCTCTCCTTGTTATACCATGACTACCCTCTACCTTCCTTTGGCTCATTGGCTACAAACAGATCTTGGAACAACTGAGTGAATGGCTCCCATGTTTTGTGGAAGCCCCTTCCGACCCCCGGATAGCAAATTTAATTTTCTCCATTTGGAGAAATTCTGATAGGTCAGACAGCAAGTCTGCAGCTTTGGGTGCTGCTGATCGTCAGTTGAGCAGGATTCTCTGGCAGGCGATTAGGGATGCAAAGGCAAGGGCGTCGGCCCACCTCCCCATGAAGAGATCTGGCTGTTCTGATACCCCGAAAAGTGCCACTTTTGGGAAAGATTCCACCCTTATCCCCACTAGCTTGGACATTGCCTCTAGGGCTATCCAAAACCCAACAAGTCTAGTGCAAGACCAGAACATGTGGGCGTGATTGGTCGGGCCTCCTTGACACCGTCCGCATCTATACTCCACCTGCAGTTGGTCAAGATGACGGTCCTCCCGAGGTTCTTGTTCGTGTTCCAGTGCCTGCCCATCCTAATCCACAAGGCTTTTTTCAAGCGGGTAAGCAGGAGTATTATGGGGTTTGTATGGGCAAGCAAGACCCCGAGGGTGAAGAGGGTGTTTCTGGAGCGCAGTCGGGACAGGGGTGGGCTGGCGCTACCGAATCTGTGTGGTTATTATTGGGCAGCTAATGTGGCGATGATCTGTAAATGGGTAATGGAGGGAGGGGGCGGCGTGGAAGAGGCGGCGTCTTGTGTGGGTACAAGCTTGGGGGCGCTGGTGACGACACCGTTGCCACTACCGCCGACGCGGTACACCATGAGTCTGGTGGTGACGGCGACATTGAAGATCTGGGGGCAGTGGAGGCAACATAGAGGTGAGGTGGGGGCCTCAATTTGGTCCCCGATACAGGATAATCATTGTTTTGTGCCGGGCTGGATGGATGGGGGGTTCCTAAGTTGGCATCGGGCAGGAATTAAAAGGATGGGGGACCTGTTTATGGATGGGACTCCTGCTAGCCTGGGGGCGCTGGAGGAGAAATTTGGGTTGCCTCCCGGAAACGCTTTTAGATATATGCAGGTGAGGGCGTTTGTGAGACAACAGGTGAGGGAATTTCTGCTACTTCCAACACAAAGGATTCAGGACAGGGTGATTTTGGGTGTATGGGTTGGAGAAGGCAAGGTCTCGGTGATTTATCAGGAGCTGCAGGAAGCGGAGGAGGCCTCGGTGGAGGAGTTGAAGGGCAAGTGGGAGGAGAGCTCGGGGAGGAGCTGGATGAGGGTCTGTGGGCTGATGCCCTGGGCTGGGTCAATTCCTCCTCCTCATGCGACAGGCTCAGTCTAATACAGTTCAAGGTAGTATATAGGGCGCATATGACAGGGGCGAGGATGAGTAGGTTTTTTGGGGTGGAGGACAGATGTGTGAGATGTTTGGGGTGCCCAGCGAATCACACCCATATGTTCTGGACGTGCCTGGCGCTGGAGGAGTTCTGGAGGGGCTTTGCAAGGGCTGTGTCCAAAGTTGTGAACACCCGGGTCAAGTCGAACTGGGGGATAGCACTATTTGGGGTATCGGACTAGACGGGAGTGCAGGAGTTGAAAGAAGCTGGCGTTCTGGCCTTTGCGTCCCTGGTAGCCCGGCGGAGGATCCTGCTAATGTGGAGAGATGCAAAGCCCCCGAGCGTGGAAGCTTGGATCAATGACATCGCAGGGTTCATAAAGTTGGAGAGGATAAAGTTTGCCTTGCGAGGGTCTGTGCAGGGGTTCTCCAGGCGGTGGCAACCGTTCCTAGACTTTCTCGCGGAACGTTAGGTGGAGGTCGAAACAGCAGCAACACGGGGGGGGGGGGTTCTGGTTTATGTTTTGGTTAAAAGGCAGCATTTTCCCCACTTTTGCAATTATTGGTTAAATGGGGTTAATGTATCCTTGTTTGATTTTCTATGTACAATTTTGTTTATCTTTCTTTCTTTCTGGAGTGTTTGGTTGAAAATTGTTGAAAATTTTGAATAAACATATTTAAAAAAAAAAAAAATCTATGCTCCACCTCTGGGAGGAACCTGCTCTTTCGGGTTCTAATTAAGTGGGCTCTGTGTACCACTTTTAGCTGCATTAAGCTTAGCCTTGCGCATATGGAGGTGGAGTTAATCCTGTGCAGTGCTTCCCTCCAGAGTCCCCACCATATTTCAAACCCCAAGTCCTCCTCCCACTTTCCTCGTCTCATCCAGTTGAGTGTTAGCCCTCCTTAGTAGTCATCCATACATGTTGCCGTAATGCCCTTTCCCAAGATGTCCGCGTCCAGTAGGTCCTCTGGTAGAGATTGTTGTGGTGGCCATGGGTATGTCCTCGTTTCCCTGCGTAAGAGGTTTTTGACCTGCATGTATCTTAGTTAGTTTCCCCACACCGCCCCGGACAGCTGGAACTTCTCTGTTAGTTCCTCGAGCATTGTCTGTAGTCAGTGTAGAAGTCCCTAACTGTCAGCATCCCCCATCCTGTCTCCATCTTTTGAAGGGTTTCCCTTTGTTAGGGGATCATACAAGAAGGTCGTGGTCACCGTTATCCCCATGAGGTCCGGAGCTCAATCCAGTTGCCCCTCCGTCCCATGGAGACCCCAAGGGCCCTACAGGCACCTTCAGGGCGGAGGAAGTGCTGGAGGCCGACCCGGGACCTGCCACCAAGAAGGTAATGGCAGTCTCTAGTTCTTCATGGAGGAAACCCACGCAGACATGGGGAGAATGCACAGACTCTGCACAAACAGAGACCCAAGCTGGGAATCAAACAGGGGTCCCTGGCACTGTGAAGCAACAGTGCTAACCACTGTGCTACCGGGCCATGAAGCAGTTGAAGATGATCAGTCCTAACACACTCCCCTGAGGAACTCCTGAAGTGAAGACCTGGAACTGAGATGATTGCCTTCCCACAAGCACAACCATCTTCCTTTGTGCAAGGTAGGACTCCAACCAGCGGAGGGCTTTCTCCTTTGATTGCCATTATAAAACCATAAGACATAGGAGCAGAATTAGGCCACTTGGCTCATCGAGACTGCTCCGCCATTCAATCATGGCTGATATTTTTCTCATCCCCATTCTCCTGCCTTCTCCCCATAACCCCTGATCCCCTTATTGATCAAAACCCTATCTATCTCGGTCTTAAAGACACTCAGTGATTTAGTCTCCACAGCCTTCTGCAGCAAAGAGTTCCACAGATTCACCACCCTCTGGCTGAAGAAATTTCTCCTCATCTCTGTTTTAAAGGATCATCCCTTTAGTCTGAGATTATGTCCTCTGCTTCTAGTTTTTCCTACAAGTTGAAACATCATCTCCACACCCACTCTATCCAGGCCTCACAGTATCCGGACAGCGGCACAGCAGGTAGAATAGGGTGGCACAGCAAAGCCAATGACACCGGTAAGTCAGCCAGAGCCTTCTGGCTCCATGCCCTTCAGAAGACATCGGCCAAGGGCATCAAAGGCCACAGGACATGGAAAGCAGCAGGCTGCCTCCCCCTTTGATGTGCATCCTGGGACACACCTAGATGTACCAGTAGACGATCAAAGAGAGAGGCGCACTGATTGGGGAGGGGGGGGTCACTATCTGTAGGTAGGGGGAATGGAAATGTCAAATCTTCACAATTAATACATGTTACACCTGATAAATGTGAAACCTCTGTCATGTAAATCTTCACAGCAAGCTTGCCTGCACCCACCCCATTGCCCTCTGCTCCCACAGCCCCCACCACCCTCTCGGGCACAGTGGTCCAAAATCAAATGCCCCGATGCAAAGGATGGGTATGAGAGCGCTGTCAGCAGAAAAACAGGAGTCAGACTTTGGCATAAATGGAGGAACACCAGAGCTAACCGTATAGCGAGGTATCATTATTATCCTGCCTTGGCTGTTGACCCACTGGCAGTGCCGACAGAGGCCCATCACCTGGGTTGATGTTACACAGACTCTTAGTGGGTGAAAGGGCGGGGGTGCGCCTCCTGCGGCTTCCCCCGGGGCCCGACCTCCAGCCCCTCCTGGGCTGGCTCCCCCTCCTCCTCACACTAAGTGACATGTCCCTCCTCCTCCAGCATGTCACCCCGCTGCGGTTGTGGAGGGCACAGCAGACCACCACAAAGCGGGAGAACCTCTGGGGGGGATTCTGCCATTAATGCATTCTTTTAAAAAAAATGTTTTTATTGAGCTTTTTTTGTAATATACAGAACAAAGATAAGCATGGACATACATGGGCCCTTGAGGCCTCCATGGGACGTACATTTAAAATAAAAATAAAAATAAAGAGAAATATATAATTGGTCGGCTTGTGCTATTTACATCGGTTGTCTTACATTGTTTACAATGGTTACAGCTTCTTGTTTTCTAGTAGGCGTTTGGTTCCAGCTTTGTCCCTTGCTCCCGTCTCCTTTCTTCCTGACCCCCTGCACCCTCTGGCATGCCATCTTCCCTCGTCTGCTCGTGTCCTGCTCCAGTTGGGTTGGAGTGATGCCGTGTATTTTGCTAATTACTGGGCCGCCGCCCCTTATCTCCTACAGTATTGGCATGATTGTCCATCACCACCCTGCCCGAGGATTGGCCACAGGAACACAGGGGGCATTAACAAGTGACCCACAAGCCCAGAATAGAATACACAGCAAACGCACAGAACAGACCTTTAAAAACATCTACAGACTGCTCGAGCAAGTCCTCCTATATCCTCAGCCCGGTATTAGGCCCTCCAAAATCCTCCCCTCGCCACACTCCAGGTAAGAGACCAGCACCCACCTTCTTTCTTCCTTCCCTTCTTTCTTTCGTCCTTCCTCTCAAAATACTGCAGCAGCCTCCAGCTATTCTCAGTCACCAACAGGAGCAAGCAGCAAACATAATCTGCAGTTGGGAAGTGCTCTCACAACTAACAAGATCAATTCCTCATTATCAATAGCCTTTAGCTGTGAAGCTAGAGGCTGCTCACAGTCAAAGTGAGTTAAAATGAACTTCAACAAGAAACCAGAGCAGGGCGTTGTCCTGGAAGTGTTTGCTAGGACAGGCAGGCAACAGCTGTAGTTGCCCCTGTTAATTAAAGGTTACTTGAAAGCTTCACAGACCAAAAACTATTACAAGCCCAATTCCTGCCTCTCCCCCCACCAAGCACTGGGGCAGCAGCTCCAGTGCCCTTGAGCTGCATGCTGGGAAATGGAAGTGGCTACTCAGCTCCTCAGTTCCCCACAGCAGCCATTGCTCCAGCGTGACATTTTAAAAAAGGAGTATTAAACAATGTCTGTGATTTCTCGCTGGAGAGCCAGTTAATTTCTGGGAGGCCGTCACATTCAACTTTAAATTCGCTAATGAGATGGAAATGATTGCAAATGAGGGTTAATAATAGGCTCACCATATTTGGGCGAGATCCAGAACTCGGCATCGGGAGCGGGCTGGTCAGATAGCAAACTGATTTGTGCCGGACGTGAATCTCTATTTTGGCCTTCCCCGCTATTTAACCGGCATGCCCAGATCTGCGTTGGGCGCAACGCGGTGGTTAAATCACGCCCAGTATCTATAGCCCTCTAGGGTAGAGAATTTCAAAGATTCACAACCCTCAAAAATGAAGAAATTTCATACCTCAGTCCTGAAATTATGCTGCTCATATCCTGAGAAGAGGGTCCCCAATTCTAGGTTTTAGTCTGCACCCATTTATCAGAATGAATGGGTCTCACTCTCTACAGATACTGCCAGACCTGCTGAGTAATCCCAGCATTTCTAGCATTCCAGAGTCTGCAGTATTTTACTTTTGGTCCCCTAGTTTGAAACTCCCTAGCTGGGGGGAACCAGCCTCTCAGCATCTACCCTGTCAAGTCACTTCAGAATCTTGTGAGATCACCTTTCATCCTTCTAAACTCCAGTGAATATAGGTCCATTCTACTCAATCTCTACAAATGATGCCAACCCTCTCATCTCAAAACAATCACGTGAACCTTTGTTATGTTGCATAATTTCTAAGACAAGAATTTCCTTGCTTAGGTACAGACACCTAATAAATATTGTTTCAGAAGCACATAACCAATATTGATCAATAATATTTTACCACTTTTGATTTGAATTCTCAATTAATTAAGCTGATAAATCAAAAAGGTGGTGGCAAGGGGTCACTCATGTATATCACTAACTGATGTGTCATGGCTCGCAATACGTTTACGAATCAATTCAGAAATACTTACTTTATGTCCACTTGCGGAGAAAGCATCTGTAGGCGAATGTATGAAAACATCCATGCATAACTCAGTGCTGATGGACAGTGTTTGGGCAAATTTTCTTGTTTGAGGAAGCTTGATAAGCTAATTACCCAAGGGTCCAGACCCTGCGCCACGTGTGCAAATATCCAAATGTGTGAAGGACTGACCACATCAAACTGATGACTGATAGGAGAGGAACTCCATTCTGCAAGTGTCTGGAGGTCTATCCCAGTGGGGCAATACAGCAAGTTCGTCTGATTCAAGGACAAAAAAAGTCACTTTAGAAAGTTATGTTGAATATAAAGCAGCAATAAAAGAAAATATTTCCAATTCCGAAGCATACCAACACATTTAATTTCCTCCCCTCATGAAAATACTGTCTCCTTGCTGGATTGTAATTGCATGCAGTCTTCTTGCAGCTCACATAATAAGTCTTTGGTCATGTGTGCCATCAGGCTATTGAACTGAGAGATATGATAACCAAGTGTGATCCTGTCCTCATCTGGTGCCTACATTTTTGTTTCAGTGGGGAGAGGTGTGCCTCCAGATATCAAGAGCAAAAACCTTTTATTTGTTTCAGGAACCATACTGTAATTCAAATCAGAATTAGCTGACTTCAGATAGAATGGATATAGAACCCAAGCTGTTATTGCTCGGAGTTGTTCAGCAACTCAATGGGTAAACTCATTAATACATAGGTATCAATTAAGATAATGATAATGAGCTAATGCTTCATAAAATAAAACAGAACCACTGATTTAGAGCCAACAAATTACCCATGCATTTGTAGTCTTCACAATGAGGTGCGATGTAGTGACTTATTAGTCCTTTTATCAATTTAATCACATTTCAAATAATAAAATAGTTGATACTTTGATATGTGGGATGGTTGGTCACTTTAAATCTGTCGTACTCCACACTATTGTTGAATTATTTACACTGTATGTTCTTGTGAGTTAAGAAATTTCACAGTTGATGTACTTACAGGCAATTGGATATCTTCATAGACAGCCGTGATCTACTCATATTTTTAAATTGCAAGACCATTAAAGTTAACCAAAAACACATTATGATTCTGTCTGAATAATTACGATCCATTAACTTTGGAGGATTGTTTGGCTATTACCTTTTTTGGTTGGAGATAAGGATCTGAAAGGACAATCATATGCCTTTGAACCCCATTGACAGTTGCACCTATTTGTGAAGATTACATTTTGATTCCTTTTATCTCTGGGATTAGATTAAATAAACTCTGTTTTCCAAGAAAGAGGGGGTCTACAGGGTGTCCCAGAGCTCAATGTCTGTGGTTGGGTGAAAGTGACAAATGGAGCAGTGTTTCACCTCTCCAGCTAAGGTAGAGAGATGTCCTGGACCATCTCTTTAGGTTTATCAGTTCTATTTTATATCACTTGGTATGTCATGCACAGTTCATGTTACATTTATAAAAGCTATGGTGCAGATGCTGTATGAGTTAAGTACCATCAAGTGTTAGCCCAGAGCAGCAATTTTTTTTATTTTCCAATCTGAGAAGACAGAAAATGTAAAAGTATTTTTTTTTTAATGTTACAAGTGCTGGATTGTCCCCCACTTGTGCTTAACTTTTATTTGTAATCAATTTGTTCTGAAGTGGATAAGCTTCAACCACTTTCTAAAATCAATTAGATGACTGGAAGGCTCAGGTCATATTTACTAAACTAAATATGGTAACAATGGTATCTGTTTGACCCAAGGACAATATGATATTGGATATCATGCATTTGGAGTCACTCAGAAGAAGTCAGGGCCCACTTACAGATGTAGCCTCTGGCACAGCACAGGAGAAACATATGCGGCAAAGCAAGGTCAGCCTTGATACACAGCTTCATCCCATAAAAAGTAACAAAATGAATGATTTTTTTTGGCGATATATTTTTGAAGGAGGAATATTGGCCAGGACACTGAAAAAACAATCCTGCTCTTCAGGTAGTGTCATGAAATCTTTGGTGTCCAGTTGAACCAGTAGATGTCAGAGGAACAGGTCATTCTGAAAGAGTTACAGGGCTGGAGAAGATTGCAGAACATATTGCCGAAGCTTTACATCTTGCACTCATCAGGAAAAATTTAAGAAAGCTCAATTTCAAACAATTACAACTATTTATACCATAAAGAAAAGGGTGCCGATTGTTTGGCAAATAAAGTCTGATTGGCCAAAGTGTTGCCATGGAGAAAGTAATGGGGAACTATAGCTTCGGCAACATGTCTCGATTTGCAGTAATATTCAAATGACTGGTAGCAAGTTTCATAGAGAAATTAGCTAATGTTCTTCAATGGCATTACCAGTATAGCACATATTACCTCTTTGCCTTCTGTCTTTATTTTTAAAAAAAAAACTTACATTCCAAAAAACGTGCTAAATTAAAAAAAAGAGCTGCTATAATAGGAGCTTAGGGCTCTGTCCAGTTTTGATCTCTCCCTCCGTCGAGCACCTGGCCTCCCGGCGTAGCAAGGCACAGGTCAATAATTTGCAGTGAGGGGAAATCATGAATGAGAATGAATGTTTATTGGCCATGACCTCAAATGCATTGTATAGCTATATTACCGAATACTCTACCCCCAGGAGGACAACATATGCACCAACATAACAACCATTCTATTTCAAATATGGCCCATTTCAAAAACTTGGCTCGTAAGATATAGGATGATTAATTATGGAATTTATTATTTGTTTTAGTAGATCTTTTCTAATGCTAGGGGAAGTTTGTAAATTTTTATGCACCTTTGGCATTCACTACCTGGAAACATAACCAATGTTGGGAGTAATAAATTCAACATATATAAATGAGGTTCACGTTTTAATTAATATTGTCAAAATTGTCAATACTATTTTGGCCTTCGGGCTGTGAAGTATCAAACAATTCCCGCTCACTAGTCTACCTGGTCTGCTCCAGTGAGGTGTATGAAGCTTTCCAAGATTGAAGGGCTTAATCGATCCATGACATCTATTGCAAGCTCTTCGTCTCCCTGAAACAAAAGGAAAATTATTGTCTTATCTCGTATAATGTGCTGAATAATGGATTTAGGCCACAGAAGTGCAAAATCATCAAGTATGTAGTGTTACCTACTAGGCAAAACGGCAAGAATGTCACCAATAATTTAGGTTGGAATTCTAACAAATACACAAGAGATTAATTGGACTTTGTTTTCCAATTGTTTAGTAAAAGGCCTATATTATCATACGCTTTGGAGAAGGAGCCAACCATGACTTGGAGCTCAGTTTCTGAGTAAGCGAACAGATACTGAAGCTGAATGTTTGAGATTGGAGTGATTATGGTTTTGGATTGAAGGTGGTGTAGATTGAACAGTTTTCTGCCTGTTCTGTAAATTATCTCCACGGAGCAGAATTTGTAAGGAGCATCCAGGAGAGTTTTTTTAGAGTAGTATGTAAATAGTCCAACTCGGGAAGGGGCCATACTGGACCTGGTATTGGGGAATGATCCCGGCCAGTTGGTTGAAGTTTCAGTCGGTGATTACTTTGGGAATAGCGATTACAATTCCGTAAGTTTTAGAATACTCATGGACAAAGACGAGAGTGGTCCTAAAGGAAGAGTGCTAAATTGGGGAAAGGCCAAGTATAACAAAATTCGGCAGGAGCTAGGGAATGTGGATTGGGAGCAGCTGTTTAAGGGTAAATCCACATTTGAAATGTGGGAGTCTTTTAAGGAAAGGTTGATTAGAGTGCAGGACAGACATGTCCCTGTGAAAATGAGGGATAGAAATGGCAAGATTAGGGAAACATGGATGACAGGTGGAATTGTGAGACTAGCGACGATGAAAAAGGAAGCATACATAAGATCTAGGCGACTTAAAACTGATGAAGCTTTGGAGGAATATCGGGAAAGTAGGACAAATCCCAAACGCGCAATAAAGAGGGCTAAAAGGGGTCATGAAATATCTTTGGCTAACAGGGTTAAGGAAAATCCCAAAGCCTTTTATTCGTATATAAGGAGCAAGAGGGTAACTAGAGAAAGGATTGGCTCACTCAAAGACAAAAGAGGGAATTTATGCGTGGAATCAGAGGAAATGGGTGAGATTATTAATGAGTACTTTGCATCGGTATTCACCAAGGAGAGGGACATGACGGATGTTGAGGCTAGGGATGGAAGTTTAAATACTCTAGGTCAAGTCGGCATAAGGAAGGGGGAAGTTTTGGGTATTCTAAAAGGCATTACGGGGGACAAGTCCCAAGGTCCGGATGGGATCTATCCCAGGTTACTGGGGGAAGCGAGGGACGAAATAGCTGGGGCCTTAACAAATATCTTTGCAGCATCCTTGAGCACGGGTGAGGTCCCGGAGGACTGAAGAATTGCTAATATTGTCCCTTTGTTTAAGAAGGGTAGCAGGGAGGCAACATGGTGCTGAGCCCAGAGAGGGTTAATGAAGTCTTCAGGGAGTTCTACGGAAGGTTATACGAGTTGGAACCCCCCGGGCAGGGGGAAGGGATGAAGCGGTTCATGGACCGGTTGAGGTTCCCAAGGGTGGAAGCAGAGCGGGTGGAGGGACAGGGGGCCCCGATTGGGTTGGAGGAGGTAGTCAGGGGGCTGGCAGGCATGCAGATGGGCAAGGCCCCGGGCCCGGAAGGCTTCCCCGTAGAATTTTATAAGAAGTTCTCGGAGCTGCTGAGCCTGCTCCTGATGAGAACCTTCAGTGAGGCAAAGGAGAAAGGGATCCTCCCTCCGACAATGTCGGAGGCATTGATCTCACTTATCCTGAAGAAGAAGGATCCACTTCAGTGTGGGTCCTACAGGCTGATATCGCTCCTGAACGTGGATGCCAAGCAGTTGGCAAAAAATTCTGGCCACCAGAATAGAGGACTGTGGGGGTGGGGTGGAAGCTGCGATGGACGCGGAGAAGGCCTTTGACAGGGTGGAGTGGGAGTATCTGTGGGAGGCGCTAGGCAGGTTTGGATTTGGGGAGGGATTTATAGGGTGGGTCAAGCTGCTGTATCAGGCCCCTGTAGCGAGTGTGTCCACAAACCGGCTAAGGTCGGAATATTTCAGGCTGCACCGGGGGACGAGACGGGGTGTCCCCTGTCCCCGTTGCTGTTTGCCCTGGCAATTGAGCCGTTGGCCATTGCGGTCAGGACTTCGGGGGATTGGAGGGGGCTGGTGCACGGAGGAGTGGAGCCCTCTACGCGGATGACCTGCTGTTATATATTTCGGACCCGTTAGAGGGGATGGGGGAGGTCATGCGGATCCAGGGGGACTTCGGGAGGTTCTCGGGATACAAGTTGAACGTGGGGAAGAGTGAGCTGTTCGTGGTCCACGGTAGATGCCAGGAGGAGAGACCGAGGGAGCTCCCGCTCAGGATAGTGGAGAGGAGCTTTCGGTACTTGGGGATACAATTGGCCAGGAACTGGGATGCCCTGCACAGGCTCAACTTAACCCGGCTAGCGAAGCAGATGGAGGGGGAGTTTAAAAGGTGGGATATGCTCCCGCTTTCCTTGGCGGGACGGGTGCAGACTGTGAAGATGACGGTTCTCCCCAGGTTCCCCTTCGTATTTCAGTGCCTCCCCATTTTCATCCCCAAATCCTTCTTTAAGCAGGTGAATAGGATTGTTACGGGATTTGTTGTGGGCGAATAAAACCCCGCGAGTCAAAAGGGTATTGCACCAGTCTAGGGGCACTTGTTACGGCTCCGCTGCAGTTCTCGCCGGCGCGATACACCACTAGTCCGGTGGTGACGGCGGCACTGAGGATCCGGGGGCAGTGGAGGAGATACAGGGGAGAGGAGGGGGCCTCAGTGTGGACCCCGATACGGAATAACCACAGATTTGCTCCGGGTAGGTTGGATGGGGGATACCAAGGCTGGTATAGGGCAGGTATTAGGAGGATGGGGGACCTGTTTATAGACGGGGTTTTCCCCAGCATGCAGGCGCTGGAGGAGAGGTTCAGTCTGCCCCCGGGGAATGCGTTCAGGTATCTTCAGGTTCGGGACTTCCTTAGAAAACAGGTGGGGACATTCCCGCGGCTGCCCCCACGTAAGATCCAGGATAGGGTGGTGTCTGGGTAGGGGAGGGGAAGGTGTCGGACATATATCAGGAGCTGCAGGAGGTAGAGGAAGTCTCAGTGGGGGAGTTGAAGGATAAGTGGGAGGAGGAGCTGGGCGAGGAGCAGGATGACGGCCTGTGGGCCGATGCCCTGGGCTGGGTGAACTCCTCCTCATCATGTGCCAGGCTCGGATTAATCCAGTTTAAGGTGGTGCATTGGATGCATATAACGGCAGCAAGAATGAGGAGGTTTTTTGGGGTGGAGGACAGGTGCCCGAGGTGTGCGGGGAGTCCGGCGAATCATGCCCATATGTTTTGGGCGTGCCCGGCGCTTAAAGGATTCTGGCAGGGGTTTGCAAGGGTGATGTCTAGGGTTTTGGACGCTCGGGTGAAGGTGAACCCAGCGGTAGCGATATTTGAGGTGGCGGAGGATCCGGGAGTGCAGGATGCGAAAGAGGCCGAGGTACTAGCCTTTGCCTCCCTGGTAGCCCGGAGACGGATTCTGTTAATGTCCCGAGTGTGGAGACCTGGGTTAGCGATATGGCGGGGTTCCTCAGCCTGGAGCGAATAAAGTTCGCCTTGAGAGGGTCCTTGATGGGGTTCTCCCGGCGGTGGCAACCTCTCCTTGACTTTCTAGGGGAGCAGTAAGTGTCAGCAGCATCAGCATCCTGGGGGGGTTTCAGGGGGGGGGGGGGGGGGGTACTGTTGGTATAACGTGAGTTGGGCATGGAGACAAAACCCACCTTGCTCTGTTTAAAAGAAAAACAATTCTGTTGTGTAAGCAGTTTCATTGTAATCCTTGGGCTATGTTTATTGTTATTTTTTATTACTATCTGTATTTCGATTTTTGTTATGTAAAAACGCACATTGGAAAAACTTTAATAAAACATTTATTAAAAAAAAAGGGTAGCAGGGATAATCCAGGGAATTATAGACCTGTGAGCTTGACGTCAGTGGCAGGCAAACTGTTGGAGAAGATACTGAGGGATAGGATCGATTCACATTTTGAAGAAAATAGACTTATCAGTGATAGGCAGCATGGTTTTGTGCAGGGAAGGTCATGTCTTACAAACCTAATAGAATTCTTTGAGGAAGTGACAAAGTTAATTGATGAGGCAAGGGCAGTAGATGTCATATACATGGACTTCAGTAAGGCGTTTGATAAAGTTTCCCATGACAGGTTGATGGAAAAAGTGAAGTTGTATGGGGTTCAGGGTGTACTCGCTAGATGGATAAAGAACTGGCTGGGCAACAGGAGACAGAGAGTAGTAGTGGAAGGGAGTGTCTCAAAATGGAGAAAGGTGACGAGTGGTGTTCCACAGGGATCCGTGCTTGGCCACTGTTGTTTGTGATATACATAAATGATCTGGACGAAGGTATAGGTGGTCTGATTAGCAAGTTTGCAGATGATACTAAGATTGGTGGAGTTGCAGATAGCGAGGAGGACTGTCAGAGAATACAGAAAAATATAGATAGATTGGAGAGTTGGGCAGAGAAATGGCAGATGGAGTTCAATCCATGCAAATGTCAGGTGATGCATTTTGGAAGATATAATTCAAGAGCAGACTATACGGTCAATGGAAGAGTCCTGGGGAAAATTGATGTACAGAGAGATCTGGGAGTTCAGGTCTATTGTACCCTGAAGGTGGCAACGCAGGTTGATAGAGTGGTCAAGAAGGCATACAGCATGCTTGCCTTCATCGGACGGGGTATTGAGTACAAGAGTCGGCAGGTCATGTTACAGTTGTATAGGACTTTGTTTAGGCCACATTTGGAATACTGCGTGCAGTTCTGGTCGCCACATTACCAGAAGGATGTGGATGCTTTAGAGAGGGTGCAGAGGAGGTTCACCAGGATGTTGCCTGATATGGAGGGTGCTAGCTATGAAGAAAGGTTGAGTAGACTAGGATTGTTTTCGTTGGAAAGACGAAGGTTGAGGGGGGACCTGATTGAGGTCTACAAAATTATGAGAGGTATGGACAGGGTGGATAGCAAGAAGCTTTTTCCAAGAGTGGGGGTGTCAATTACAAGGGGTCACGATTTCAAGGTGAGAGGGGAAAGTTTAAGGGAGATGTGCGTGGAAAGTTTTTTACGCAGAGGGTAGTGGGTGCCTGGAGCGCTTTGCCAGCGGAGGTAGTAGAGGCGGGCACGATAGCAACATTTAAGATGCATCTAGACAGATATATGAACGGGCAGGGAACAGAGGGAAGTAGATCCTTGGAAAATAGAAGGCAGGTTTAGATAGAGGATCTGGATCGGCGCAGGCTGGGAGGGCCGAAGGGCCTGTTCCTGTGCTATAACTTTCTTTTGTTCTTTGTTCTTCTAAACAATTCAGACAGCTGGTGTGTGTGGAAGCTGTCAATCACAGCCTAGTAAAATCAATTTCACATAGATATGAACGGAAACCTTGCAGATCAAAGATCTGAAGGGGTTTAAACCCAGCTGATGAGGTTTTCTCTTTCTCGGAATTTGCAGGTGCTGCTTCCTCTGCAGGTGTATTGCATAGGTGAGTTTTAAAGCAGTGATTCTTTCACGGTCTCTGTCTAGACTACCGTCCAGCTTCCAGGCAGGGTTCGCTCCTATGGGGAGGGGGTGGGGGGCTTCCAGGCAGGGGTCTTTCTTATGGGGGACTGACTGGAAGGGGTCTCTCATTTGGGGGGGGGGGGGCTGTTCTGGTGAGGGTTTCTGTAATGGGTGGGGTTATCTTTTATGGGGGAAGGCGATGGGAGGGTTTAGTGGTAGTGGGCAGGATTTTCATTGTGGGGGGAGGCAGGGAAAGAGGGTGGCCCTCCGATGGATTTTGGGGCAACTCCCTTAAAGAGTTACCCTCTTGGCCCATCACGTCAGGGCCACTTGTGAATTACCTGCACCAATTTATGCCCACATATATCCTGGGCCAGAGATTCACCCGGGCTTGGAGAATCTGTTCCCAGTCCGTTAATAGGTTGCAAATGAGTCAATTTGACCTATTCGCAACCTCCCACTGCCACGGGTCACTAACCTCGATGCTGCTGCCAGCGGGGGATCGGAACAAGGTTTTGATCCGTTTTTTGCCCGATGCTGGATTCTCTGCCACATTGGGAACTCTGCTACCTGCAGCGGGAGAAACCAGCCCTGAACATGGGTTTTTGGATTTTCAAAAGCTAGGTGCCACACAAAAAGAGATTATACAAAATTAGGGCTCATGGGATTGGGGCATCCCTTAAGGATTCGTTAATGGACAGAAAACCGAGCAGGAATAAATGTGGAGTGTTTGCAATGACGGGCTGCAAACTAGCAAGGGGTAAATGATCTGCATTTGAGCCTCAGCTACTTACAGTTTATATCAGTCTTAAATGACAGGATTGAGCATAAGCTATGCAGGTTTGAGCTAAAATAACGTTAGGTGAGAAAGGAAGCAGGGTGGGAAATGCAAAAAGGTTGCAACGGGATATATTTTTGTTAACTAACTGGGTCGAAGATTGAATCTAATGGGGAAGTGTGAAATTATCCACCTTGGAAGGAAATAAGAGAAAATCAGAGTTTTTTTTTACAACTCATATAATCTTCTGTGAAATAGTAATGGAATCTTTTACATCTACCTGAGGAAGGCAGGTGGGAACTAGGTTTGATGTTTAATCGAAAGCCAAAACTTCTTGGGCAGCTCAGTGGGACATTCTCCTAGTGTCTGCGTGGGTCTCACCCCACAACCCAAAAAGATATGCAGTGTGAGCTGCAGGATCAGGGTGAGCTGGCAAGGTGGATACAGAACTGGCTAGGTCATAGAAGGCAGAGAGTAGCAATGGAAGTGTGCTTTTCAAATGGAGGGCTGTGACTCGTGGTGTTCCACAGGGATCAGTGCAGGGACCTTTGCTGTTCGTAGTATATATATATAAATGATTTGGAGGAAAATGTAACTGGTCTGATTAGTAAATCTGCAGGCGACACAAAGGTTGGTGGAATTACAGATAGCGATGAGGACTGTCAGAGGATACAGCAGGATTTAGATCTTTGGAGACTTGGGTGGAGAGATGGCAGATGGAGTTTAATCCGGACAAATGTGAGGTAATGCATTTTGGAAGGTCTAATGCAGGTAGGGAATATACAGTGAATGGTAGAACCCTCAAGAGTATTGAAAGTCAAAGGGATCTAGGTGTACAGGTCCACAGGTCACTGAAAGGGGCAACACAGGTGGAGAAGGTAGTCAAGAAGGCATACGGCATGCTTGTCTTCATTGGCCGGGGCATTGAGTATAAGAATTGGCAAGTCATGTTGCAGCTGTATAGAACCTTAGTTAGGCCACACTTGGGAGTATAGTGTTCAATTCTGGTCGCCACACTACCAGAAGGATGTGGAGGCTTTAAAGAGGGTGCAGAAGAGATTTACCAGGATGTCGCCTGATATGGAGGGCATTAGCTATGAGGAGCAGTTGAATAAACTCGGTTTGTTCTCACTGGAACGACGGAGGTTGAGGGGCGACCTGATAGAGGTCTACAAAATTATGAGGGGCATAGACAGAGTGGATAGTCAGAGGCTTTTTCCCAGGGTAGAGGGGTCAATTACCTGGGGGCATAGGTTTAAGGTGCGAGGGGCAAGGTTTGGAGGAGATGTACGAGGCAAGTTTTTTTTACACAGAGGGTAGTGGGTGCCTGGAACTCGCTGCCGGAGGTGGTGGAAGCAGGGACGATAGTGACATTTAAGGGGCATCTTGACAAATACGTGAATAGGATGGGAATAGAGGGATACGGACTCAGGAAATGTAGAAGATTGTAGTTTAGTCGGGCAGCATGGTCGGCACGGGCTTGGAGGGCCGAAGGGCCTGTACCTGTGCTGTACTTTTCTTTGTTCTTTGTAGTTGAATTGGCCACGCTAAATTGCCCTTAATTGGAAAAAAAGAATGGTGTACTCTAAATTTTTTTTAGACAGTCCGGCATTTCCCCAATATTCCACTGGAATGTCAGCCTAAAATTTCTATTCTTAAGCCCTTGAGTGGGACTTAACTTTCTGACTGCTGCAAACTGAACCACAGCTGACTTAAATGGTATTTTACCATTTATGACAAAGGAATTGAAGTATACGAGTAAAGAAGTTTTGTTGAAACTTAATCCGGAGTACTCTGTACAGTTTTGACCACCATACCGAAAGGAAGTATATACTTTCCTTCGAGGAAGTTAAATGATAGTTCACTAGACTGATTCCTGGGATGAGGAGAGATTAAGTAGATTAGGCCTATATTCAATAGAATTTAGATGAATGAGAGGTGATCTCAATGAAACAGAAAATTCTTAGGGATGATCTATGCTGTAAATGTTGGTCAAACCTATCCTTTGTTAAAAGTTAATACATCAGAAAGTATAGGTCCCTGATATTAGAAACAAGGGCCAACGATTCTTCTGAACTAGTTAATAACGAGCTGTATATTATCACAAAATAATTTGGCACAAGGAGGCCATTCAGCCCATCAAATCTGCTTCACACAACTGTTAATAATAAACAGAAACCTATCAGTAGCACTAACCTTCGAAACTCCCAAAGCTGTGAACAGAGTTCTAATTTCTCTCAGAATGTTGACAGCAAGTCTCCTGGTGGCTGGCCGACAGCTGCAGAGAACCACTAAGGCAAAACCTTCCGCCGCATGGAAGACAGAAGAATAAGGGCTCCGTTCTAGTGGAAGCGTTTGGGCAGCTCCATTGGGAACAGCACGCTGTGGATAACAGTTATCGAGGAAGAAGTGTTAAGTCACAAACAAATTAGTGGTTGAACTGCAATGAGGTATTTATTGCACATTGAATATACAGTTTGTCTTTACCTGCAAATCTTGACCTTTCATGTGAGATTGAACTGCTTGTTTCCAATGGATTATTAATTGCACTAACATCTTGACAGAGTTATCTAGGAGCATTGGATGGACATCATTCACTTCTCGGACAATGAATGTCACAAACCCTGACAGAACATCCTCCCTCCAGTCAGGAAAGTCAACCATTAAAGCCTGTAGAGTAGTGAATGCCAGACCTCGAAGCTCTTCATCCATGTGAATTGTGAGTCTGTAAAATGAAAGAAAATATATTACAATTACTATAAATAAGTGTGTGTAACGTATTCATCTCCCGCATTATAAATATGCAGGTTACTAAACGTCTGAAATAAAAACAGAAAATGTTGGAAATACTCAGTAGGTCAGGTAGCATTTGTAGAGAGAACAATTGTGTTAATGTCTCAGGCCATTAAGCTTTCATCGAAGTCTTAAACTGGCTGCCACTTTCCAAACTCAATGGGGCTGTTTTAGCACAGTGGGCTAAATAGCTGGCTTGTAATGCAGAACAAGGCCAGCAGCACGAGTTCAATTCCCGTACTGGCCTCTCCAAACAAGCACCAGAATGTGGCGACTAGGGGCTTTTCACAGTAACTTCATTGAAGCCTACTTGTGACAATAAATTATTATTATTATTATTAACTCCAATTGATTTTCTTTTTTGAAACTGAAGTTTCAGCTCTCTTAATTTTAACAACTTTACAAAGTCAATCAGGCACACTCACTCAGTGGATTATATGATTGACCAAACGAGCAAGAGCGCAATTTGTTTCGCTCCATTCTGAAGTCTCACTGATTGATTTGTGTTTTTCTGCCAGATATCGCGCTCATCTAAGGAAAGTATTTTAAGTTTCATTTGCTGTACTATTTTCTATTCTATGTAATTCAATGCTTCATGTATTAGATTATGCATACAATGTGATGATCCAACATGTAAAACCAGCATTAATGTTTGGAGAAATGAATGCATTACCTTGCCAAGAGTTCAACAAGTTCTGCCCTACTCATGCCATCTGGGATCAGCCTGGGAATAGCAGCCACACATGTCCGGAAGAGGTCTATCTTAGGCTTTCTTTCACCCCTATTAAAACACAAAGCATTGTGAAATGATTAACTATAATAACTCTTAAAACCAGAGAAAGTAGCTGAAATTATTTTTGATTCTTTTTCACCTTCGGGCTATATCGTCTGATAATCATAGAATGTCTCTACTGACTTTAGCAGGTTACATGGTGCACAATAGAGATTTCCAATCATCAGGAAATATTGGGAATGTTAAGGATATGTCAGGAAATGTGTTTCTTTAAAAGGAAGAAAAGATATTGTGGTGATATAGTTTATTTTCAAGACTCTGAAGGAAGTTGACAAAATTCACCTTGGCAAATTGTTCACAAATATCAGCAGCCCACAACTTAGAAATTCAGAAATTACCAGAAGAGAGTTGAACTGTTTTGCTCCAAAGGAGAAAACAAAATAATTTTGAGATAAATAATATATGGGTTCAAGAGAAGAATGAGATGTGATGAAATGATGCAAGTATGTAGTTGAGTTAGAAAAAAGGCTGTTTGGAGAAAGGGCACTGCCACTTGACATCTTAAATATGTAAACAATGAAAGATTTTGAATAAGTATAACACTCATCATCATCAACACATTAAAAGAGGGGTTGATATGATTTCAACACGCATTAAACAATCTGAAAAGAAGCTTCACTTTAGCCTTTCCCTGTATAGACTGTAAAATCGACAGATGAGTTTTTACTAAGTAGATTTAGAATCCATACAGTGCAGGAAGCCATTCAGCCCATCAAGTCTGTACCGCCCCTCTGAAAGAGCACCTTATCCAGACTCCACTCCCTCTCCCTACCCATAACCCCACCTAACCTGCACATCTTTGGACATAGAGGAGCAATTGATCATGGTCAATCCACCTAATCTGCACATATTTGGACTGTGGGAGGAAACCAGAGCACCTGCAGGAAACCCACGCAGGAAAGGGGAGAAAGTGCAAACTCCACACAGTCACCCAAAACTCTTACAACCTGGTGTTGTAAGACTTCGTACTGATATCACCCAAGACTGGAATTGAACCAGAGTCACCAGCGCTATGAGGCAGCAGTACTAACCACTGTGTCATCCTTGATACTTAATCCAAATGTGATGTAATTAAAATATAAAATAGAGAGATTAAGTGAAAAATAGTGGGCGGGATTCTCCGACCCCGCGCAGAGCGGAGAATCAACGCCATTGGGGCCAGCGTGTTCGGAGCGGCGCCGGTCGGGGGACGGCTCTACATGGCCCTCCCGCGATTCTCCGGCCCAGATGGGCCGAGCGGCTGTAAAAAAAAAAACGAGTCCCGCCGGCGCCATTCTAACCTGCTCTCAGCCGGCGGGGTTCTGACCCCAGTGGGGCACTCCACAATCGGGACCCACCGATCGGCAGGCTGGCCTCTCTGTCACCCGGACTCCTTTCTTCCGCGCCAGCGCCTGCACTCCTGCGCCATGTTGGGTCGGGGCGGCACGGACAAGGGAGACACCACGCATGCGCGGAAATCGCGCCGGTGGGACTGCGCTTGCGCGCATCCCCCGGCGAATATTCCATGGCCGGATCAGCAGCTGGAGCGGAGTGAACCACTCCAGCGGCCTGCTGGCCCCCTGTAGGGACCAGAATTGCAGATCCTGGGGCCGTGTTGACGCCATCGGGAAACGGTGTCAACACTTAGCCTCAGGATCAGAGAATCCCGCCCAGTGTGTTTGAAAACTCTGACATTTGTATCAAGCAAAGATCTCAGCAGTAATTAGCTTTAAATAGTGGGTCATATGGCATAGAAGAGGCCATTCGACCTATTCGGCAAACATTTAACGATGGACCAGATTACAGTGCAGGGGTACACCAGTAACTGGTCAGAAACCTGAAAGTGGAACAGCTCACCACTCCTGTTCAAGCTGAACCAGTGTTTTAAACATGTTTAACATGGCCTCCTTGCTCTTATCCATTATTCCCTCACTAATAAAGCCTAGGATATTGTGTGCTTTATTAACCATGCTCTCAACTTGTCCTGCTACCTTCAATAAACTTATATACAAATACAACCAGGTCCCTTTGCTCCTGCACTCCTTTTAGAATTGTACCCTTTATTTTATGTTGTCTCTCCATGTTCTTCCAACCAAATTGAATCACTTCACACTTTGCCATTCATATCCTTGTGGTTTTACCTTTCCTCTGCACCAGTGGTAGGGTTCCTCACGCGTGTCATCAGCCACATCAGAAAGCATCCGTTAGTCTCCGAAGAATCATCCAGTAAGTCTCCTAGAAACTTGGAAGATTTCTGGGAGACTTGACTGATGTAAATGAAGCAACCTTGGAAGCTTCTTGGATATCTTCCATAAACATGCATGAATATTTTCCGGTGGCTAAAAATTAGGTGAACATTAATGGAGTGGAATCCCTTTTGATTAATGAATACTCCTGTTTGGTCTGAGGCCACCATGATTACCACATGGGTGCAACCTATGACTCCCTGTAATGGTGGGAGTCCAATCATTGCTGCAATGGGGAACTTGTTTCAATTGGTTTTATTAGTTGAAAAGTGCACAAAAATGGCAGCCTTGGCAAACATTGCATCAGTAACCAGGGAGATGCATCCGTGTGCTGCAGATGTCACCAGCTGATCCCTGGAAGGAGCTGGAGACAAAGAAATTCAAGCTTGTGGTGACCTTGACTATTAAAGACAATGCACGCCCACTGGGAAAGTGCTCTACTTCCAGGGGGTGGCAGATATCAGCAACGACCGGCTGAGAAAGTCTTGGATTTGTTGTTCCTATTATTCCTCATCAAATATCCAATGTTGCATAAGTGGCTTCAATACTGTTGTAAAGGATGACAGACTGGAAGTTTAGATCAAAGTCCAAAAAGTCAAAGGTAGCAGAAATGACCTCCAAAATCTTGGAAGTGACCTTCAAAGTGGTAAAAGCATATATTCAGAGTAAGTCATGTAAGTAAAGGCGTTCACTTAGGCAAAGAAGCAATTGTCATAGGTCAGCCTAGGGGTGTATTTAAAGGTTTTGCAGCTGGTCAATTTCACATTCCTGTCAATATGTGCCATGATCTAGTTGTGATATCCCAAGCGGATTTTCAGACTTTGCAGGAATCCTGTGCGCTGGAGGAATCCTAGCGCTGTGCGCTAACATGGGATAAGTAAATTAACAGACAAATTAGAGTCAAGCACACCACGCTGCACATTAAACAGCAAGTACAACCCAGATAGATCCCATGGATTTCTCAGCAACCCACCCAGATGTCAATGACGATTCTAAGTCACAATATCTTGTTAAAACTCTATCTCCCTCAGGAGTAAATTCAACTCTCACCTTTGAAGGTCTAGCCTGAGAATTCCCTCAAAAGCTATTTGTCGCAGACTGCTTCAATGACCGCTCATCTCCCCCCCGGCCGAAGGCTCAATCTCTCTCCTGAGACTGCATTCTACGAAATTCACAAAGCTGCACTCCAACTCTCTAATTACTAGCATAATTCCAACTCTTTCACAAACTGCTAGTTTCATTAAGCTGGCATTGCCCCAGGATTTCTCCCAACTCCAGTCTCCTGTCTGCACCAAGCTGCAAATATTTCCCAGAGTCTCTCCTAAACCCTAACTGTCTCCAGAATGGAACCAGCAACCGTCTGACTTTTTTTTTACCTCTGCGACATCTCGGAGCATTAACTGCCTTGTGCCTGCTAACAGCAGGCTCTACCCCTGCTGCAGAACACTCATTATCCAGGCAAACACAGACAAGTTGAAACCGAAGAATCTTCTGAAGCTCAAACCAGCTCCATGATGATGCAGCCTTTCAGGGTTTACAGAACGCATTTTGGAGCTCTACCTCCAAAAACAAAATATATCTCTTGACTGCCTCCTTTGCAAGCAGTTCTCCTTCTAAGTAAGCCCACCTGCTGTTTTATGATCTTACCTTTCTAGTGGTTAACTCCTTATCCCCAACCTTTCATAGACTCAAAGCTGCTTTTGTTGCATTATCCCATTTTCTACAGTTAAACTTTAATCTTCCCAGCATTAAACATTACGTAAAAATCTTAACATGAACCATAAACTAAATATTCATAACAAATAGATGGCCTATCTCGGAGTCTTTTGGTAAAGATATGATATCTGCAATCGGTTCAATAAGGAAAGTACAGAGAAGTATATCTATTTTGGGAATTAAAGCTAAATTATTTTTAAAGCATTCAGTAAACCCTGAAAGGTTGCAAAATCAATTTATTTCCCTAAATCAAAGAAAAAGTAGTAAATTAGCGATAAGTAACGTAAAGTTCAGTTTGAAAAAAATCCCAAAACATGCCACATCCTCATGGGCTGGATTTAGGGAGGTTTGTTGTTTTTAATTTATCTGGTATTGCTGAGAGTTTTAGCCGAAACCTAGGTTTTGTGCGATACAGCTTACTGATTGGAGATGGCAGAAAGTAGGAGGTGGCCGAAAGTAAAGGACAGGTGGGTCAGCAGGGTAGCACAGGGTTAACACAATTGCTTCACAGCTCCAGGCTCCCAGGTTTGATTCCCGGCTTGGGACATTGTCTGTGCGGAGTCTGCACATTCTCCCCGTGTCTGCGTGGGTTTCCTCCAGGTGCTCCGGTTTCCTCCCACAGTCCAAAGATGTGCAGGTTAGGTGGATTGGCCATGCTAAATTGCCCTTAGTGTCCAAAAAAGGTTAGGTGGGGTTACCGTTACAGGGTGGAGGTGCGGGCATAGGGTGGAGATGTGCAAGGGCCACCTTGGGTGGGGTGCTCTTTCCGAGGGCCAGTGCAGACTCGATGGGCCGAATGACCTCCTTCTATGATTCTATGATGATACATATAAGCAGAGAAAATTGTAAATTCATCATTCATCACATGGAATGCAGGTGAGGGGTAATCTCAGTTTGGATTTTGAGAGAGAACAGAACAGATTACCTGGCTTGAAGCTAAAGGAAAAATCTAAAGTGGTCCCCACAGAGTCTTGAGACAAAATAATTGTACTGGAGATATTGCAGATTAGCTTGGAAGTATTGAGAAGGTAACCAGAAGTATCCACAGTCAAGAGATGGTAAATGACAATCTTACCTTTGAGAATATCTGGAACAGAGGAGAATTAAAGTAACTACCTTCGGACTGTGGCATTTTTTTGGGTGGTACATACAGAAGTAAATAACCTTTCTGACAGTCCCACACAAGAGATAGAGAGCAAAATTAAAGCTCAATGTATTGGAGGTAATGTATTGATGTGGATAGAGAACTGGTTGGCAGACAGGAAGCAGAGAGTGGGAATAAAATGGGTCCTTTTCAGACTGGCAGGCAGTGACGAGTGAGGTGGCGCAGGGTTCAGTGCTGGGACCCCAGCAGTTCACAACATACATTAATGATTTGGGCGAAGGGATTGCCTGCAATATCTCCAAATGTGCAGATGAAACTAAGTTGGGTGGGAGTGTGTGCTGTGAGGAGGATGCAAAGAGGCTGCAGGGTGACTTGGACAGGCTGGCTGAGTGGGCAAATACTTGGCAAATGCAATATAATGTGGGTAAATGGGAGGTTAGCCACTTTGGTGGCAAAAACAGGAAGGCAGATTATTATCTGAATGGTGGTAGTTTAAGAAAAGGGAAGTTCAACGAGACCTGGGTATCATGGTGGAACAGTCTGTATCTATCACAGATGGCCACCTGCAAAGGACCATGGGAATTATGGCCAACCCATGACTCAGACACACTCAGAGCTTGTGTGTGTATTTGCAACCCAGATAGCTAGACGCGATCGAAACCCCCAGCTCGTTTGCATTCTAATGGCCCATTTCCCCAGAACAAAAGGACTGTACTCAGGTAACCAATACAGATGCAGACTAACCGGCACCACTCCCTTTGCGAAGAAAGCCCAAACAGCCAAGGTCAATGACCGCTCAGGACACGCCCAGCCATCAAGACACCCGCCCCTTTATTGGCCAAAATTGAAGGCAGTGATCGAAGCCTGTCGAATTATTGGGTCTAAAGCTAAGGACCGCCCCAAAGGGCGCAAAGTCCCAGAGGGATAAAAAGAGACACAGCCATGTGCTCGGTCTCGCTTGGCCCCGGCCTACGCCTAAAACCAAGTGTAGCATTACGACCAGAAGACAAGTTCAAGACCAACGATCGCTACCAGACGGATGAGCCCAGCAGAAACAAAGCCACTTCTTCTACCAGCCACGCAAGCTCCGAACAAAGGCCTTGTTCATCTGCAAAGAGCCGGTTGCCCTGAAGTTAAGTATAGGTTATTGCAGTTGTTAAGTGTAGTTTAACTTGTAGTGTTTTATGCTGCATGTCGAAGTAATCCTTGTGTGTAAATAAACTATCTTTGAACTTGAACTGACTAACTGGTTGTTTGGTCTTTGATCGATATCCGGTAAAGTCTTGTGGTGGTATCATTTGATACCTGGCAACTCTGAAAAGCAATATTATCATTAGTAACTGCCATATCTAGTTAATTTGGCAACATTATTGGTGCCGATTGGGATAGTATTCCACTCATTAAAAAGAGCAACATTATTGGTGACTCCGGTGCCAATTGACAACAAGTCGCTGAAGGCTGGCATGCAGGTACAGCAGGCGGTGAGGAAATCTCATGGCATGCTGGACTTCATAGCAAGAGGATTTGAGGATAGGAGTGGGGATGTCTTGCTGCAGCTATACAAGGCCTTTGTGAGACCACACCTTGAGTATTCTGTGCTGTTTTGTTCTCCTAGTTTGAGGAAGGACACTCTTGCTATTGAGGGTGTCCAGTGAAGGTTCACCAGACTAATTCCCGGGATGGGAGGAGTGACATATGAAGAAAGACTGGATCGACTGGGCTTGTACTCACTGGAGTTTAGAAGATTGATAGAGGATCTCATAGAAACATATAAAATCCTGATTGAACTGGACAGAAGAGATGCAGGAAGAATGTTCCTGATGTTGGGAACGTGCAGAACTAGGGGTCACAGCCTAAGAATAAGGGGTAAGCCATGAGGAAGAACTTGCTCTCTCAGAAAGTTACGAACTTGTGGAATTCTCTACCACAGAAAGCTATTGGGTCCAGTTTGTTGGATATACTCAAGCGGGAGCTGCACGTGGCTCTTGCAGCGAAAGAGATCACTGGGTATGGAGAGAAAGCGGGAGTGGGATACTGGAATTTTCATGATCAGCATGATCATATTGAATGGTGATGCAGGCTCGAAGGGCTAAATGGCCTACTCCTGCACCTATTTTCTATGTTTAAGCCTGAGGATGGAGCTTGCGCCGTTAGCGCCGGCACCTGCATGAGCAGTTAGCGCCGGCGTCATCTTTGTTCGGGGCAATAGTGGCTGACCTTCTCCTCTGCTGGCTCCCAATCCTCAGTCGGGAAGCCGGGTAGCATCTCTCCATGGCGTGGCTGCCGCCACCCCCTCCTCCTGCTCCCGACAGAAATGGCCCGATTTCAGCCCCATGACCCACGTGACACCGACGTCTGACGTCATGCTGCCGATGATGTGCTCCCAACCACCAATCAGGGACAACCTCAGCCCAGTTCCAGTGAAGACCAATCAGGGCCTGGCAATGCAATTTAAATGCACCAATAAAGAAATACCAGTGACGTCAAAGGTAGATAAACTATACGCACAAACAGCTCTCTCTTGCCTTGGGAACAGAAGAAGTGTAACTGCCGCACCTTTGGATGCTGAATAAAGCCATTGAAACGTAACAACCGGACTCGACTCTCTGTGGAAACGAAGAGATCTAACACCTGATGTGCCTGATAAGAAAAAGGCTGAGGGGAAGTAAAACTGAGCGCATAATCTACACTGTTATAACCTATATTGTTAAGACTGTTTAATTCTTTTAAATACAATAATGTTTGTGTTTTTTGTTGAAAAGGAGAAAATCCTACGGCGTTATTCTGTTAATTGCTGGCCTTTCAGATTTCTCTTTAAATGTTAACACTCGTTAACATTGCTGCCTCATAGTGCCAGGGACCAGTGTTCAATTCCGACCTCAGGTTACAGTCTCTGTGGAGTTTACAAGTTCTCCCTGTGTCTTTGTGGATCTCCTCCGGTTTCCTCCCACAGTCCAAAGATGTGCAAGTTAGGTGGATTTTCATGCTAAATTGCCCCTAGATGGTGTTGTGGGGATGGGGTGGGGGATGGGCCTTGGTAGCTCTTTCGGGGGTGGTGCAGATTCAATGGGCCGAGTGGCCTCCATCTGCACTGTATGGATCCTAAATGGATTGTGAAAATATTTGCATTTATTTTCTCTTTAACTTCACACATGCAGCTACAATCGTCCTCCCTTTTGAAAGTGATTATTGAATCCACTTCTACCACTCTTTCAGTGAATGCATTCCATATCATAACTTGCTTCCTAAACATTTTTAATTTCTCCACCAGATTTCTTCACCTCCCCTCCCCAATTACCTTAAATCCATGTCCTCTGATCATCCACCCAGTGGAAACAATTTCTTCCCATCTATTAATTCTATCAAATCCCTCTTAATTTTTAAAACCTTTAGAAAAATCTCCCTAACCTTCTCTGCAGTAAGGATAACAATCCCAGCTTCTCTCATATCTCTATAAAACTGAACTTCCTCAGCCTTTGTGGCATTGTGGTAAATTCCCACTGCAGTAATACATGATTAGAAATGATTATACATGGGCTTTAGAGTGGTTTCACAGGTCGGCGCAACATCGAGGGCCGAAGAGCCTGTACTGCGCTGTAATGTTCTATGTTCTATGATAGATGAGCTAAAGGGTAAATGGGAAGATGGGCTGGGCGGGGAGGTAGAGGCGGGTCTGTGGGAGGATGCTCTGAGTAGAGTCAACACGTCCTCATCATGTGCCAGGCTCAGCCTGATACAATTCAAGGTGGTTCACCGGGCACATATGACGGTGGCCCGGGATAGAGGACAAGTGTGTGAGGTATGCGGGAGGGCCAGCAAACCGTGTCCATATGTTTTGGGCATGTCCGAAGCTTAGGGAATACTGGCAGGGATTTGCGGATGTCATGTCCACGGTACTTAAAACAAGGGTGGCGCCAAGTCCAGAGGTGGCGATTTTGAGAGTAGCGGATGATCCAGGAGTCCAGGGGGCAAGAGAGGCTGACGTTTTGGCCTTTGCCTCCTTGGTAGCCCGGCCCGGAAACAGATCTTGTTAGCGTGGAGGGACTTGAAGCCCCCGAAATCAGAGGTTTGGGTTTCTCAGACTTGAGAAAATTAAGTTCGCCCTGGGAGGGTTAACGTTAGGGTTCGTCCGGAGGTGGCAGCCTTTTATGGAGAGCTAGGCTACTTTGTGATTAGGGTAGGCAGAATTAGTGAGAGATGGAGAGATGCTTTTTGCACTATGTTTATATTTGTATTTGTACCATTTATTGTTATAAAATTATAAATGCCTTAATAAAATGTTTTTTAAAAAAAGAATTGATTATACTTAAACAAATATTCCTGAAGGAACTCTGAACTTAAGTTTAAATTCAGCTGAACCAAAACAAGGTGTAAATTATCCACCCAATTATTCTATAATTCTTCAAACATTAAAGAAAATCAGTTTTACAGCTCCCAGTTAAGGGCATTAAAATTTCAAGTCTTAACGACATTGGCTATGAATAAATCTGCAGCACATATTATTGAAGGCTTCCCAGCTGAAGCGAGGTAGACTGCGGAGGCTTTGAAGGCAATTAAATTCAATATAACATCCTGATTCCGCACAAGTTGATGGAAGAACAGTTTTCTATGATATCAAATTATCTCTCAGCTTGTGCATCAGACTGGAAACAAAAGTCAACCAATGTCAGTACTTCCAGTTAACAAAAAATAATGGTAAATAAATGAAAGTCAGCATGAATTGTGAGGAGTAAATTGTTTAAAAATGTTTAACTAATTAGATTGAATTATTTGGTGTAATAATAGAGAAGGTTGATGAGGATAATGCGGTTAATGTTGTTCACCTAGACTTTCAATAGGCTTTTAATTAAATACCACATGGGAGATTTCAGCTAAATTAGCGGTCGTGGAATTAAAGGGACATTGGCAGTGTGAATAGGAAATTAATTAAGAAACAGTAAACTGAATAGTGGTAAATGCTTACAATCCAGGCTGAAGGGAAGTATATCAGTTGTGTTCACCCCAGGGGTAATATTGGGATCACAACTCTTTTTGTCATGTATACGGTACAGTACCTCGATACACAGGGCATAACTGTAATGTTCACAGATGACATGAAATTCAGGAATGCAATAAACGATGAGGAGAATAACAACTGACTATAGAAAACAGTTTTATGAATAGCAGGCACTTGGTAGATGTAATCTAACACAGAAATTAAGTAAATACATTTTGGCAGGAAAAATTACAAAACCCAATATAAACGTAATGATACAAACAGTGGAGAATGGTTAGAGAAACTTGGGGTAGACAAATCTATGAAGGTGGCTGGACTAGTTGAGAAGGTGGATTAAAAATGCTTATGTAGTATTAGATTGGTATAGCAATAGAGAAAGAAGGTACACAGCAAGGAAGTTATGCGAAAACTTTATAAAACACTGATTAGGCCACAGCTGAATAATGTGTTCAATTCTGGGCGTCACGCTTTAGGACAGACACCAAGACTTGAGGGAAGATGCAGAAAAGATTTGTTAGAGCGGCACCTGATAAGGAACCTCAATTGTGTGGAAGGACTAGACAAGCTGGGGCTATTCTCCTCAGAGCAGAGAAGGTTAAGTGAAGATTTGAGAGTGGTGTTCAAACATTATAAATATAGAAAACAATTTCCAGTGGCAGAAGGGTCAGTAACCAAAGGTCACAGATTTAAGAGGATTGGCAAAAGCAGAGATAACATGAGGAAACGTTTTAATACATAGCAAGTTGAATACACTGCTTGAAAGGTTGGTCAAAGCAGATTCAATAGTATCTTGCAAAAGAGAATTGGATAAGTGTTTGAAGGGAAAGATTTACTCGGCTATGGGGACAGAGCAGGGGTGTGGGATTAGTTGTAAAAGTCTACCTGAGTCAGCACATGCATGACCAGTTGAATAGGTTGCTTTTAGAACCATAGAATTTCTACAGTGCATAGGGAGGTCATTCGATCCATCGAGTCTGCACTGACCCTCTGAAAGAGCACCCTACCGAGTTCCTCTTCCCCGCCCTATCCCCGGAAACTAACCTGTACATCCTTGCACACTAAGGGACAATTTAGCAGGGCAAATCCATCTCACCTGTACATCTTTGGACTGTGGGATGAAATCAAAGTACCGGGAGGAAATCCACACAGTCATGGAGATAACGTACAAACTCCACACAGACAGTCGCCCAAGGCCGGAATTGAGCCCAGGTCCGTGGCGTTGTGAGGCAGCAGTGCTAACCACTGTGCCACCGTGCCGCTTTTGCGCAACATGTAGCCACCTGGGATGGCCACTTTCAGTATATAAAATGGACACTCGCAGAGCATACAGGGAAAATGGACAATGCAAAGTAAACAAGCAGGCACAGAGCCTGAATGTATATTTGGAAGGCAGTCTGCAGACGGAACCGAAACTCTGGGTCAATTTACATATTAATGGCCCATCTCCGGGAAACAAAGGACTAATGCTCAGGTAGCCGATACGTCTCAGACATTCCGGCGCCACTACCCCAACCAGAAGACACAAACAAAGCAAGGCCAACGGCCACTTAGAACACGCACAGCCATCAAGGCACCCGCCACTTTATTGGCTTAGATCGATGACAATGATCAAGAAGCTGCCCAATTAATTGGGACCAAGTTTAAGGCCCACCTAAAAGCGCGCAAAACCCCTCCAAGTATAAGAAGGAACCCCCGCGAAAGGTTCGCTCTCTTGGATTTGGCTCTCAAGTGGAGAGACCCTTCCACCAGCACCACCAGAAGCAAGTAAGTTCAAGTTCAATGCTCGCTAACAGACGGACAACCTTAGCTGTACTCCTGTTACCTCTTCAAACCCAACAGGCCCAGATCCGAACAACGGCCATCGTTCCTCTGACCTAAGTTAAGTATAGGTGTTAGTGACAGATATAGTTTAACCTGTAGTGTTATTGTACATGAGTAAATCATACTGTGTGCAAATAAAGTAGTATTGACTTTGAACTAACTAACTGGTGTATTGGCTCTTTGATCGATATTCGGGTTGAACCTTGTGGCGGTATCGAGATACCTGGCGACTCTGAAAGCATACTCATAATTAGGATTAAGAAAGGCGACCTTATTAACTGCCATATTTATAGCAGTAAATATAGCAACAAGCATCATCCTATAATTCCCAATGAAAGTGATTTCTTGGCAATATTAAAATTCTAAATGAAAGAGGAGGTTTAATCCATTTCTGATTTTTAAGAAAATAATTTTATGTATTCAGTACTTACGTGATCATGTCTTCAGGTTCCTTGTTGGACAATTGCACATTAGTCATACTCATAGATCTTCCCACCTCCTTGTCCAAATGTCTGAGGATGCTATCAAGAGCCTTCCTTACTTGAGGATAGTAAAACGACATCCCTAGTGGACAAAGATGATTTGGCATTGTTATTACACAACCTCCTTCAAATTTTTAAACAAAAATAAAACCATGCAGCACATGTGAGATGTCCATCGGAAAACTGAAACAATATTACAAGTAATCGATGCATCAGGTTACTTTTAGTTTTAAATGAAAAGCTTTTTTGAGACATAATCAGCAATAGTTATTAAAAATGTGAGGAGCATATCTGATTAATTATAAACAAACTATATCCGATGCGTCTGTTGGAAAAATACGAAGGCCCGGATTTTGCAGTGGCGATGATGGGGAGACCGTCAGCATTTGCTATCATTGTTCCTCAGAAACTTTGGGAGTCTGCAGATGGCGTGAAGTTGATGTGAGTAATTCTATGCTTTGAGGATGCCCACAGCGTGCAGTTCATAAACATTCATCAGCGATTTAACAAAAACGACCATTTTATGCTGCAAAACCCGCTGACAAGGTTACACCTTGTGAAATGAGTTGCAACATGGTTTTTAACAGCATTTCACCTTCATAATTACTGATAAACACATTCATTTACTTTGAAAAGCTAATTTTATATTTATGGAATGCCAGATTTCTTCATGATAAAAAATTATACAATTTGAATTTTCAAAAGTGGTTTACAATATTTGAGATTCCATTTTAATCTAATCATCATTCTTCATTTCACTTTCTGAAAATTTAAATTAAAAGTGAAGCAAATCAATGCTTTTAACTTTTTGTTTTGCTGTGTGAGAATACTTCAAAGTAATTGGCTGCTCACCCTGCTTGCTGACATCACTGCTACCTGAAGATCCCCTCGAATTGGTGCCAGATTTAAGCTACTGTCAAGAAAGGGAAAACCTCCTAGCTTGGAGGCATTGAAACGTTGTAACTTTCCAATGCTACACATCTGCCCTGCAGTCTTGCCACACCTAGTCATGAATGACAGTGGGCATTAAACAACAAACACGAGGAGGGGCCTCCATGAATATCCTCATCCTCAGTGACAGCAGAGTCCAGCATGTGAATGCAAAAGACAAGGGTGAAGCATTTGCAACTAGCATCAGTCAGAAATACGAAGTGGCTGATCCATCTCAGCCTCCTCCCACTACCACAAATGTCAGTGTTTGGCCAAAAATATCAAACATTTCAGCCAAAGTAACAAGTGAAGAAGCCCTCTGATTGCAGCAAAGGGTACGGTACCCAAAAATATTCCAGTTGTAATGCTGAAGACATGTGCTCCAGAATTAGCCTCATTCCTAGTCAAGCTATACCAATTTGCACCTGCCCAGCAAAGTGAAAAATTGCACAGGTATATCCTGTCCACAAAAGTAAAAGACAAATCAAATCCAGCCAGTTATTGTCTCACAAGTCTTAATCCTCAAAGTGATGCAAAGTACCTATCAACAGCACCTTATTCACCATTAACCTGTTCACCAATGTTTAGTCTGGGTACCACCAGAACCATTCAGTTCCAACTCATTACAATGTTGGTCCAAACATAGATGAAACAAATGGATTCCAGAAGTGAAGTGAGAGTGGCTGGCTTTAACATCAAGGCAACATTTGACCAAATCTGGTATCAAGGAACCCTAGTAAATTTGAAGTCAATCGGAATCAAAGGGAAAGCTCTCACTGGCTGGAGTTCAACCCAGTACAGAGCAAGATGGTTGCGGTTGGAGGCTAATAATCTCAATTCCAAGACTTCACAGGAGGAGTTTCTCAGGTTAGGCCCAACCATCTTCAGCTGTTTCATCAATGACCTTTCCGCTCTTGTAAGCTTAAAAATGAGATTTTTCTCTGATTCACAATTTTTCATGAAACGCTCCTTGCTTGCGTGCAACAAGGCCTGGACAACACATTCCGGCGCCTGTTCCCGTACCAGCCTCCCCGAACAGGCGCCGGAATGTGGCGACTAGGGGCTTTTCACAGTCACTTCATTGAAGCCTACTTGTGACAATAAGCGATTTTCATTCATTTTCATTTCATCTATGTTTTGATTAATAAGTGTGCCAGGCAAGACCACCTCTAACATCGAGTCTGCTCCGCCATTCAATATCATGGTTGATCGTCCATCTCATACCGTACTCCTGCTCTCTCCCCATACCCCTTGACACATTAAGTGAAATCTATTTATATCCTTCTTAAATATATTCAGTGACTTGGCCTCCATAGCTTCTGTGATAGAGAATTCCACAGTTTCACCATGCTGAGTAAAGTGGTTTCGCCTCATATCAGTCTGAAATAACCTACCCCGTATCCTGAGGTTCCTTGTTCCAGACCCCCAGCCAGAGGGGGCAGCCATGTTAAAATTTTATACATTTCAATGAGATCCCCTCTCATTCTTCTAAATTCCAGTGAATACCAGCCTAGTCACGCAATCTTTCCTTATACGACAATCCTGTCATCCCTGGAATCAGTCTGGTGAACCTTCCCTGCACTCCCTCTATGCAAGTATATTGTTTCTTTGAAAAGGAGACCAAAACTGCACATAATACTCCAGGTATGGTCTCACCAAGGACCTGTACAGCTGCAGTAAGACATCCTTGCACCCATACTCAAAATCCCCTTGCAATGAAGGCCAACATACCATTAGATTTCCTAATTGCTTGCTGTATCGGCATGCTTCCTTTCAGTGACTGGTGTACTAACTGCGACACCCAGTTCCCTTTATCCGTCAACATTTCCCAATCTATCATCATTCAAATCAGTGTTCTTCAAATTTTTTTTTCCCGGGTCCACTTTTGCCAACTGGCTGACCTTTGGGATGTATGCCAGCTGACCTTCAGGACTCACCTGATTCTGAATGCTTTGTGGATTGAGATACAAAGCCTTTAGGCTTGCCTTTTTGCTATTTTTAATCATCCTAACTTTTCTTTGTACTGGGACCATTTTGCCTCTCATCCTTGATTACCCTGTCCATCATTTTTGCATTTCACTGTTCTTTCTTTTATTACTGTCATTGTTTCTCTTACCCATGTCACTCTGCATAGGTTCCCAAACCCCCTTCTTTCTAATGGAATGGTGGAAATATTGAACTCTCTCCCACAAACAACGGTTAAAATTAGGGGTAACGGAAAATTTCCAAACTGAAATGGACAAGTTTTGTTTAGCAAGTGTTTTAAAGATTATAAATGAAGTTATAGATGGAGTTAAAATACAGACCAGTCATGATCTCATTAAACAGAAGAGACACAAGGAAGAATTTGTTTACTTCTATTCCTACATTCATCTTCATAATCCTGGACTGAACAGGTTTTCAAATTCTTACCTAGTCTGTACATGTTGCCTGATAAGAGTTAATTCCTCCATCCCCTCTGTAAAGAAAAACTAAATCTGGAGGGAGCTTAAAACGAGGTGTCATCCATTTGTTGAGAACATTATTCTCTTACTAGTGGCAATCTCTCGTCCTGAACTAGAATTCCACATACAACTCAGCTCCCAGTAAATGCTGCAGAGAATTATACTATCCTATCCAAGCTGCATTTCCCAGATAAATATCAGCCAGTGCTCGGGGTGATAACCCCACTGCTTGCGTGTCTTCAGCACAGCACCATGCAATCACTTATGACAGAATGACAGGGTGGACTTGTGATTGGATTCAAACCCAAAATCCTGTCATAATGACTTTTCAAATAAAGATGTTGGCTATGTGAAGGAAAAGCAGTTAAAATTCCTGCTTGACCACGAGGAAAGCTAGAGAGGTATTTACAAATCAAATCCTTCAACTAAAACTTTACTTAAAATTCTCTCTTCAGGCCTGAGGAGAGCAGTGTGATCCTATTATAGTTCAGGAAACGAGGTGGCCCCGGAAATCCGGCGGCAGAGACCGGACACACAAACAGCACGGCCCTTCTGTCAGCTGCCCATGACTCACCCGTGGGTGGCAACCTGCACTTTGAAAAACCCGGATTTAAATCTTACTCTGCCATTCTGTTTCTCTGTCTGAATGAAAAATGAAAATCGCTTATTGTCACAAGTAGGCTTCAATGAAGGTACTGTGAAAAGCCCCTAGTCACCACATTCCGGCGCCTGTTCAGGGAGGCTGGTATGGGAATCGAACCGTGCTGCTGGCCTGCATTGGTCTGATTTAAAAGCCAGCGATTTAGCTGAGTGTACTAAACCAGCCCTGAAGTGGATAACTTCACATTTATCTATAGTATACTGCATCTGTCATGTATTTACCCACTCGCTCAACTTGAAGCCTCTTAATATCCACTTCACCACTGACATTCCCACCAATTTTTCTATCATCAGCAAACTTGGAAATATTACTTTAGGTTCCCTCATCCAAATCATTGATGTATATTGTGAATAGCTGGGGCCCAGGCACTGATCTCAGCAGGACCCCACTCTGAAAGCCACTTTGAAAAAGGTCCATTTATTCCTACTCTGCTTTGTGTCTGCTAATCAATTCTCTTTTTAAAAAAAAAAAAAATTTTATTGAGACATTTATATATTCACACAACAAACATAATCACAAACCAAAACAAACCAACAGGGCTGCAAATAACAAACTCAACAAAATACCCCACCATCCCACCCCCCACTTCCCAACTCCCCTGCCTCCCATTTTAACCCCTACCCCGCACTGCTGACATCTTAACATTTCGCGAAGAAGTTGATAAGCGGCTGCCACCTCCGGTCAAACCCCTCCACAGAACCCCTCAAGGCGAACTTTATTTTTCTGACCTGCATAACACCCCCCCCCCCCCCGCCCCCCCACAGCCCAGCCTCCATCTTCCTACCCCAACCCTTGTGCTTCACTACCCTTATTGGGGCCCCGTCCCAATCCATCAGCTACTTATAAATTTCTGACACCTTTCCCTCCCTCCGTTTTTGACATTACCTTGTCCTGTAGCCCCTGGCTCGGCAGATGAGGAAAGGACGGTACCTGCCTCCGAACAAAGTCCCTCACCTGCAAATACCGGAACCCATTCCCGACGGGCAACTCAAATTCCTCCTCCAACTCCTCCAGGCTTGGAAAGCAGCCCCCTGCTCCCTCGCCTCATTAAATGCCTTCACCAGCAGAGGCCGCAGATCCCCCGAAAAACTTTTGAAGAATTCCACTGGGAACCCAAACGGGGCCTTCCCCACCTGCATCGCCCCAAGACCCTCCACCACCTTCACCAACCCAATAGGAGCTCACAGCCCCTCCACCAGGTCCTCCTCACCATTCTAAAAATTGCCTCATTCCCTCCACCCCGGCTGAGGGCTCTGACTCATACAGCCTCCTATAAAAATCCCCAAACACCCCATTCACCCCCACTGGATCCAAGACCTTGTGCCCCCCCCTCCCGCCCCCCATCCTTCACTTTTCCGATCTCCCACGCTGCCTACTGCTTCCTCAATTGATGTGCCAGCATCCTACTTGCCTTTTCCCCATATTCATCGACCACCCCTTCACCCTCCTCAATTTCCCCATCGTCTTACCCATAGATAATAACCCAAACTCCATCTGCAGTTTTTGCCGCTCCATCAACAGCTCCGCACCCGGGGCCATTGAATACCTCCTGTCCACCTGCAATATCTTCTCCACTAACCTCGCCATCTCCGTCCGCTCCGTCTTATCCCGTGAGCCCGTATTGAAATAAACTCCCCCCTCAATACTGCCTTCAATGCCTCCCACAGCATGGTGGCCGAAACCTCACCCGCGTCATTCAGCTCCACATATCCCCGCACAGCAGCCCTCACCTGCTCACAAACCTCCTCACCTGCCAACTGTCCCACATCTAACCTCCACTGCGAGCGCTTCCCCCCCACCCCCCCCCTCCCCTCATTTACCTGCAAGCCCACCCAACTGCCGAGAACTCCGAACCAACCACCCCCGTCAAGACAAAATAGTCGATTCGGGAGTATACCCTATGCATGTGGGAGAAAAGCAAAACTTCCTTCGCCCTTGGCCTGTCAAACCTCCACGGATCCACCCCCCCCACCCCTCCCCCAATGCGTTCCATAAACCCCCTCAGTTCCTTCGCCACCGCCGATACTCTCCCTGACCTCTGACTCGACCGATCCAACTTTGGATCCAAAACGGTGTTAACTCCTCCCCCATTATCAACCGGTGCGGGTGCAGGTCCGGGATCTTCCCCAACACCCACCTCATGAACTCTACATCATCCCAGTTCGGGGCATAAACATTCACCAATACCACTGGCATCCCTTCCAATTTCTCATTCTGCATAACATACTTCCAGAGTCTGCCACTATGTTCCCCACTTCAAACGCTACCCGTTTATTTATCAACACCGCTACCCCCCTCGTCTTCAAGTCCAATCCAGAATGAAATACCTGCCCTACCCACTCTTTCCTAAGCCTAGTTTGATCCCCAATTTTAAAGTGCGTTTCTTGCAGAAATGCCACATCTGCCTTTAGGCTCCTCAGATGCTCGAACAGACAAGTCCACTTGGCCGGCTCATTCAATCCTCTCACATTCCATGTGACCAGCCTGGTTGGAGGGGCACCGCTGATAAACCATATCCCTTCTGGGCCAGCCTCCAGCTCGAGTCCCGCACCCCTCAGACCCGCCCTCGGACGTCTATCACCATTGACCCCCCCCATACCTCATTTCAAAAGCTCCTCCCCTGTCAGCTGACTCCCTCCCCCCCACAATCAACACTCTAACCACCTGCTCACCCCCGCCATGGCACCTAGCATCCTACCCCCCACTGGATCCCCCCCCCCCCCCACCACTCAAACACTATGCCAGTGCAAACAACACCAACATTCAAAACCCCAAAACAAAGAAAAGAGCAACCACCCATCCCCACAGAAGAACACAGGACAATGGCACCCAAAGAAAAAAAAGGAACAAAAACGAACACCTCCTCCAAAGTTCAATGTCCTCCTTCTCCTGCCAGTCCCTTGTCCCTCGCAAACTCCATGGATTCCTCCGGCGTCCCAAAATAAAGTTCCCAGCCATTGTAGGTCACCCAGAGGCGAGAAGGGTACAGCATTCTAAACTAACCCCTTTCTTAAAGAGGGCAGCCTTCACTCTGTTAAAGCCCACCCTCCTCTTTACACCCAGGTTCTGGTATACTCGAAGTTCGCTGCCCTCCCAGGTACATCGCCTCGTCTGCCTGGCCAACCTCAGGATCCGCTCCTGAAAGGGGCTGGTTTAGCATAGGGCTAAATAGCTGACTTTTAAAGTAGACCAAGGCAGGCCAGCAGCGTGGGTTCAATTCCCGTACCAGCCTCCCTGAACAGGCGCCGGAATGTGGCGACTGGGTGCTTTTCACAGTAACTTAATTTGAAGTCTACTTGTGACATAAGCGATTTTCATTTCATTTCAGTTTTCATTAACCAAAAACCGTGCAGCCACAACACCATTGCCCTCGGTGCTTGTTACCCTGTGGCTTCCTCATCAGCGCTCTGTGGACCCGGTCCACCTCCAAAGGCCGTTCAAAGGCCTCCTCTCCCAGCAACTTCTCCTACATCCGAGCCACGAAGGAACCAGCGTCCGCTCCCTCACTGCCCTCCAGCAGCCCCAGAATCCTCAGATTCTACCTCCGGGACCGTTTCTCCAAATCCTCCACCTTCTCCTGCAGCCACCGCCGAAGTATCACGCCATCATTCCCAACTCAGTCTCCTTCGAGGTGAGCTCCTCCTCGAGCTCCCCACCGTGTCCTTTTTGGATCGCCTGGCTCTGAACTTCCAGCCTTGATTCCAGGCAGTCGATCCCTGCCTTATTCAGGTCTACCATCCTTGCCAGGTCCTCCAAAATCTCCTTCCTCTACAGGGTGAATTTCTCGTTCAAAAAGTCCACCAATTTCTCCGTTAACCACTGAGACGTTGGGGCGGACCCTTACTTCCGCCATCTTCCTCTGTGTTCCAGGTGGCTACAGGGATGGTGCAGGCGGGAGGGATTCAGATTTCTGGATAACTGGGGCTCTTTCTGTGGAAGGTAGGACCTATACAGACAGGCTGGTCTACATCTGAACCTGAGGGGCACAAATATCCTGGGGGGGGGAGATTTGTTAGTGCTCTTTGGGGAGGTTTAAACTAATGCAGCAGGGGCATGGGAACCTGGATTGTAGTTTTAGGGTAAGAGAGAATGAGAGTATAAAGGTCAGGAGCACAGATTTGACGTCGCAGGAGGGGGCCAGTGTTCAGGTAGGTGGTTTGAAGTGTGTCTACTTCAATGCCAGGAGTATACGAAATAAGGTAGGGGAACTGGCAGCATGGGTTGGTACCTGGGACTTCGATGTTGTGGCCATTTTGGAGACATGGATAGAGCAGGGACAGGAATGGATGTTGCAGGTTCCGGGGTTTAGGTGTTTTAGTAAGCTCAGAGAAGGAGGCAAAAGAGGGGGAGGTGTGGCGCTGCTAGTCAAGAACAGTATTACGGTGGCGGAGAGGATGCTAGATGGGGACTCATCTTCCGAGGTAGTATGGGCTGAGGTTAGAAACAGGAAAGGAGAGGTCACCCTGTTGGGAGTTTTCTATAGGCCTCCAAATAGTTCTAGGGATGTAGAGGAAAGGATGGCGAGGATGATCCTGGATAAGAGCGAAAGTAACAGGGTCCTTGTTATGGGAGACTTTAACTTTCCAAATATTGACTGGAAAAGATATAGTTCGAGTACATTAGATGGGTCGTTTTTTGTACAGTGTGTGCAGGAGGGTTTCCTGACACAATATGTTGACAGGCCAACAAGAGGCGAGGCCATGTTGGATTTGGTTTTGTGTAATGAACCAGGCCAGGTGTTGGATTTGGAGGTAGGAGAGCACTTTGGGGACAGTGACCACAATTCGGTGACGTTTACGTTAATGATGGAAAGGGATAAGTATACACCGCAGGTCAAGATTTATAGCTGGGGGAAGGGCAATTATGATGCCATTAGACGTGACTTGGGGGGGGGGGGGGATAAGGTGGAGAAGTAGGCTGCAAGTGTTGGGCACACTGGATAAGTGGAGCTTGTTTAAGGATCAGCTACTGCGTGTTCTTGATAAGTATGTACCGGTCAGGCAGGGAGGAAGGCGTAGAGCGAGGGAACCGTGGTTTACCAAAGAAGTGGAATCTCTTGTTAAGAGGAAGAAGGAGGCCTATGTGAAGATGAGGTGTGAAGTTTCAGTTGGGGCGATGGATAGTTATAAGCTAGCGAGGAAGGATCTAAAGAGAGAGCTAAGCCGAGCAAGGAGGGGAAATGAGAAGTATTTGGCAGGTAGGATCAAGGAAAACCCAAAAGCTTTCTATAGGTATGTCAGGAATAAGCGAATGACTAGGGAAAGAGTAGGACAAGTCAAGGACAGGGATGGGAAGTTCAGGAGCGGGGCCTGAGGGGATTTATCCTAGGATTCTCTGGGAGGCCAGGGAAGAGATTGCTGGATCTTTGGCTTTGATTTTTATGTCATCATTGGCTACAGGAATAGTGCCAGAGGACAGCAAATGTGGTCCCTTTGTTCAAAAAGGGGAGCAGAGACAACCCCGGCAACTATAGATCGGTGAGCCTCACGTCTGTAGTGGGTAAAGTCTTGGAGGGGATTATAAGAGACAAGATTTATAATCATCTAGATAGGAATAATATGATCAGGGATAGTCAGCATGGCTTTGTGAAGGGTAGATCATGCCTCACAAACCTTATCGAGTTCTTTGAGAAGGTGACTGAACAGGTGGACGAGGGTAGAGCAGTTGATGTGGTGTATATGGATTTCAGTAAAGCGTTTGATAAGATTCCCCACGGTAGGCTATTGCAGAAAATACGGAGGCTGGGGATTGAGGGAGATTTAGAGATGTGGATCAGAAATTGGCAAGCTGAAAGACAGAGGGTGGTGGTTGATGGGAAATGTTCAGAATGGAGTTCAGTTACAAGTGGCGTACCACAAGGATCTGTTCTGGGGCCGTTGCTGTTTGTCATTTTTATCAATGACCTAGAGGAAGGCACAGAGGGGCGGGTGAGTAAATTTGCAGACGACACTAAAGTCGGTGTTGTTGTCGACAGTGTGGAAGGATGTAGCAGGTTACAGAGGGATATAGGTAAGCTGCAGAGCTGGGCTGAGAGGTGGCAAATGGAGTTTAATGTAGAGAAGTGTGAGGTGATTCACTTTGGAAGGAATAACAGGAATGCGGAATATTTGGCTAATGGTAAAGTTCTTGGAAGTGTGGATGAGCAGAGGGATCTAGGTGTCCATGTACATAGATCCCTGAAAGTTACCACCCAGGTTGATAGGGTTGTGAAGAAGGCCTATGGAGTGTTGGCCTTTATTGGTAGAGGGATTGAGTTCCGGAGTCAGGAGGTCATGTTGCAGCTGTACAAAACTCTGGTACGGCCGCATTTGGAGTATTGCGTACAGTTCTGGTCACCGCATTATCGGAAGGACGTGGAGGCTTTGGAGCGGGTGCAGAGGAGATTTACCAGGATGTTGCCTGGTATGGAGGGAAAATCTTATGAGGAAAGGCTGATGGACTTGAGGTTGTTTTCGTTGGAGAGAAGAAGGTTAAGAGGAGACTTAATAGAGGCATACAAAATGATCAGGGGGTTAGATAGGGTGGACAGTGAGAGCCTTCTCCCGCTGATGAAAATGGCTGGCACAAGGGGACATAGCTTTAAACTGAGGGGTAATAGATATAGGACAGAGGTCAGAGGTAGGTTCTTTACGCAAAGAGTAGTGAGGCCGTGGAATGCCCTACCTGCAACAGTAGTGAACTCGCCAACATTGAGGGCATTTAAAAGTTTATTGGATAAACATATGGATGATAATGGCATAGTGTAGGTTGATGGCTTTTGTTTTGGTGCAACATCGTGGGCCGAAGGGCCTGTACTGCGCTGTATCGTTCTATGTTCTATGTACAGCTTCCCGCAACTGCCCCTTTCTTTTAAAACCACTCCTGGTCCACAAATCCATCCACCGGTGGGACACCCTCTCCTTCCACCACTCCTGAACTTTTTTCCTCAACAAGTTTACCCGTTTAGTCGGGGAAAAGATCCAAAAACACCACCACGAGTGGGAGCCACCAAATGTGCGACAGAAGTCCCTGCTAAGTCCACCGCACCAGAAGTCCCTTCTAACCAATTCTCAATCGATACCTATATAGTACCCCAAATCCTATGTACTTTAATTTCGCACGCTAACTTCTTGTGTGGGACTTTATCAAAAGCTTTTTGAAAATTCAAATACACCACATTCACTGGTTCAACCTAATCTACACTGCTATTCGTCTCAAAAAAAGTCCAGGTTTGTGAAAGATGATTTCACTTTCCTAAATCCACGCTGACTTTGTCTAATCCCGTTGATATTATTCTAAGTGTCCTATTATTATTTCTTTATAATATAACCTACCATTTTCCCTCCTACTGACATTAAGCTAAATGGTCTGTAATTCCCTTTTTTCTCCCTTTCTTCAATAGTGGGGTTACATTTGCCACCTTCCAATCGGCCAGAACTGTTCCAATTTGCACAAACTCCCACAAATAACAAAGTGATAATGACCTGATAATTTGTTTCTGTGATGTAGACTGAGGGGTAAATATTAGCACCAAGAATAACACAGTTTGTCTTTGAAATAATGTCATGGGATTTTACACCCTCCTGGGGCTTGGTTTAACATCTTATCTGAAAGGCAGCAACATAACTGATGACTCAGAAGTGAGAATACGACCATCTGGGCGATAGCTGACACATAGTACCACTTTTCTTCGTGACTTGTTTATTTTGAGCCCTTTTCACCTGTTTAGTGCTGCCATCTCATTTATATCAAGGTCATTGATATTCCTTTGATTGTAATTTTGGGTAACATGTTACTCATGTCTTCCCTCATGAATGACAAAGTAGTAATTCAAATTTGTAAATGATCTTTCGTTCATAAGCAAGTTGGTTTGTTTACATTTTATGATTTCCACCTGTTCTTCGACTGCCCTTATATTGTTTTCAGCAAAATAATTTTTATTTTATGTTCTGCTGATGCCTTCTTCTCCAAGTCCTTCCTTTCCACCGTCATTACCCATTTAACTCTTTTGTGTCTTCTTGAATTTATCTCACGTAACCCCTTCACCTCAGCAAGATTTGTAGAGGTTATTTTATCTCTTTCAGCTATAATTATCTTAATAATCCATTTTTTAGATTGTATTTGGCCTGCATGACAGTGGGTCATCTTTAAAGGGTAGGGTACCCTATACTAAAATACTACTGAATATGTCTATTTGCTTCAGTTGTTCACAGAATGTAGTTTACAATCTTAGATTCTGGTCTGGATATTTCAGACTCTCAGATCATGTTAAATATGATCAGATTGTAGTTGCTGAATTTCTGTACATTATCTGGACCCTTTATAGACAACAGGTCAAGATGACACCTGGCTCCATGATAAAATAATTGTACATTACATTGACCAACTGGGTTTCCCCATTTTATATTTGGTTGATGGATGGATATCTTCCATTGAAATGGCTTTTCTATTTTCATCTTTTTCGTAGAGCATTTCTCCTCCTTACACCGTGTGATCATGATGAATTAGAAATGCCCAGCTAGAGTAATTCATTCTGTAGTCTTCCTACATCCACTGGGTGAACTATTTATCTTCCACATGTTCCTAACATATAAGGCTGCAGGAATATCTTTTTTGCCCACTCAGTCTTTTCTGAACACCCTCTACCCTGCATGTCGTATTATATGAAGCTGAAAATTGGATTAACAAAGCTAGATGTTATGAAACTATGAGTAACAGTTTCAGCAGCGATGACCGATAGTTTTTGGAACCAAGTGTACTTAAGGATATGAATGAACTGCCAGTGACTCAAATTAAAGATTTTTTAAAAATAAGTTTACTTGTTTGATCTCAATCATAGTTTATGGGCCTGGCACCAAGGAATGTAGAATATGAAAATTAACCGAGCAATCATGGATCATAGTCACACTAAGAGAGTTAAGTGACCATTTCTCTGAGGTTCTTATTCATTCTTTTTACGAATAATAAATTCCGTAGTTTCTCAGTGAAAAATGGATTATTCAGAACTTGTGAGTTTCAAGTAGAAGGAGAGATAGGAAGGAAGGAGAGAGGGAATTAAGAAGGGACAAGGGAGAGGAGAAACGGAGGGGGGAGAAGTAAGAGAGTGAATTAAGAAGGAACAAGGGAGAGGAGAAATGGATGGAGGGAGGGAAAGGGGGGAAAGTGACGGAGATGGGAAGGGAAGGGAAAGGAGGAATGGAGAAAGGGGAGGGATGGAGAGAGGAGGGGCGCGGAGGTATGAGGGTCACGGTGAGGCAAGGCACAGGGTGAGGCGAGGCACGGAGGGAGGCGAGGCACGGAGGGAGGCGAGGCACGGAGGGAGGCGAGGCACGGAGGGAGGCGAGGCACGGAGGGAGGCGAGGCACGGAGGGAGGCGAGGCACGGAGGGAGGCGTGGCACGGAGGGAGGCGAGGCACGGAGGGAGGCGTGGCACGGAGGGAGGCGAGGCACGGAGGGAGGCGTGGCACGGAGGGAGGCGAGGCACGGAGGGAGGCGAGGCACGGAGGGAGGGGAGGCACGGAGGGAGGGGAGGCACGGAGGGAGGGGAGGCACGGAGGGAGGGGAGGCACGGAGGGAGGGGAGGCACGGAGGGAGGGGAGGCACGGAGGGAGGGGAGGCACGGAGGGAGGAGAGGCACGGAGGGAGGAGAGGCACGGAGGGAGGAGAGGCACGGATGGAGGAGAGGCACGGAGGGAGGGGAGGCACGGAGGGAGGGGAGGCACGGAGGGAGGGGAGGCACGGAAGGGGGCGAGGCACGGAGGGGGGCGAGGCACGGAGGGGGGCGAGGCACGGAGGGGGGCGAGGCACGGAGGGGGGCGAGGCACGGAGGGGGGCGAAGCACGGAGGGGGGCGAAGCACGGAGGGGGGCGAGGCACGGAGGGGGGCGAGGCACGGAGGGGGGCGAGGCACGGAGGGGGCGAGGCACGGAGGGGGCGAGGCACGGAGGGGGCGAGGCACGGAGGGGGCGAGGCACGGAGGGGGCGAGGCACGGAGGGGGCGAGGCACGGAGGGGGCGAGGCACGGAGGGGGCGAGGCACGGAGGGGGCGAGGCACGGAGGGGGCGAGGCACGGAGGGGGCGAGGCACGGAGGGGGCGAGGCACGGAGGGGGCGAGGCACGGAGGGGGCGAGGCACGGAGGGGGCGAGGCACGGAGGGGGGCGAGGCACGGAGGGGGGCGAGGCACGGAGGGGGGCGAGGCACGGAGGGGGGCGAGGCACGGAGGGGGGCGAGGCACGGAGGGGGGCGAGGCACGGAGGGGGGCGAGGCACGGAGGGGGGCGAGGCACGGAGGGGGGCGAGGCACGGAGGGGGGCGAGGCACGGAGGGGGGCGAGGCACGGAGGGGGGCGAGGCACGGAGGGGGGCGAGGCACGGAGGGGGGCGAGGCACGGAGGGGGGCGAGGCACGGAGGGGGGCGAGGCACGGAGGGGGGCGAGGCACGGAGGGGGGCGAGGCACGGAGGGGGGCGAGGCACGGAGGGGGGCGAGGCACGGAGGGGGGCGAGGCACGGAGGGGGGCGAGGCACGGAGGGGGGCGAGGCACGGAGGGGGGCGAGGCACGGAGGGGGGCGAGGCACGGAGGGGGGCGAGGCACGGAGGGGGGCGAGGCACGGAGGGGGGCGAGGCACGGAGGGGGGCGAGGCACGGAGGGGGGCGAGGCACGGAGGGGGGCGAGGCACGGAGGGGGGCGAGGCACGGAGGGGGGCGAGGCACGGAGGGGGGCGAGGCACGGAGGGGGGCGAGGCACGGAGGGGGGCGAGGCACGGAGGGGGGCGAGGCACGGAGGGGGGCGAGGCACGGAGGGGGGCGAGGCACGGAGGGGGGCGAGGCACGGAGGGGGGCGAGGCACGGAGGGGGGCGAGGCACGGAGGGGGGCGAGGCACGGAGGGGGGCGAGGCACGGAGGGGGGCGAGGCACGGAGGGGGGCGAGGCACGGAGGGGGGCGAGGCACGGAGGGGGGCGAGGCACGGAGGGGGGCGAGGCACGGAGGGGGGCGAGGCACGGAGGGGGGCGAGGCACGGAGGGGGGCGAGGCACGGAGGGGGGCGAGGCACGGAGGGGGGCGAGGCACGGAGGGGGGCGAGGCACGGAGGGGGGCGAGGCACGGAGGGATGCGAGGCACGGAGGGGGGCGAGGCACGGAGGGATGCGAGGCACGGAGGGGGGCGAGGCACGGAGGGGGGCGAGGCACGGAGGGGGGCGAGGCACGGAGGGGGGCGAGGCACGGAGGGGGGCGAGGCACGGAGGGGGGCGAGGCACGGAGGGGGGCGAGGCACGGAGGGGGGCGAGGCACGGAGGGGGGCGAGGCACGGAGGGGGGCGAGGCACGGAGGGTGGAGAGGCACGGAGGGTGGAGAGGCACGGAGGGAGGAGAGGCACGGAGGGAGGAGAGGCACGGAGGGAGGAGAGGCACGGAGGGAGGAGAGGCACGGAGGGAGGGGAGGCACGGAGGGAGGGGAGGCACGGTGGGAGGGGAGGCACGGAGGGAGGGGAGGCACGGAGGGAGGGGAGGCACGGAGGGAGGGGAGGCACGGAGGGAGGGGAGGCACGGAGGGAGGGGAGGCACGGATGGAGGAGAGGCACGGAGGCAGGAGAGGCACGGAGGCAGGAGAGGCACGGAGGCAGGAGAGGCACGGAGGGAGGGGAGGCACGGAGGGAGGGGAGGCACGGAGGGAGGGGAGGCACGGAGGGAGGGGAGGCACGGAGGGAGGGGAGGCACGGAGGGAGGGGAGGCACGGAGGGAGGGGAGGCACGGAGGGAGGAGAGGCACGGAGGGAGGAGAGGCACGGAGGGAGGAGAGGCACGGAGGGAGGAGAGGCACGGAGGGAGGAGAGGCACGGAGGGAGGAGAGGCACGGAGGGAGGAGAGGCACAGAGGGAGGAGAGGCACGGAGGGAGGGGAGGCACGGAGGGAGGGGAGGCACAGAGGGAGGTGAGGCACGGAGGGAAGGAAGGATTTGTATTCACATAACTCTTTTCATGACCAAGTGCTTCACAGCCAAGTATGTTCGAAGTGCAGTCACTGTTGTAATGGTTGGAAATGTGGCAACCAATATAGGATCAGCAATCTCCCAGAAGCAGCCATGTTATAATGGCGAGATAATCTGGTCTTTTGTGATGTTGATCGTTGGATAAATATTAGCCAGTATATCTCCTACTTTTCTTTGGAATAATATCATGGGATTTTTTTCTTTACATCCCCTGGAGCAGCCTCAGATTTAACAACTCAACTGAGAGATAGCAGCTCCAAAAAGTGTAGTGCTCCCTCAATACTGCGCTAGAGTATACCTAGATTTTTGTTCTAAGCACGGAAGTGGAACTTGAAACTGGAATCTTAGATTCATACGTGAGCATGTTACTGCTGCCAAATCAGGTAAAAGGTAAAAACAAGCATTTTCTGATTCTACTTCAGATTTTCAGCATTTCTCATATTGAATTTTTTATCAATAATGTAATTTTCTTCATCAATAATGTTTTAGTGTTTGAAGAATGCAGTGTAATAATAGGGATTTCCTACAAACAAAACTCCACTACCTTTATTTCTATTTCTCCCAAGTCCCATTTAATTATTTTAAAATTTATTCTATTTAACAGATTTGGGCCATGAAATAGGACTCTGTAATGCCGCTAATGCCAGAGGTGCAGGAATCCCAAAGCGACATAATAGGAACTAGAATGCTTCCAGCAACCTCCCGTGCAGCCTGTGACCGACAGGTCGCAAGCACAGGCATGCCATGTGTGTTCAGGAAACATGCAGAGCAGGCAGATCAAACAGCCTTGAACGTTGATTTGGTGCAAGATCTAGTTGCCACTTTGCACCACTGAGGATCAGATGTAATCTCACTGAAACATTTAAGATTATGAAGAGGCTTGACAGGGCAGATACTGAGATGTTGTTCCCCCTGGCTGAGGAACCTAGAACAAGGGGCACAGGTTCACAATAAGTGGTAGATATTCACAATAAGTGGCAGATCATTTAGGACTGAGATGACAAGAGATTTCTTCACTCAAAGGGTTGTGAATCTTTGGAATTCTCTATCCCAGACAGTTATGGATATGCCATATTTAAGTCTGAGATTGACAAATTTTTGGTCTCTCAGAGAATCGAGGGATATGGAGAATGGGCAGAAAGTGGAGGAGGCCTTTTGTCAGCCATAACCATACTGAATAACGAAGGTGGCTCAAGGGGCTGTATGGCCTACCCTTGTTATTTCTTATGGTTTTATACCTTCGCTCTCTGTAAACGTTTTACGCCAAGTGCCCCGCCTTTTTGGCAAGAGCATTGATTACTAATTTAAATCAATTTAAAACATCAATACATAAGCATGAATAGCAGCGCTGACAAAAACTGTGCAAGTTGTTGACTACGCCTGAACAGACACAATTGATGGAAACACACCAACAACACTTTTTTGATTTGGAGCTGTAGCCAATTTTGAGAGAGGGGGCTTCTGCGAGTGAAGTGATTTGTGTCCTAGCATACAGCAAGTCCTCAGCTGTGGTTGCATTCCTGAAATTCACGGCTAAATGAAATATTGGTTCCCATAGGAATTAGTTAAAACTGTAGTTAGATTCTTTCCCCCATCAGGAAAGTACAAATATTAAAACATTACATCCTCTAAGCTGAAATATTTTACAATGCTAAAGTCTTACATTGGTAAATAAAATAACATTTAAAACAAATTAAAAAACATACAAGAAAAATGTAACTGTCCATTTGCAGTCCTTCCTGCTTGCCATGGATCCTAACTGGTCCCTGATCCTCCTGGTCACTGCAGATCCCCCTGCTCCTCAACTCTGAGCTTTGGCTTCCCTACTTTCCCGGCCCTCTGAGTTGTTGCCTCTCCCCCGCCTCAGCTTCTGAGTTGTGGTCTACCTCTCTTATCAACCCGCACACTCACTGAGCCTCCCACTCTCACCGCTTCTTTCGCCTGGACCTGGATCCCCATTGAAGATCCAGACATGATTCTGAAGCTGGAGCTCTGGTGTTGCGGAAGTGTGAGTCCTGATGGTGCATAAGTGCCGAGCTGGGACTGCTATAATCCATGTATTTTTTTAAATGCTCCCGCTCATTGCTTCCTTCTTTTGAACCCTTGCTGTGAGCGAGGGCTTGGGAGAAGAGCAGCAAAGCAAGAGAATTTTTTTTAAAAGGACTCTTTCACAACAGATCAGATCTGGATCTTCAGTGAGAATGCAGGTCTGGGAGAGGGAAGCAATGAAGGGGTGGGTTTGGATCGGGGGTACGGGAGGTGGTGTGGAGGAGAGAGCCACAACCCAGAGGTTACAAGGAGAGCCCCAAATTTGGAGCTCTCCTCAGCTATCTCTTTTAGGACCCTGGGTGGAGTCAAGTCACCTGGGCCGGATGGACTACACCCCAGGGTCCTAAAAGAGACAGCTAAGGAAATTGTGGAGGCATTGGTGATGATCTTTCAGGAATCACTGGAAGCAAGAAGGCTCTCAGAGGACTGGAAGGCGGCTAATGTAACACCACGGTTTAAGAAGGGAGGGAGGCAGAAGATGGGAAATTATAGGCCGGTTAGCCTGACTTCGGTCATTGGTAAGATTTTAGAGTCTGTTATTAAAGATGAGATCGCGAAATACTTGGAAGTGCATGGTAAAATAGGACTGAGTCAGCACGGCTTTGTCAAAGCGAGGTCGTGTCTGACAAATCTGTTAAGAGTTCTTTGAGGAGGTAACAAGCAAGTTAGACAAAGGAGAACCAGTGGACACAATTTTTTTCGATTTCCAGAAGGCCTTTGACAAGGTGCCACATAGGAGACTGTTAAATAAGTTAAAAGTCCATGGTGTTAAGGGTAAGATCCTGGCATGGATAGAGGATTGGCTGACTGGCAGAAGGAAGAGAGTGGGGATAAAGGGGTCTTTTTCAGGATGGTAGCCGGTGATTAGTGGTGTGCTGGGACCACAACTTTTCACAATATACATTAATGATCAGGAAGATGGTACTGAAGGCATTGTTGCTAAGTTTGCAGATGATGGACTTCCGGGTGCGGCGATGACTAGCTAAGCCGCACGTTTCGGAGGCTCCAGCTCCAACGGACCTTCGGGCTCTTTTAAGAGCCCCAACGGGAAATTTTTGGGCGACGCAACCCGGTGTGGGGTGAGTGAATAGGGAGTCCCCCCCCCCAACGAAAGAGGAAAATATCGGCGGCGGTGGCTGCAGCGTGAGGAAACGTCGACGAAAGGGACAGAAAGGGAGAAGACACAAGATGGTGGCGGAGAAAGCCCAGGCGACATGGGGGCCCTAGCAAGACGAATTTCTGAGACGGTGTGTGGAGCTACTAAAGAGGGAGGTGCTGACCCCGATGCTACAGGCAATTGAGGGGCTCAAGGAGGCACAAAGGACCCAGGAGACAGAGCTCCGCGTGGTGGAGCAGAAGGTGACGGATAATGAGGACGAGATCCTGGGTCTGGCGGTCAAAACACAGACGCACGAGGCACTCCATAAAAAGTGTATTGAAAGGATTGAGGCCCTAGAAAACAGAGCGCGAAGGAAGAACCTTCGGATACTGGGTCTCCCTGAGGGAGTGGAAGGAGCGGACTGTGGAGCTTATGTAAGTACGATGCTAAGCTCATTGATGGGAGCTGAGGCCCCTACGGGCCCCTTGGAGGTGGAGAGGGGACATCGGATCCCGGCGAGAAGACCAAAAGCGGGAGAACCACCCAGGGCGACAATCGTGCAATTTCACCGCCTTAAAGATAGAGAAGAGGTCCTGAGATGGGCTAAAAAGGTGCGGAGTAGCAGATGGGAGAATGCAGTGGTACGGGTGTACCAGGATTGGAGTGCGGAGGTGGCGAGAAGGAGGGCGAATTTTAACCGAGCCAAGGAGGTGTTACACAAAAAGGTGAAGTTCGGGATGCTGCAGCCGGCACGACTATGGGTCACGTACCAGGAGAGACACCATTATTTCAATACGGCGGAAGAATCATGGACCTTTATTATAAGAGGAGAAATTGGATCGGAACTGAGGGACTGATACTGTAGGGAATGTTACTGTTGTTGTTATGGTTGATGTAAAAAGAGAAGTAAATTGGGATCGGGGGAGACACTAGGAAATGTGGGCGCCGGTGAGGGGGGAAAGAAGGGACATAGGCGGAGAATGAGGAATGGGGGGGGAAGAGGAAAGGGAGCTGCGCCACAAGAGGCGGGTCAGATAAAGGGATGTTCCCGCGCCAGAAAGATTATGGCGGGAAGACAGGCGCAAGGCAGATGGGAGTTCCCCACACGGGGGGGGTCAAGGAGTGAGCAGGAGTAGCCGGGGTCAGTTGAAGTCAGCTGACTTGCAGAAGTAATATGGGAGGAGCAGTCACGCTAGAAAGGGATCTAGCGGGGGGGGGGGGGGGGGGGGGGGGGGGGGGGACACGACAACTGGGTTGCTGCTGCAGAAATCAAAAAGGAAATGGCTAAAGAGTGGGTGGACGGGGATGGAATGCGACGCCTGGGGAGCGAGTGGGAGCGCGGAGGCGGGATATGGGACTGGCCTAGAGAAGGTGATGGCTAGTCGACACGGGAGGGGGGCAGGTAGCCCCCTAGTGAGGCTGATCACGTGGAACGTGAGAGGCCTGAACGGACCGATTAAAAGGGCCCGAGTGCTCGCGCACTTGAAAGGACTAAGGGCAGACGTGGCTATGCTCCAAGAGACGCACCTGAAGGTGGCGGACCAAGTTAGGTTAAGGAAAGGATGGGTGGGACAGGTGTTCCACTCAGGACTAGATGCAAACAATAGAGGGGTGGCCATATTGGTGGGGAAACGGGTAGCATTTGAAGCAAAGAACATCGTAGCAGATAGCGGAGGTAGATATGTAATGGTGAGTGGCAGGCTGGAGGGAATGGAGGTCGTGTTGGTTAATGTATATGCCCCGAATTGGGACGATGCGGGATTTATGAGACGGATGTTGGGTCGTATACCGGACCTGGATGTAGGAAACTTGATATTGGGAGGGGACTTCAATACCGTGCTGGACCCAGGGCTAGATAGATCCAGATCAAAGACCGGAAGAAGGCCGGCAGCGGCCAAGGTGCTCAAGGGGTTCATGGACCAAATGGGGGGAGTGGATCCATGGCGATTTCTTAGACCGAGGGCCAGGGAGTTCTCCTTCTTCTCCCATGTCCATAAAGTGTACTCCCGGATAGATTTTTTTGTTCTGGGAAGGTCGTTGATCTCAAGGGTGGAAGAAGCTGAGTATTCAACCATAGCGGTTTCGGACCATGCCCCACACTGGGTGGACCTGGAACTAGGAGAGGAAAGGGAGCAGAGAGCACTCTGGCGATTAGATGTGGGATTGATGGCGGACGAGGGAGTGTGTGGAAGAGTGTGGGGGTGTATTGAGAGATACCTGGAGGTCAATGACGACGGGGAGGTCCGTGTGGGAGTGGTATGGGAAGCACTAAAAGCGGTGGTCAGAAGAGAGCTGATCTCCATTGGGGCCCACAAAGGGAAAACAGAGGCCAAGGAAAGGGAAAGATTACTGGGGGAGATTTTACGAGTGGACAGGGAATTTGCAGAGACCCCGGAGGAGGGACTGTACAGGGAGAGGAGACGACTCCAGACGGAGTTTGACCTCCTGACCACCAGAAAGGCAGAGGTGCTGTGGAGGAAGGCACAGGGGAGGAGGTATGAATATGGGGAAAAGGCTAGTCGCCTGCTGGCTCATCAGTTGCGAAAGAGGACAGCGGCGAGGGAGATAGGGGGAATTAGAGACGAAAAGGGAGGCACGGTGCGAAGAGCAGGGAAGATAAATGAGGTGTTCAAGACCTTTTATGAGGGATTGTATAGGTCCCAACCCCCAGAGGGAGAGGAGGGGATGCAGCAGTTCCTGGATCAATTGAGGTTCCCGAGGGTGGAGGAGCAGGAGGTGGAAGGCCTGGGGGCACCGATTGGGGTGGACGAGGTTATTAAGGGGCTGGGGAACATGCAAGCAGGGAAGGCTCCGGGACCAGACGGGTTCCCGGTGGAATTTTATAGAAAATACGTGGACTTGCTGGCCCCGTTGTTGGTGAGGACGTTCAATGAGGCCAGGGAAGGAGGGACTTTACCCCCGACAATGTCGGAGGCGACGATATCGCTAATTCTGAAGAGGGATAAAGATCCGTTGCAGTGCGGGTCCTATAGACCTATTTCATTATTGAATGTGGACGCCAAATTGCTGGCAAAGGTACTGGCATCGAGAATAGAGGACTGTGTCCCGGGGGTGGTGCACGAAGACCAGACAGGGTTCGTAAAGGGGAGACAACTGAATGTCAACGTGCGACGACTATTAGGGGTGATAATGATGCCCCCAATGGAGGGGGAGGCAGAGATAGTGGCGGCAATGGATGCAGAGAAGGCATTTGATAGGGTGGAGTGGGAGTATTTATGGGAGGTGTTAAGGAGGTTTGGGTTCGGGAACAGGTTTATTAGCTGGGTCAAACTTCTTTATGGGGCCCCAACGGCAAGTGCAGTCACGGGTCGGCAAAGATCGGAGTTTTTTAGATTATATAGGGGAACAAGACAGGGATGCCCGCTATCTCCACTGTTGTTCGCGTTGGCAATTGAACCTCTGGCCATGGCGTTGAGAGACTCCAGGAAATGGAGAGGGGTGATTAGAGGGGGAGAAGAACACCGAGTCTCGCTATACGCGGATGACCTACTGTTGTATGTGTCGGACCCAGCGGGGGGGGATGATAGAGGTTATGCGGATGTTGAGGGAGTTCGGAGATTTCTCGGGACATAGGCTCAACATGGGGAAGAGTGAACTATTTGTGATACACCCAGGGGACCAGAGTAGAGAGATAGAAGGCCTGCCTCTAAGGAAAGTGGAAAGAAACTTCCGATATCTGGGGATTCAGATCGCTATGAGCTGGGGAACCTTACACAGACTTAATCTGACACGATTGGTAGAACAAATGGAGGAGGACTTCAAGAGGTGGGACATGCAGCCTCTGTCGTTGGCGGGCAGAGTGCAGGCAATTAAGCTAATGGTCCTCCCAAGGTTCTTATTTGTATTTCAATGTCTCCCTATACTAATCACCAAGACCTTTTAAAAAAAAATAGACAGGAGCATCACGAGCTTCGTGTGGGCAGGGAAAGTCCCGAGAGTAAGGAGGGGGTTCCTATAACGTAGCAGGGACAGAGGAGGATTGGCGCTACCGAATTTGGGTGACTATTATTGGGCCGCCAATGTGGCGATGATTCGTAAATGGATGATGGAGGGAGAGGGAGAGGCGTGGAAAAGACTGGAGAGAAAGTCCTGTAAAGGGACGAGCTTAGAGGCGCTGGTGACGGCGCCGCTACCGCTCTCACCAAAAAAGTTTACCACGAACCCAGTGGTGGCGGCAACATTGAATATCTGGGGACAATGGAGGCGACAGAGAGGTGTGCGGGGAGCCCTGGTGGGGTCCCCAATCAGGAACAACCATAGGTTTGCCCCAGGAAGAATGGATGGAGGATTTCAGAGGTGGCACCAGTTGGGAATTAGGAGGGTGGGAGATTTATTTATAGAGGGGACGTTTGCGAGCTTGGGAGCATTGAAGGAAAAGTAAAAGTTGCCCCGGGGAAACTTCCTTAGATATATGCAGGTGAGGGCATTCACAAGACAACAGGTGAGGGAATTTCCGCTGCTCCCGGCACAGGGGATTCAGGACAGAGTGCTTTCGGGGGTGTGGGTCGGAGAGGGCAAGGTGTCAGAAATATACCGAGAGATAAGGGGGGAGGGGGAGGAGTTGGTGGGCGAATTAAAAGGAAAGTGGGAAGAAGAGCTAGGGGAGGAGATAGAGGAGGGTATGTGGGCTGATGCCCTAAGCGGGGTAAATTCCTCTTCCTCGTGCGCCAGGCTTAGCCTGATTCAATTCAAGGTGCTACACAGAGCACACATAACGGGAGAAAGACTGAGCAGGTTCTTTGGAGTGGAGGACAAGTGTGGGAGGTGCGGCGGAAGCCCGGCAAACCACGCACATATGTTTTGGTCGTGCCCGGCACTGGAGGGGTATTGGAAGGGAGTGACGGGAGTGATTTCCAAGGTGGTGAAGGCCCGGGTCAAACCAGGCTGGGGGCTAGCTCTATTTGGAGTCGCGGATGAGCCGGGAGTGCAGGAGGCGAAAGAGGCCAACGTTGTGGCCTTTGCGTCCCTAGTAGCCCGGCGTAGGATTCTACTCATGTGGAAGGAGGCGAAACCCCCCGGACTGGAGGCCTGGGTAAACGATATGGCGGGGTTCATATAACTGGAGCAGATAAAGTTTGCCCTGAGAGGATCGGCTCAAGGGTTCACCAGGCGGTGGCAGCCATTCCTCGACTACCTAGGGGAACGTTAGAGGGAAGACAGATGACCAGCAGCAGCAACCCGGGGGGGGGGGGGGGGGGGGGGGTGGGTGGAAGTTTTAGTTTATGTTAAATGATTAGATTACCATGTTGATTAGCCATTTGTTTATTGTTAAACTTTCTTTACTGTTATGTTTGATCTGTAAAGGGAAAAAATTTTGATCGAAAACATTTTCAATAAAATATATATTTTTTAAAAAGGTTTGCAGATGATACAAAGATCTGTAGAGGGACAGATAGTATTGAGGAAGCAAGGGGGCTGCAGAAGGATTTGGACAAGCTAGGAGAATGGGCAATGAAGTGGCAAATGGAATACAATGTGGAAAAGTCTAAGGTTATGCACTTTGGAAGGAGGAATTTAGGCACAGATTATTTTCTAAATGGGGAAATTCTTCGGAAATCAGAAGCACAAAGGGACTAGGGAGTCCTGGTTCACGATTCTCTTAAGGTCAATGTGCAGGTTCAGTCGGCAGTTAAGAAGGCAAATGCAATGTTAGAATTCATGTCAAGAGGGCTAGAATACAAGACCAGGGATGTACTTCTGAGGCTATATCAGGCTCTGGTCAGACCCCATTTGGAGTATTGTGAGCAGTTTTGGGCCCCGTATCTAAGGAAGGATGTGCTGGCCTTGGAAAGGGTCCAGAGGAGGTTCACAAGAATGATCCCTGTAATGAAGAACTTGTCGTATGAGGAAAGTTTGAGGACTCTGGGTCTGTACTCGTTGGAGTTTAGAAGGATGAGAGGGGATCTTATTGAAACTTACAAGATACTGCGAGGCCTGGATAGAGTGGACGTGGAGAGGATGTTTCCACTTGTAGGAAAAACTGGAACCAGAGGACACCATCTCGGATTAAAGGGACGTTCCTTAAAACAGAGATGAGGAGGAATTTCTGCAGCCAGAGGGTGGTGAATCTGTGGAACTCCTTGTCGCAGAAGGCTGTGGAGGCCAATTCACTGAGTGTCTTTAAGACAGAGATAGATACGTTCATGATTAATAAGGGGATCAGTGGTTATGGGGAGAAGGCAGGAGAATGGGGATGAGAAAATATCAGCCATGATTGAATGGCGGAGCAGACTCGATGGGCCGAGTGGCTTAATTCTGCTCCTATGTCTTATGGTCTTATGGAGGCCACTCCGAGTCTAGGAAATGGAGGGTGGTGGTCCGAGGGGGAGAGGAGCATCGAGTGTTGCTTTACGCAGACGACCTGTTGTTGTATGTGGCGGATCCAGTGGAGGTGATGGTGGAGGTCATGCAGACTCTAAGGGAGCTTGGGGATTTTTCGGGCTATAAGCTCAATGTAGGGAAGAGTGAGCTCTTTGTAGTACAGTCAGGAGACCAGGAAAGGGGGATAGATGATCTACCGTTGAGGAGGGCGGAAAGGAGCTTTCGGTACTTGGGGATCCAAATAGCTAGGAGTTGGGGGGCCCTACATAAACTTAATTTGACGAGGCTGGTGGAGCAGATGGAGGAGGACTTCAAACGATGGGACATGTTGCCGCTCTCGCTAGCGGGTAGAGTGCAGTCGGTCAAAATGGTGGTCCTCCCGAGATTTATTTTTGTGTTCCAGTGCCTTCCAATCGTGATCACCTTTCTTAAGAGGGTAGGCAGGAGCGTTATGGGGTTTGTGTGGGCGAATAAGACCCGAGGGTAAGGAGGGGGTTTCTGGAGCGCAGTAGGGACAGAGAAGGGTTAGCGTTGCCGAATCTGGGTGGCTACTACTGGGCAGCCAATGTGGCGATGATCCGTAAGTGGGTGATGGAGGGAGAGGGGGCGGCATGGAAGAGGTTGGAGATGTCGTCCTGCAAAGGAACTTGCCTGGGGGCGCTGGTGACGGCACCGCTGCCGCTCTCGCCGACAAGGTACACCACGGGTCCGGTGGTGGCGGCAACGCTAAAGATCTGGGGCCGGTGGAGACGGCAGAGGGGTGCAATGGGAGCGTCGGTGTGGTCCCCGATCAGGGGTAACTATCGGTTTGCCCCAGGGAGGATGGACGGGGGGTTTCAGAGCTGGTATCGGGCAGGGATTAGAAGAATGGGGGACCTGTTCATTGATGGGAAGTTTGCGAGCCTAGGGGCACTGGAGGAGAAGTTTGGGCTACCCCCGGGAAATGCTTTCAGGTACATGCAAGTGAGGGCGTTTGTGAGGCAACAGGTGAGGGAATTCCCGTTGCTCCCGGCACAGGAGATTCAAGATAGGGTGATCTCAGGCGTATGGGTCGGAGAGGGCAAGGTGTCGGCGATATACCAGGAGATGAAAGAAGAGGGGGAGGCTTTGGTAGAGGAGCTGAAGGGTAAATGGGAGGAGGAGTTGGGGGAGGAGATTGAGGAGGGGCTATGGGCTGATGCCCTAAGTAGGGTTAATTCCTCTTCTTCGTGTGCCAGGCTTAGCCTGATACAATTTAAGGTGGTTCATAGAGCGCATATGACGGGGGCGAGGCTGAGTAGGTACTTTGGGGTGGAGGACAGATGTGGGAGGTGCTCAGGAAGTCCGGCAAACCATGTCCATATGTTTTGGTCATGCCCGGCACTGGAGGTGTTCTGGAGGGGAGTGGCAGGAACAGTATCTAAGGTGGTGAAAGTCCGGGTCAAGTCAAGCTGGGGGCTAGCACTATTTGGAGTACTGGACGGGCCGGGAGTGCAGGAGGCGAAAGAGGCCGGCATTCTGGCCTTTGCGTCCCTAGTAGCCCGGCGAAGGATCTTGCTAATGTGGAAGGAGGCGATGCCCCCCAGCGTGGAGGCCTGGATAAATGATATGGCAGGGTTCATCAAGTTGGAGAGGATAAAGTTTGCCTTGATAGGGTCTGCGCAGGGGTTCTACAGTCGGTGGCAACCGTTCCTAGACTATCTCGTGGAGAGTTAGATGAAGGTCGGTCAGCAGCCCAGGGGGGGGGGGGGGGGTTTATTTGGGAGGCATTTGAGCAAGAAAATACATGAATCAACCGGAAAACTGACATGTACGGAAGGAATCCAATGTACAAAGTTCTGTATCATATCGATTTACCATGTTCATGTCTTGCTATGTGAGCTTTCTTTATTTTTGCTACGGGGGGGGGGGTTTGTTGGTAAGGGTGAAACATTTTGTTAAAAAATTCTTAATAAATATATTTTATTTTATAAAAAATGGAGGCCACTCCAAAATGGCACCAATCCATTGGGAACGACATTAAATCGAATCTTGCAATGCTCATCGAGATTACAGGATCTATTAACTTATCACCATTAAAGCAAAACAACACTAAGTGGGGCAATGTTAAACAAGGACTTACTATAGAAGTTCAATAAAAACACAAGCATTAGTAGATTTAGGCATAACTCACAATTTAAATTCTGCAATCTTTTGCACAGGTTCAGACATTCCACCCAAATAATAAATATAACAAGTGGAAACTTAACCCTATTATTTATTTTTGCTACTGTTTCTTTATCTGTTTATTGCTTAATAAATCCATGTGATAACTTAAGCCATTGTTTAATGAACCATGCATTCTATTGCTTTTTGATATTAACCAAATCTTCATTTCTAACAAGCCAATTGTGGTGATAAAGATTTCTGTTCAAGCTGACACACTATTAAAAATTGGGTGACTAAAATGCTTGCACTGATTTTGAAAGAACTCATTAATTGCAGCGGTATGCAATTCTGAAGCAGAGAAGAATACCTCAGATAAAAATACAAAAACTATTCTTCTCGAAAATGATTGGAAAATTTTGCAATTTAAACATAATGCAAAGAGTGCAAAAAAGGCTAACATTACAAAAATAACTTTAAAGTACACCAAACCAACCTATCACTTTAGCTTCTTCATCTGTGAGGGTTTTGTTCAGGAAGATTTTCTTTACTCGCAGTGTACTACCCGAAGGAAGAACAACTCCGGTTGTTGGCATTGGAGGTTCCCCATCTTTCTGCTGCAAACTATCTGCAATTACGAGGAATGCTCTCAAACCTATGTTCATTCGCTGCAACAGAAAAATAGAACAATGAGCAATAGCCAATTCTTTCACTACAAAGAAATTTAATCATGATCAACCTCTACTCAACAAGTGAGTTGAGGGGTAGGTCTTGCCTTACAAGTCTTATTGAATTCTTTGAGGAGGTGACCAAGCATGTGGATGAAGGTAAAGCAGTGGATGTAGCGTACATGGATTTTAGTAAGGCATTTGATAAGGTTCCCCATGGTAGGCTTATGCAGAAAGTAAGGAGGCATGGGATAGTGGGAAATTTGGCCAGTTGGATAACGAACTGGCTAACCGATAGAAGTCAGAGAGTGGTGGTGGATGGCAAATATTCAGCCTGGATCCCAGTTACCAGTGGCGTATCGCAGGGATCAGTTCTGGGTCCTCTGCTGTTTGTGATTTTCATTAATGACTTGGATGAGGGAGTTGACGGGTGGGTCAGTAAATTTGCAGACGATACGAAGATTGGTGGAGTTGTTGTTAGTGAGGAGGGCTGTTGTCGGCTGCAAAGAGACATAGATAGGATGCAGAGCTGGGCTGAGAAGTGGCAGATGGAGTTTAACCCTGAAAAGTGTGAGGTTGTCCATTTTGGAAGGACAAATATGAATGTGGAATACAGGGTTAACGGTAGAGTTCTTGGCAATGTGGAGGAGCAGAGTGATCTTGGGGTCTATGTTCATACATCTTTGAAAGTTGCCACTCAAGTGGACAGAGCTGTGAAGAAGGCCTATGGTGTGCTCGCGTTCATTAACAGAGGGATTGAATTTAAGAGTCGTGAGGTGATGATGCAGCTGTACAAAACTTTGGTAAGGCCACATTTGGAGTACTGTGTACAGTTCTGGTCGTCTCATTTTAGGAAGGATGTGGAAGTTTTGGAAAAGGTGCAAAGAAGATTTACCAGGATGTTGCCTGGAATGGAGAGTAGGTCTTACGAGGAAAGGTTGAGGGTTCTAGGTCTTTTCTCATTAGAACGGAGAAGGATGAGGGGCGACTTGATAGAGGTTTATAAGATGATCAGGGGAATAGATAGAGTAGACAGTCAGAGACTTTTTCCCCGGGTGGAACAAACCATTACAAGGGGACATAAATTTAAGGTGAAAGGTGGAAGATATAGGAGGGATATCAGAGGTAGGTTCTTTACCCAGAGAGTAGTGGGGGCATGGAATGCACTGCCTGTGGAAGTAGTTGAGTCGGAAACATTAGGGACCTTCAAGCAGCTATTGGATCGGTACATGGATTACGGTAAAATGCTATAGTGTAGATTTATTTGTTCTTAAGGGCAGCACGGTAGCATTGTGGATAGCACAATTGCTTCACAGCTCCAGGGTCCCAGGTTCGATTCCGGCTTGGGTCACTGTCTGCGCGGAGTCTGCACGTCCTCCCCGTGTCTGCGTGGGTTTCCTCCGGGTGCTCCGGTTTCCTCCCACAGTCCAAAGATGTGCAGGTTAGGTGAATTGGCCAATGATAAATTGCCCTTAATGTCCAAAATTGCCCTTGGTGTTGGGTGGAGGTGTTGAGTTTGGGTAGGGTGCTCTTTCCAGGAGCCGGTGCAGACTCAAAGGACCGAATGGCCTCCTTCTGCACTGTAAATTCAATGATAATCTATGATTAATCTAGGACAAAGGTTCGGCACAACATCATGGGCCGAAGGGCCTGTTCTGTGCTGTATTTTCTATGTTCTATGTGACAGCAATTCAGTTGCAACTTTAGTCACCTACTGATCAAATAGACTACTTAAAATATGCATCAACAACTCTCAAATCCATTGACTAAAATCTATCATGCACTGAAAAAGCTTGAATGCATCAATTCATATAACTGAATTCCAAGTATTGTTGTACATGCAGAGCGGTGTGGGCGGGCGCCAGTGAACCACGCGCACATGTTTTTGGGTTGCGAAAAATTGGGAAGATTCTGGGCGGGAGTGTTCGTGGTCTTAGCCAGAATAGTGGAGGAGGAGTGGACCCAGACCATTTGGTGGCGATATTTGGGGTTTCAGAGAAGCCGGAGTTCACGGAGAGGAGGAAGGCCGATGTCGTGGCCTTCACGTCTCTGATTGCATGATGGTGAATTTTGTTGGGAGCGGAGGTCCGCATCACCACCGGGTTAGTGGCTTGGTTGGGTGACCTATACGACTTCCTGCAGTTAGAGAAGATAAAGTATGAGTTAAGGGGCTCTTCAGGGGAGTTTGAGAAAAGGTGGGAGATGTTTGTGACCGTGTTTGAGGGGCTGTTCGTCGCGGAGGGGCGGTGAAAAAGGGGAAAGTTCTGTGCAAACTGTATGGTTAATCGTTGGGTACGTTTCCCAGGATGTTTATTCACTGTAACCTGTTTTGATACATGTTTTTAATTAAATACATTTACAATTGTTGTACATGCAGATTTACCAGTGGTGGATTCAATTTTAACCACACAGAAGCTATCGTTTATTGGTGCTTTCAATTTATTCAAGAATATGCTACATATTATTGACAGAGTATAACTTTACTCAAAGGAAAAAGAGGGCTTGATTACATCTTCAATGTTAAAACTTAACCAGTTTTAAAATGAATAATTAAAAAACAAATATGAAAACAGTGGCAAATTACTGATTGTACAGTTAAATAAGATGTGGAGATGCCGGCGTTGGACTGGGGTGAGCACAGTAAGAAGTCTTACAACACCAGGTTAAAGTCCAACAGGTTTGTTTCGATGTCACTAGCTTTCGGAGCGCTGCTCCTTCCTCAGGTGAATGAAGAAGTATGTTCCAGAAATATATATATATATATATATATATATATATAGACAGATTCCACGATGCCAGACAATGCTTGGAATGAGAGCATTAGCAGGTGATTAAATCTTTACAGATCCAGAGATGGGGTAACCCCAGGTTAAAGATGTGTGAATTGTGTCAAGCCAGGACAGTTGGTAGGATTTCGCAGGCCAGATGGTGGGGGATGAATGTAATGCGACATGAATCCCAGGTCCCGGTTGAGGCCCCATTCATGTGTGCGGAACTTGGCTATAAGTTTCTGCTCGGCAATTCTGCGTTGTCGCGCGTCACAGGAGTGCGGCCTCAACCGGGACCTGGGATTCATATCGCATTACATTCATCCCCCACCATCTGGCCTGCAAAATCCTACCAACTGTAATGGCTTGACACAATTCACACCTCTTTAACCTGGGGTTACCCCATCTCTGGATCTGTAAAGATTTAATCACCTGCTAATGCTCGCATTCCAAGCATTGTCTGGCATCTTTGAATCTGTCTATATATATGTTTCTGGAACATACCTCTTCATTCACCTGAGGAAGGAGCAGCGCTCCGAAAGCTAGTGACATCGAAACAAACTTGTTGGACTTTAACCTGGTGTTGTAAGGCTTCTTACTGAGTTAAATAAGAGTAAGGACACAGATTTCCAATTTTGTTTTATTTAGTCATTTAAATAATTATCAGTACAATGGAAGAAGACTCTTATTGGAACATAACTGTGGCAAGCAATTGATTCTTCTTTGCAAAAGCACTTCATGATGACAACATGTTTGCATTTACTATGCATGTACACAAATATATTGCGGCATGGAAAAATATTTGTTTTAAACATTTGTTTTCCAATAGCAGGGAAAGACAGTGGCATAGTGGTAGTGTCCTTGGACTAGTAATCCAGAGACAAGGCTAATGCTCTGGCGACATGCGTTCAAATTCTATCACAACAGCTGGTGGAATTTGAATTCAGCTATTAAATCTGCAATATAAAGCTAGATTCAGTAATGGACACCATGCTAACTATCATTGATTGTCAGAAACATCCATCTGATTCTCTTCAGGGAAGGGAATCTGCCATCCTGGCTTGGTCTGGCCTGCATGAAACTCCAGATTCAAAGCAATGTGGTTGACTCTTATATACCCTCTAAACTGGCATAACAATCCACTTGTTCAAGGTCAATTAGGAATAGGCAACAAAAGGGGCTTCATTACCTCCTCTAGCAGTTGGCTGTACATGTCGGTGCAATTACCATCCCTTACTTCGCCCGATGCTAGCAGTCTGTTCTGTAGGGTGTGATCACTTTGCTGGGGGAACGTTGCCGTCTCTTTGCAGAGGAAGTTCCCTCAGTTGCAGTAATGGAGCTCATTCCCTTTCGGGAGATGGAGCTTTTATGTTAGTTCCCCAGGGTTGCAACTCTACCGTTGATGTACAGGCCCCCTGCTGTCAGTACCCCTTCTTACTGTCTCCATGTTTTGAAGGAGGCGTCTATTGTTGTTGGGATAAATTTTTCGTTTTTGCAGATGGGGGCCATTCACCAAGATTGAAATGGCGCCTGAGCCAGTTCCAAGTCCTTAAATATAGCCACCACCACCGGGCTTCTCGAATATTTGGCTGGTGGAAATGGGAGTGGGGCCGTGGCCAGTGCTCAGAGGGATGTCCCCAAACTGCAGGTCTCCTCCATTTGCACCCATTCCACCTCCAGCTCTTTCACTCACCCTCGCATCCTTTCTGCACTAGCCACCCAGTGGTAGAATTGGAGGTTTGGGAGAGTCAGGCTCCCCATATTTCTCCTTCTTTGCAAGACATTTTTACGGATCCTGTTTTTTTTTTCCCACTAACATAAACGCCATCATTAATTTATCTACCTTGGTGAAGAAGGCCTCGGGGATGAAGATCAGGAGGGATCTAAATAGGAAGAGGAACCTTGGCAGCACGTTCATTTTTATCGCCTGCACTCTTCTTGCCAGGGAGAGCGAAGCCCACGACAGGTTCTTTATCTCTTCCAGGTTCCACTTATGGATTTGTGTCCAGTCGTGGGCTATCGGGATCCTCAGGTATCGGAACTTTGGTTTGGGCCAGCTTGAACTGCAGCATCTCCAGCTCTGATTCTTCACCCTTGGGAGTTCATGGGGAAGATTTTGCTCTTGATCAGGTTAGGTTTATAACCTGAGAAGCCTACGAACTCACTTAGGAGTTTCATTTCTCCCATGCTGGTTAGGGGGTTTGAGACATAGAAGAGTAGGTCATCCGCAGACCCTGTGCTCTCTGTTTCCCCTTTGGATGCCCTTCCACCCCTTTGAATACCTGAGGGCGATAACCAATGGTTCGCTTGCCAGGGCAAATTCCACCAGTACATATCCTGTCCCACCAGGGGAAACAACACTCTTGACCACTGCTACTAAAAATCAAGGGCGCCTACCGTTCCATCCCCCGACCGCACTTTGGGAAATCAGACCATAAGAAGGTGCTCCTTCTCCCGGCATACAGGCTATATTGTTGATGTAACATTTAAGATAAATGGTTCAACTTTAATTGTGAGTTAATTCGGCTGGGGAAGGCTATATTGTTGATGTAACATTTAAGATAAATGGTTCAACTTTAATTGTGAGTTAATTTGGCTGGGTTATGTTATGAGAGGTAGATGTAACATTTGAAATTGAAACAAATGGTTCACCTCTATATGTCTGTGTGTTAAAAATATAGTTGATTAAGTTAAAGAATTTTCCTTGGACTGTAGTGGCGAAAAAACGCAGTTCCAAGGACTAGTTGAGATTATGGGAAATTCCTTGGATAGCACAAATGATCCAGGCATGCCACTGCAAATATTATGTGATAAGTATCCGGACAAAGCTAAAGACTTTCGAAAATTGTCAGCACAGTTAAGAACTAAAATGGGAGATGAATGGCCACTAGGGGGAACCAAAGACCTAGAAATGGTTAAGAAAATCCAGGGACTGATATGGAAAAAAAATCAAAGTATGAAAACTAAAGAATTAATTGGATTATGGAGGCAATATTGTCAAGAGGAAAAAGATAAGATTATGTTGTCCAGCTGGCAGGATAATGCACTTAAAATGGGGATTTCAATTAGTGAACAGGGTAACCTAAAAACATTACAAATCTTGAAAAAGGAATGTGCATTTAAAAAAAGAGCAAATAGAGACAGGAAGGACCCGGGTCACACAAGAGGTGAACTACGTAGTTCAATGGCTGGCCTTGAATTGTCAGAAGAAGAAAAATTCAATAAGTCGGAAAAGTCAGTAGAAATTCCGTCTGCACCCATAGTATGGTCTGCGCTCATTCCAGAACCACCAGAGTACAATAATATATACCCAGCCATTGCTCCCCAGATTTCAAATATGCCAGAAACTCAAGCCCTTTTGGGTGATAGTGTGGGTCCTGTTTTACCAACTTCACAACCGAAAGAGCAAAAGGAACTTTGTCCCACAAGCCCAGTTAGCTCTAGGACAAGATCTCGGACAGCAAGAGAGGGGCTTGAAGCTCACCAGAAACAATTAAGCATATCACCTCAGTCTCCCCAAACTAAGGAGAAATCACAAGAGTCGGGAACAAAGAAAGCTGAAACAACTTCGGTTGAAGAGAAAGAACTCCCCCTAGTGACAGGGAGAGACGTTGAAGTCTTGGAACAACCAGGGGAAATACCTAGAGTGCCCCCTGGTGACATTCGGAGACAGTTACCGATTAGGAAGATGAGAAACCCCGATCCAGGGACGGCGGCTGCAAACCCCACAATAGACGTTTACTTCCCATGGACACCCAGTGAGATGATGGCTATTATGACTACAATCCCAGATAGAAAAAAATCTCCTGCTGCCTTTGTGGATTCATTGAGAACTACTATCTCAATTTATCAAGCTGATTCAAGGGACCTCTGGGCCCTAGTTCAGCAGATTTTAACCCCAGCAGAGTACCGCACTTGTCTTAACCACCTGAATTATGCTAGTCATGCCGCACTCCAGCAGGCCTATGCGTTAGACGACGATAGAAGGACACAGATCTTAAATGCGTTGAATAGCACATTTCAAAGGCCCATAAATCTTTCTGTTATCTTAGACCTAAAACCTAAGAAGAATGAAGACCCAGAGGAATTTCTGGGGCGTTTTAATGAAATCTACCGGGGGCAGTCTCTGCTGAATTTTGCGAGAACTGGAAAAAACCTCAGGTTCTTGCACCCAACCGGGGCCACTCAGCCGGGTGGGGCATTCTGAGCGTATTGACACTGGGAGGTGTGGGGGGTTCCTTGGCTGTTAGTGATCGGAATTATTTTATTTGCGGCCTTACCATTTTGGGAAATGAAACCTTGGGAGCCCTCGGGGCAATAACTAAGGAGTTGTCTCAGCTACGGTTGTTTGCAATGCAGAACCGGTATGCTCTTGACTATCTTCTGGCCCGTGAGGGTGGGGTATGCGCCATAGTACAGGGCAAGTGTATTATGGGTGTTCAAGACTTGACCGCTAACATCACTAAATTTATGGATCGCATACGGGATCACTTGGACGGGATGCAGGATCCTGGCTCTTGGGGTAACTGGGGATTTGGAGGATGGAAGGACTGGTTGATAAATATGGCCATGTATCTAGTGGTAGCTATCGGCTGCATCTTTGTGGGCCTGGCCATCCTTAAATGTGTGATGGGTAAAATGCGGGGTGCACTGGATCAGATCACCGCCCCAATCACCGAGAAAAAAAATTTAACTGTTAAAATCCATGAGGGTGAAGCAGATGAAGGGGGGCTAAGACAGGAATTGGAAATGCAGCGACGAATCTTTTTAGATGAGGAACCGTAGCTATAGATTGGATAGTTCGGTTATCATGGAATGATAAAAGGAGGGAATGACGAATGTGATATAAAATAGTTACTTTAGAGATACTAGTTAATGTAATGTAGAAATAAGCCACTTTGATTCTTTCAGTTAGGGACAAAGGAATTTGGGACCGCATGGAAAAAGCAGGAAGAGGTGTGTCTATAAGAGTGAGGCTGCATTGATAGGGGCCAGAGAAAGGGATTGGAAGTGAGCCAATCAGAATAGATTAAACAGGTCAGGAGGGACCTAGGCTGACCTATGTCCGTCGAGTATGTGAAACTTGATACCATTTGAACTGATTTTGCAGAGATCCCTTTGTCTGTTAGTTCAGTCGTTTTCTGGAGTGTAAGAGGCTAGACGTCCTGTTACATTCTGTAAGATGATTAAGCTTGCAAGCTAAATAAATAACTTCTGTTTACGTGCGAATCCGTCTCAACTTTTATTGAGGCCAGACTGACAGAGAAAGAAAATAGGAGAACAACACACCAACCCATTGATATCATTTTGGAGATTACAGCTATCCTTTACACTGTCCACCACTCAGCCTATCTTTGTATCATCTACAAATTTCTCAATTGTGCCCCCTATGTTCACATCCAAATTGTTAATATACAACAAACAGTAAGGGTCTCAACACCGAGCCCTATGGAACACCACTTGAAACAACTTTCCATTTGCAAGGACAGACATCGACCATTTGTTTCCCATTACTAAACCAACTTTTTATCCAGTTTGCCATATTGCCCATGTATCCCATGGGCCTTTACGTTTTTGACCAATCTGCCATGTTGGTTTGTGTCAAGCAGCTTGCTAAAATCCATGTACACAACATCCACGGCACTACCTTCATCAACCCTGCTTGTCACTTCCTCAAAGAATTCAATCAAATTTGTGAGGCACGATCTTCCTTTAACAAATCCATGCTGACTATCCCTAACTAGTCCCTTTCTATGTGACAGTGAATCCTATCTCCCAGAATTGATTCTACTAATTGGCCCACAACTGACACAAGACTAATTGGCCAATAATTGTTTAACATTTCCATCGATCTCTTTTTAAACAATGGAACCATGTTTGCATTTCACCAGTCCTCCGGTACCTCCTCTGTATCTATTGAGGATTGGAAAATCATCCTCTGAGCATCTGCTACCTCCTCCCTGACCTCCTTCAGTAGCCTCGGAAACAATCCATCTGGCCCTGGCGACTTATCAACTTTCAAGGATTCCAACCCTTGGAATACTTCCTCTCTATTTATGATTATCCCATCCAATATCTCAGTGTTCCTCCTGGACTACTATAGCTGCATTATCCATTTCCTTTGCAAATACAGCAACAAAATATTAATTTAAAATCCTTCCCACATCCACACATTCCCTTCTTCATCTCTGATAGGTCCCACTTTTTCCTTAATTAACCTTTTAATATATTGGCAAAACATCTTTGGGTCTTCTTTAATTTTACTTGCTAATCTTTTTTCTTGGCCTCTCTTTGATTTCCTTAGTTCTTTTTTTACTTCATCCCTGCACTTCCTATATTCTATCTGCAGTGCTTAGTTCTTTGTACCCATCATATGCTTTCTTTTGCTGTTTGTTCTTCCCCTGTATTCTTCAAAACAACCAGGCCGGGGTGGGGGGGGCTCTGGTGGTCTGGGGTGGGGGGGGGGGGGGGGGGGGTCTAGATTTCGCAGTACACTCTTACACTCTTATTCTTGGAGGGGACATGTCTACTTTGTACATTTAGGATCTCACTTTTTATTGCTTTCCCCTGGGTTTTCACTGATTTATCCTCTAGCAATACTGGCCAATCCACTTCAGCCAAGTACGTTCTCATTCCTGCAAAATTTGCCTTCCCCCAGTTCAAAATGTTTACTTCTGCTTTATATCTGTCCTTTTCTATGGTAACACTGGATCGAACTGAATTGTGATCACTATCCCCGATATCAAGTGGGTGAACTGTCACTTCACCCTCTTGCCCTTCTTCATTCCCCAAGACAAGATCTAGAATTGTATCGCCTCTCGTTGGGTTTGCCACTAATTGGTTGAAAATCTTTTCCTGGACACACTGCATGAATTGTTCTCACTCAATTCTCCTTATATTGTTTGACTCCCAGTTGATATTGGGATAGTTAAAGTTTCCTACTATCATTATTTTACATTAAATTTTTTAATGCATTCTTTTAACATATTCTGGAAATGGGGCTTAAATTTGAAAAGACTTCCAGCTAAAATTCCAAAGAGGTTCTTTCTACTTTCCAGAATGATCCTAACATCCTAGTGCAGTGCAAATTAATTGTTCTGGAAAGTATTGCACTTCCTTGCGTTGTCTTTATTATCGAATTAAGCTGGAAAATAATTTTCACGTGGAGCATGTTATTTAGTACTAAAAGTATAATTAAATAGAAGCTTTATTGTTGACATTAAAATGTGAATATTCCACAAACACACCACATTTTCCATCTGTAGGGATATTATTATTGCATTATGAAAAGACCATAAAATGTTTGTATAATTTATTATAAAACAAAGGAAAAGTAGTCAGAATAGTCTACACAACAATACGTTCTATCGCAGCTGGACATATGTTCCCTTGTTTCTTGGTATGCTGGCCATTAACATATTAAAAAATTAATTAGTTTGTCAATGGTCTTACCTCTGGATTAATGGCAAATGTTTTTGATGGCTTTCCAACACAAAGTAGATCAAATATGATTTCTTTCATTGCAAAATCGAGTCGCTCCTGTTGTTAAAACAAAAACAAGGCAGTTGAATTTCCAAATCTGTCCTCTCGGTTTCAATCCTCTTACAAGCTGGAACAGTTTCTCCACATCTACGCTGTGCAGCCCCTCTCATGATTTTGAACACCTCTATCAAATCTCCTCTTAGCCTTCTCCACTATAAAGGGAACATCCGAACTTCTCCAATCTATCTTTATAATTGAAGTTTCACATCTTCTGCACTCTCTCCAACCTGTTCACAATCTTCCGATGGTGTGGTTCCCACAACTTTACATAGTAGTCCAGCTGAGGTCTAACTAGTGTCCCATACAAATTCAGCATAACCTCCTTGTACTCTTTGCCCCTATTAATGAAGCCTAGGATACCATATGCTCTCTCAACCTGCCCTACCATCTTTAATGTCTTAGAGAGTCATAGAATGCAGTCATAGTTTGTACATCACAGAAAGAGTTCCTTTGGCCTATCATGTCCGTGCCGGCTATCAAGCACCCATCTGCTCTAATCCCATTTCCCAGCACTTGCCCCATAGCCTTGAATGCTGTGGCATTTCAAGTGCTCATCTAAATACTTATAAATGTTGTGAGGGTTCCAGCCTCTACCAACCTTGCAGGCAGAGTGTTCCAGATTCCAACCACCCTCTGGGTGAAAAAGTTTCCCCCCACATCTCCTTGAACTCTCCTACCCCTTAATCGTAAATCTATGCCCCTAGTTATTGATCCCTCCGCTGAGAAGAAAGGTTCCTTCCTATCCACTCTATCTACGTCCCTCTTAATTGTATGCACATATACACCTTGGTCCTCTGCTTCTGCACACCCTTTATTTTATATTGTCTCTCCGTGTTCTTTCCGCCACTTCTCTGTACTGAACTTCATGATCTGTCACCTATCTGTCCAATCCACCAACCTGTCAGTGTTCTTTTGAAGTTCTACTCGGTCCTCACAATTTACAATGCTTTCAAGTTCCGTGTCATCCGCAAACTTTGCAATTGTCCCCAGCACACCAAGATCTAGATCATGAATATATATCTGGAAAAGCAAGGGTCCCAATACCAACCCTTGAGGAATTCCACTACAAACCTATCTCCAGCCGGAAAAATAACCAGCAACAAGTATTCGCTGTTCCCTACTACTCAGTCAAATTTGTATCCACGTAACTGTTGTCCCTTGCATTCCATGAGCTACAACCTTTCTCAAAAGTCTGTTTTGCAGACAAATGTCTTGGGATGTCCATGTACACCACATCAACACCATTACCCTCATCATCCTTCCCCATTAACTCTTCAAAAAACTGAAGCAAGTTAGTCAAACACAATCTTCCCTTAAGAAATCCATGCTGGCTCTTCATAATCAAGCCACATTCTTCCGTGCGAAACTGTTTCTTAAAGCTTCCCCACCATCAAATTTAAACTGACTTATTATCTTCCAGTCCTCTAGCCCAACACCCTTTTGAATCATAGAATCACTAAAGTGCAGAAGGAAGCCATTCAGCCCATCGAGTCTGCACTGACCCTCTGAAACCAGGCTCTTGCCCTATCACTGCAATCCCGTAACTCTACTAAATATGCACATCCCTGAACACTGAGGGGCAATTTAACATGGCCAATCCACCTAACCTGCACATCTTTGGACTTTGGGAGGAAACCAGAGCACCCGGAGGAAACCTACGTAGACACGAGGAGAATGTACAAACTCCACACAGATCGTGACCCAAGGCCGGAATTGAATCCAGGACCCTGGCGCTGTGAGGTAGCAGTGTGCCACCGTGCCATACATTATTAAATGTGTATGGAAATGTCTCTGCTTTCACTTTCCTAGATTCTTTAGCATAGAAAAGTGTGATTTTGTCTACCCCATGCTAATTAGGTACCCTTATACTTGCTCTGCAAGCTCCAACCAGGGTTGTGTTGGTGGACACTGGCAGCCTGGAGCTGGACATAACTGCTGGGATTTTGGAACAAAGCACTCTGGCCTCATGATGTCTAAATGGGTAAAAGGTCCACATACAAATATAACTCTCAAATCTGCACAGTTTCAGGAAATAACTTAGAAGTTGCATGAAGGTTATTTAAGGTAGAAAATGCACCTAGGCACGTCACAAAGAATCAGGCCCTCAACAGTAGGTTAGGGAAAAATACTAAAAAGCATTGTTGATAAGATTAATTTTCATGAGAAGGCAAATAACATAGCTACATAGAGGATATTAGGGAGAGAGTGCTAAAGAAGTGGTTGAAAACAGCTGAAGCCATTAGTGGTGAAATAGAGGTGCACATGAAGGGAGATTGAAGCACTCAAGGCTACGGTCTGGAATGTAGAGCAAGCAGCAATTGCAGAGATGAGCAAGGAAAGCAGATAAGATCACAGACTTTGAATTCAACGCACGGGGACAAAGAAAGGAAAGAGATATAAAGGAACCTCTAGACCACGGTCCAAAATATACATGGGTAGCAGGCAGGTTCGTCTTCATAAATTCCTGAAAATTAAGACCAATGAGAGAAAAGTGACCCCTGTGCATGCAAATGACAGAATTAGTGAATATCTGCTCTTTTGCTGCTGGTCGCTTCTCTACTGAAGTGCAGTTAATTCTACCAGCAAACGTGGGGGAGAAACAACTGAGCTCAGAGAAGCAGTGAAAAAGTGAATGACGGTGAAAAATGCACACGGACAAAGAAACAGCAGCTCAGATCCTGACCACCGGGAACCTCGCCAGTGAAGCACTAACTGGGAACTTAGCCACCTCACCCCAGGACACCTATAATAAAGCCGGAGCGACTGCTAACAGACAGACCGAGGAAACAGAGAAATTCCGAGACATAGAGAGAGAGAGAAACTCCAACTGATTGGGAAGTGGACCTTGCTGAGTGTCGGGGGAAGGAAGGGTGGACAAAGAGGGGGACTGGGAAGTGGGGTAGCTTATGTTCTCTGTTCCTGATGGATAAATCTTTTAGGTTTATTGCCTCTTTTAAAAGCTGATATTATGTTATATTATGTTATATGTCAGTGAATTGACATACCTTTTAACTTTTAAAATGTTTCTTAACCGCTTTATTTATCTATTGGCTCATTGAGCAGAATATTGAAATTAACCCTGGAACAATGATCTTTGGTGCAACGGTAGGTTGACTAGCTCTCTCAAAAGATTAGATTTGACATGTCTGAGGAATGTTTTTGCATATCTTCTACGTCTTAATGCAGTAAACTCAGTAGTAATGCCTGGTTGAAATCTTCTAGCTTCGTGCATATGCAGTGAAAACACATTAGCTGTGACCTCACCAGTCCATGGTGGGAAAGTAAAAGAAGAAGCCCCATAAAACCAAAAAGTAGCTTGAGAAAATCTAAAGAAGATACTGTGAGAAAAAATTATTTTGACCCTGCTTGAGGCGGTCCTAGAAAATGCAAATTGAGGGTTTTTGGTACAGTAGGTAAACCACTAAAACTTGTGGGAAAATAGCACATCACAAATCAATCAAAATTGATTACACAAACTTGTATAATAATGCCCAGTGTAATTTCATCACAATGACAGTGCAAATTCATAGCACTAACAGGGAGTATATGTATAATAGTCATGGCTTGGGTAGGGTGCTCTTTCCAAGAGCCGGTGCAGACTCGATGGGCCGAATGGCCTCCTTCTGCACTGTAAATTCTATGGCAGTCCATTGGTTCAAGGAGGATGCTTGCCACGGAATTCTAGAGTAGCGAGAGAGAGGGAGGGAGAAGGAGAGAAAAAGGGGAAATAGAAGAGGCTGTACGAGATGACTGAAGGTAAAGGAAGCGGAAAAGGGAGGGTAAAAGGCTAAGATACAAATGGCATAAAAATCCACATTCCACATTGGTTCAGCCTAGCGTGTCTCCTTGAGCTTCCTTCATGCTCCCGTGTCTTCGGCCTTCGTCACCCACCTTACTTTTAAACCAGTACACCTTGGTGAAGCAGGTTTCACTATCACGGGCAGCTCAGTACACTCTCCTCCCAGCTGTTGAGGTCAAGGCCAATCTTATTCAAGTATGCTTTTAGGGTATCTTAGAAATGTTTCCGTTGATCACCATGCGATATTTGACCAGTCTCAAGCTGGGAGTAGAGAATGCATTTTGGAAGGCGAGGGTTCAGCATTATGCAATGGCCTGTCCAGTACAGTTGTTGCTCAAGAATGGTCATCTCTATTGCTCAGGATGCCTGCTTCTTGAAGGATGCTTGTATTCATATGCACCTCTCATGTCCTTTATCGATCTGATGAAGGCTTCTGATTCAGTTAACCTGGAAGTTGTCTAGAAGATCGTAGACAAAGAAATACTTTGAGGGCGTGCAACTTCTTCATGACTAAATGACTACCACTACCTCTACAATGGACTGGAGGCAGATGCTTTTCCGTCAGAACTTGCAACAAGCAAGGATTTGTGCTTCCGCCCATCCCTTTCTTCATCTTCGGAGTTGCCATTCCCAACATGATCAAGGTCCCTCCCACCCAGAGTCCAAATTGAATCCAGGTTTAACGGCTTTTCAAATTTCTAAGTCTCGTGCACATATGCGGATGATTATTATCTTGGCACAAACAAAAGACAGGCCACTTTGACCTGTCTGGAGAAATGTATCGAGTCCTAGGGCTGCATCTGAATGCCGATAAGTTTAAGGTCTTCCTGCAGCCAAAACCAGGGCTCCCACAAATCCCACCATCAAAGCTGCGTATTGCTACCTGGAGACCTCAGTAGCCACATGTCCTAATCAGTGACCACAGCCTTGGTGATATTGCAAAGGATCCATTGGGTGAATTCCTTCCTTGGAAAGCTGCTCTGACGTGTCTTCACTAACCATCACTAGTGGCCAGACACAAAGGTTACAGTCTACAAGGTAGTCATCCTCTTGACACTCCTCTGCAGTTGCGACACCTTGGTGAAGCCCGAGACATACCATCAGCGTTCCCTACGGAAGATTCTACGTGTCACCTGGACAAATCGTCGTACAAACAAATGCATCCTCCACGAAGCAAGCGCCCTGAAGTGTGTATATGAATGTATGTACTCATACAAGCACACACGTGAAATATTCAGACACTTCAAAGAAAAAGTCCAACAGATTCTGCCTCCAAGAAGCAGGCGCCCTGTGCATGCATATATAATCATATACACAAAAAATATTTTAAAAAGCTTAACATTATTTAAGTTAATAAAGAGTAGAAATATTGTGCCAGGTCATGAAATTTCAATATTTTGTTTAGATTTTAAATGATGCAGAAATCAAGTCAAAAACTTCATGAATAATACAGAACTACAACACAAATATTACAACTTAAATCATACCTGAGCAATAAACTGGATAATCTTGACAAATATGTTCAGAGGTGTGTCACGGGGAACCACACTGCGGGAGCCTTTGGGGAAAAGTGCTGATACAATGCTCAAAAGGCGACTGTTTAAAAAGGTCAGAATTGAAAAACGCGGATTAAAAATGGATCAATACCAGAACGGCCACAATAGATGAGTTGCATATTTTTTATACAACAAAAAAATTAAAGAAAGATGAATGATTTGAAGGCTGAATTTATATCCAAAATACCAAAACACTCCAAGAAATCTATCAGATGTCCAATGGTGTCTAAGAACATTGCATGCAACAGTAATTTGAGATATCATCACTTTGCAAATCAAAGAATTATTGATAAACAATCTACTTTGAAAACATCGGACTGATTTTGTCGCAAAACTTAGATGAGTTATTCATTAGCTTTGTAGAATATTTTAAAAGAAGTATTGTTGTTTTAAAAACATTACTTTGTGACTGTAACTATCAAAGAATTTGCCAAATGCTAGTAAATTTACAAGTAAAATAAACCCAAAAACTAGGCAGTTCTTCAAAATGTACAAAAACATAAAATAAATATAACGCCTTGATTGTCACAGCGTACTCTAGTTTTTAAATATTTCAAAATAACTGCTGCCCTTTTATAAGAACATAAGAACTAGGAGCAGGAGTAGGCCATCTGGCCCCTCGAGCCTGCTCCACCATTCAATGAGATCATGGCTGATATTTTGTGGACTCAGCTCCACTTTCCGGCCCAAACACCATAACCCTTAATCCCTTTATTCTTCAAAAAACTATCTATCTTTATCTTAAAAACATTTAATGAAGGAGCCTCTACTGCTTCACTGGGCAAGGAATTCCATAGATTCACAACCTTTTGGGTGAAGAAGTTCCTCCTAAACTCAGTCCTAAATCTACTTCCCCTTATTTTGAGGCTATGCCCCCTAGTTCTGCTTTCACCCGCCAGTGGAAACAACCTGCCCGCATCTATCCTATCTATTCCCTTCATAATCTTATATGTTTCTATAAGATCCCCCCTCATCCTTCTAAATCCCAACGAGTACAGTCCCAGTCTACTCAACCTCTCCTCGTAATCCAACCCCTTCAGCTCTGGGATTAACCTAGTGAATCTCCTCTGCACACCCTCCAGTGTCAGTAAGTCCTTTCTCAAGTAAGGAGACCAAAACTGAACACAATACTCCAGGTGTGGCCTCACTAACACCTTATACAATTGCAGCATAACCTCCCTAGTCATAAACTCCATCCCTCTAGCAATGAAGGACAAAATTCCATTTGCCTTCTTAATCACCTGTTGCACCTGAAAACCAACTTTTTGGGACTCATGCACTAGCACACCCAGGTCTGTCTGCACAGCAGCATGTTTTAATATTTTATCATTTAAATAATAATCCCTTTTGCTGTTATTCCTACCAAAATGGATAACCTCACATTTGTCAACATTGTATTCCATCTGCCAGACCCTAGCCCATTCACTTAGCCTATCCAAATCCCTCTGCAGACTTCCAGCATCCTCTGCACTTTTTGCTTTACCACTTATCTTAGTGTCGTCTGCAAACTTGGACACATTGCCCTTGGTCCCCAACTCCAAATCATCTATGTAAATTGTGAACAGTTGTGGGCCCAACATTGATCCCTGAGGGACACCACTAGCTACTGATTGCCAACCAGAGAAACACCCATTAATCCCCACTCTTTGCTTTCTATTAATTAACCAATCCTCGATCCATGCTACTACTTTCCCCTTAATGCCATGCATCTTTATCTTATGCAACAACCTTTTGTGTGGCACCTTGTCAAAGACTTTCTGGAAATCCAGATATACCACATCCATTGGCTCCCCGTTATCTACCGCACTGTTAATGTCCTCAAAAAATTCCACTAAATTAGTTAGGCACGACCTGCCCTTTATGAACCCATGCTGCGTCTGTCCAATGGGACAAGTTCCATCCAGATGCCTCGCTATTTCTTCCTTGATGATAGATTCCAGCATCTTCCCTACTACCGAAGTTAAGCTCACTGGCCTATAATTACCCGCTTTCTGCCTACCTCCTTTTTTGAACAGTGGTGTCACGTTTGCTAATTTCCAATCCGCCGGGACCACCCCAGCGTCTAGTGAATTTTGGTAAATTATCACTAGTGCATTTGCAATTTCCCTAGCCATCTCTTTTAGCACTCTGGGATGCATTCCATCAGGTCCAGGAGACTTGTCTACCTTTAGCCCCATTAGCTTGCCCATCACTACCTCCTTGGTGATAACAATCCTCTCAAGGTCCTCACCTGTCATAGCCTCATTTCCATCAGTCACTGGCATGTTATTTGTGTCTTCCACTGTGAAGACCGACCCAAAAAACTTGTTCAGTTCCTCAGCCATTTCCTCATCTCCCATTATTAAATCTCCCTTCTCATCCTCTAAAGGACCAATATTTACCTTAGCCACTCTTTTTTGTTTTATGTATTTGTAGAAACTTTTACTATCTGTTTTTATATTCTGAGCAAGTTTACTCTCATAATCTATCTTACTCGTCTTTATAGCTTTTTTAGTAGCTTTCTGTTGCCCCCTAAAGATTTCCCAGACCTCTAGTCTCCCACTGATCTTTGCTACTTTGTATGTTTTTTCCTTCAATTTGATACTCTCCCTTATTTCCTTAGATATCCACGGTCGATTTTCCCTCTTTTTACCGTCCTTCCTTTTTGTTGGTATAAACCTTTGCTGAGCACTGTGAAAAATCACTTGGAAGGTTCTCCACTGTTCCTCAACTGTTTCACTATAAAGTCTTTGCTCCCAGTCTACCTTTCTTCTCTCATCCCATTGTAATCTCCTTTGTTTAAGCACAAAACACTAGTGCTTGATTTTACCTTCTCACCCTCCATCTGTATTTTAAATTCCACCATATTGTGATCGCTCCTTCCGAGAGGATCCCTAACTATGAGATCCTGAATCAATCCTGTCTCATTACACAGGACCAGATCTAGGACCGCTTGTTCCCTCGTAGGTTCCATTACATACTGTTCTAAGAAACTATCGCGGATACATTCTATAAACTCCTCCTCAAGGCTGCCTTGAGCAACCTGGTTAAACCAATCAACATGTAGATTAAAATCCCCCATGATAACTGCTGTACCATTTCTACATGCATCTGTTATTTGCTGAATGATTTGACATTAAACATACCGCCCTTTGTTTTAATTCATGTGAGACAAACACGAGAATACAGGGCTTAAGAGCTGGCTTTTAAAACAGACCAAGGCAGGCCAACAGCACGGTTCAATTCCCGTACCAGCCTTCCCGAACAGGTGCCGGAATGTGGCGACTACTGGCTTTTCACAGTAACTTCATTTGAAGCCTACTTATGACAATAAGCGATTTTCATTTCATTTTTCATTTATAGGTCAATCATTGAAGCTTCCAAAGTGCAATTACGTATTTAGGAGCAAGGCCCAAACTCCTACTCTAAAGCTTTCAACTTATGTCCATCATGTTCCTAACATTTGGTACACATAATATGTTATATGGAAATGTTCCATGCATTTTTTTTTTAAATTTAAAAGGTGCTTAATTATTGAACTATTTTAATGAAATACAGGTAAAATACCTCAAATCAGGCAATCTCTGGACTGAGTCCGTGCCGGGTTTCAGAACTTGCTGTTTTTTTGGGAGGGGAAAAACCAGAACGCCTTAATTCAAAATGAAACACCTTCACTCAGTGAATAGGGGACTAAAGAAAACCAACTGATAGGATTGCAAAGCACTTTAAGTTAGTGGCCATGTCTCTGCTAATAATAATTTACTTCAACGCTTTGGATTAAAAAACTATTTCATGCTTCCCGACTTCCCTACATTAAGGCACCTTATTAAAATGACAAAAATAAATCAAATTGAAATGTTGTTAAAAATACCCTCAGCTGTAACTGAAAATATTTGTTTTTTATTCATGCAATATTATACAGTACTCTTTAATAATGTTCTTTGGAGTAACTTGGGCTAGCTGTAAGAAGGCAACCAGTGCCCATGGAACTTAAAAGACATTTGGGAATCAAATGTCATGTCTGAAATTAAGCCTGTGGGTTTATACTTAGGTGGTCTTCATGGCATCAAATGTCAATGCAGATATCCTGTACTGTAGCAAGAATTGGTGTATGTCCTGATCTCAAGTACAATACATAGCTTTCTACCTCACTGGACTTTACAAGAGTATTTTGTTCTTCTTGGACGAGTTCTACCATCTCTGCCAAATCTGCACTGGGTCAGGTGGAGCAAAGGTTCACTGGACCATGGGAAAAATCAGGCATGCAAAGCTCAGCTCTATAACTCCCAAATTTTTCTGAGCTGTGTCAGGCAGGACGTTCATAGGGGATAAAAATGTCCCGTTTTCAGACAGTGCTGATTTGTGCGCTACCCTCCTGGCATTTCAGTCAAGTAAATGCTTTATAATTGGGTGAAAGTTTCAAACATCACTGCAGCTTTAAAGGTTTAGCTATGTTAATAAAGACCAACTTTCTTTCTCATTCAAAATTTCTGATACTGTTGTTAAAATGGTGGCATCTTGTTTCAGAATAATAGCATTCAATTCAATTCATTGGCTTTCTAAAATACACTTACATATCTGTACCCACCTTTGTGTTACAGTGTTGCTTTCACATTTAATTCGGATTACATAAACCCATAGCAACCTATACAGTGATTCCAGTGCAACACGAGACATTTTGGGATCTTTGTTCTATAGGAAGAAACAAAGGAAATGTTTAAATAGCCAGAAGACAACCACTAAATAGTATATTGAATGTGCACTTTCCAAACAAAACATTATTAGCACCAGTCCAGGTAAAAGACAGATATATAAAATACCTGTAAACATTTTTATACTGAAACAAATATGTAAGAAACTGTTTAAATTTACAGGAAGTGACCCTTTATCTTAAGCTTTGTTTTGCTTCATTATTACTGCTATCAATTTCCTTCATTCTTATTATTACTACTGGCATTCATCTGTCTCAGGGGACAATGGACTGCTCCATTACTCAGATATTGATGCACTAACAATCAGGTGTTGATTTAAATTTTAAGTGCACAAAGTGCATTTTGAAAACCTTCAAGTGTATGATGCTCATCAATAACCTTTTGTAAAGCTGCACAGAGCAGCCAAGCAATATTGCACTTTTTACAGTAAGAAGCCTTACAACACCAGGTTAAAGTCCAACAGGTTTGTTTCGATGTAACTAGCTTTTGGAGCACTGCTCCTTCCTCAGGTGATTCACCTGAGGAAGGAGCAGCGCTCCGAAAGCTCGTGACATCGAAACAAACCTGTTGGACTTTAACCTGGTGTTGTAAGACTTCTTACTGTGCTCACCCCAGTCCAATGCCGGCATCTCCACATCATGACACTTTTTACAGTGAGTGTAAAAGTCTTATTCATTGTGGGATGTAAATAATTTAGCAAACATATTTCATTTTACTCCAAACAGAAGTATTTGAGGTTTTTCTTTTCAAACTAATCAAAGTATTTACAAAAAAACAGCAACACACATGTAAAATTATTTTACTATCGTCAAAGGTTTTCAGTTATACAGCACTGTAAGGTAATAAAATGGCACAAGGCACTTCACAGCGAAGAAACAATGGAACTCGTGAATGTTCGGGAGTGATAGCAGAATTAGAACATAAGCACACGTGCGGAAGGCAACAGCAAGCACCTCATGGATTTTTTCATTGTCATATTACTCATTGAAGTTGAAATTGCGTGGCTCTTACGAGCAACTGAAAACAAAAGCACAGGGCTGTGAAGTGTGGAGAAATGAGCAGCAGAGCTAACCCTTATGCAGATCACGACTACTGCTGCACAGCAGCATTATAAAACACAATTTGACATTGAGCCGTATAAGGAGATAGATGACCAAAAGCTTGGCCAAAGAGCTAGGATTTAAAGAACAAGTTAAAGGAGAAGTCAAAGCTATAAAGGCAGTTAGGTTTAGGGAGGGTACTACAGACCCTAAAACCTTAGCAGCTGACAACACAGCCACCAACCGTGCAGCAAGTAAAATCAGGGATGTTCAAACAGCTGGAATTAGAGGAATACAGATATCTTGGAGGGTTGGAGCAGATGACAGAGATGGGAAGGGGTGTGATCATGGAGGCATTTCAATACAAAGATGAAAATTTTAAAAGAGGCCCTGTTTAACATGAAGCCAACATAGGTCAGAGAGCATAGGGTGATGGGTGAATGGGATTTGGTGAAAATTAGAACGTGGGTAATAAAGATGACCTCAAGTTTGTGGAGGATAGAACGCTTTCATTCACCTTTTTCAACTTCACAGTCAACAATGAGTGAGTTGGCCATCAAACCAATTGTGTTTGGGGTTAAGGAACCTCAATATTGTAGAGAATCAAAGAAACATCAATGACTCAAAGTTTACATACCAAGTTTAAATAAAATGTTTACAGAGCAAACAAAAGTCAGGATCCATGCCAACACTGGAAGTAGAAGGTTTAATGGAGGGGTGGAATTTTCAAATGAGCCAATATCTTAGTAATAGCAGAGCGGGCTCTATGGGCCAAATCGCCTAGTCCTATTTCTTATGTTCTTAAGTATTTCAATGTACATACTTCTACTTTAATTTGTACACTGTGAATCTAGTGCTACTTTCATAATTACTGAGCCCCGTTTCCCACAGCTGCTTTTATATGCTAACGTGCCAGAGAAAGTATCACATTCATTCAGTATGCCACATACTAATATCCACCCAGTTTCTTGTAGGACTAGCTGGCGAACAAGAGGGCGGGGAGGTTTCCAGAAGTTGCACTGTTATCCAACGGTGGTTGTACTAATATTTTAATATAGATTTGCCATTACATCTCCTAAATTCCAGATCTTTTCCCATAAAATCCAGTATGGATTTGGGCTGATAAGTGGCAAGTAATTACTATGCCACATATGTGCCTGAAAATAATCACCTCCAACAAAAGAAAATCTAACTATGTCCCCATGATGTTCAATTGCATTACCATCACTGAACCCCCAAAATCAACATTGTAGGGGTGAGCATATACCAGCATCATAGATACTGACATTAA